>NW_024424452.1:31988339-32052750 GCF_017311325.1 Ursus maritimus
ACCCTAAGGACCTAGGTGGTGCAGGGGAGAACCGGAACCAAAGCCGCAGAGTTCTGCCTTCTGTTCCAATGGAAGGAACAGACAATAAATAATTTCACATTGTGATAAGGATCATCAGCTGGCCACTGGATAGTAGGCGACTGATTCGCTCAGCAGCCCCACATCACAGGGAAGGCTCACAAACGTGCTCTCAATGCTCTGACCGTGGGTCCCACTGAGACAGCCTGTGTTCTTGGTCACTATGGCAAGGGTGACAAAGAGGGGGACCGAGATGACTGGGGATCCATCTACCTGCTTAGCCTGGGCGCCCCCCAGTTGGCTCTCAGGATAGCGAGAGTGGGAAACATCCGCTCACAACACCAAAGAGTCACGAGAGATTTATAAACACTCCTCTCTGTCTGTGTTCTTTCCCTATTGCTCTGTGTGGGTTTAACATCAAGGTGGGAAAGAAACACACAAACAACAAACACAACGCAAGAGGGTGGTTCCCAGCCCTCTGGTGTGGACTTGGGGCTCGGCGAACCCGGTGAATCTGTGTGTTTAAGGGTTAGTCAGGGGCCTGCGCTGTGTCACACATCTTGGAAGCCCCAGGACCAGGCTTCAAAATCCAAGTCTGCGGGACTCTGTGGATTAGTTCTGCTTAAAAGCCAGGATCGAAGATATCGATAGCAGGATTGGCAGATCGATTCAGCATTCAAAGACCATACGCGCCACTTGCATGCCTTATTATTATTACACTTTTATAACCAGGTATAAAAACGAAGACTTGATATTCAGGAGTAGCAAAGAGGTACGCGATGCAGCTGAGATCACCGCTAGTTCACGAATTTAAAGATGTGGACCAACAAATACAGGATTTGAGTCCCGTTTAGGTAAAAACATGAATTATCTCAATGTCTTCATCATTTGTCATTTGATAGAGCAGATGATCTATCGAAGGCAGGGCTGTCCCACAGAAATAAAATGTGAGCTTCTCAACATACCCACATAAGTTTCATTTTATACTTCTAGGGCCACGCTAAAAAAAGGAAAATCAGGGGCGCCTGGCAGGCTCAGTCATGGAGCATACGGCTCCTGATCTCAGGGTTGTAGGTTCCAGTCTCATGTTGGGTGTAGAGGTTACTTAAAAATAGAATCTAAAAAAGTCAAAACTGGTGAAATCTATAATCTTATTTAACCCAACATATCTAAAAAAATAGAATCATCTCAACATGTACGAATATGATTATTAAGATATTTTACATTCCTTTCTTTATTTTGTACCGACATCCGAAGCCTGGTCTAAGTTTTACACCCACGGCAATATCTGTATCTGGACGAGCCTCATCTCAGGTGCTTGCCTGTCACACTTGGGAGGGCCACTGTGCTGGACGCTGCAGGCTGACACACTGTGTTGGGGCTGTGAAGTAGTGGACGTGTCTGGCCGGGCCTGTCTGAGCTACATGTGGTGACAGGGAGTTTAGTGTAAGAGCTGCTCCCGGTGGCTGTGCAGACAGGACTGTGAGTGGGACCCAGTGCAAAAATGAATATTCAAAGCTCCTTTGTCGAGAAAATGATTAAGAATTTCAAGATGGTGACAGTAGAGCATTAAAACCAAGCGTGGGAAGGGCCCTGGTGAGCGCGGGCCCTGTGTGACCACATGGGTCACAAGCCCGAGGCCGACTCTGGGTGCAGACGAGAAAGACCCTTCCGGCGCATTCATCCTGGTGCTGGACGGCACTAACAAGCGTAACCAGCAACCACAGCTACAAACATTTACCGACCGCCGACTCTGGGCCAAGCCCTGTGCTAAGCTCTTTACGCACGATACGGCACCTTCAAATTTCCAAATTCGAACAATCCTATAAGTAGTTGCTATCACTCCGTTAACAAACAAACCAAACAATAGAACAAGAGCATTCCATAAAACCCCATATATCTGAGACACAAGTATCAAACTTCAGGCAATTTCTCACTGACACAATGCCATTACCTAATAGCCCACATTCAAGTTCGCCCACTTGTCCCTGAAACGTCTTTCATACTTGTTCTTCTTGTGTTCCTGGCGCCACCGCAGACCATACGCGTCCGCTCTCACGTGGCTCCTGCTCTCTTTAACCTGGAACCGCTCAGCCGTCCTGCCTTTTCATGACACGGGCCCTGTAAGAGTCCAGGCCAGTTGTTCTGTATGTATTTCATCTTAAGGTCCTTGTAAAACAGACTGCAGCTCAAGGGGCACAGGGAAAAAGGTCTGCAGGGTGCTGTAACGCCAGGGGTACTAGGTATCGGGGCAGGTGGGGAGAGGGCGTACAGCACCAGGTCTACTCGAAGTTAAAGATTCCCTGAGGCAGGGACAGCGGAGGTTTAAAGGTGATGAGGGCCTTGCCAGGTGGACGAAGGGGGTGAGGCCAAGCAGATGGAGGCCACGCGCGAGGGGGACAAGAGACTGCCATCCTGGAGGATATTCAAGGGCAGCAGTCCTTCTGAGGGTGAGGAACCAGGCCAGGGACTGGGGACTGTCCCTCCTTGCCTGCAGCCTTCCTGAGGCCATCCCGCCTCTGACCCCGTCCTCTCCCAAGGTGCCCCAGACGGGCCAGCCTGTAGTCAGCATTCACCTCCGAGAGGCCGGCCACCAAGTCTCCCCAGTGTTCAGGGTCAGGCGACACGAAGGATTCTTCCAGGGGTGCTGTGGCCACCGGCTCTGCACGCCTAACTACAAAACGGTAAGTCATCCGGATTCTACACTGCGCCCTGCAAGTGAAATTTTGCTTTCTAAACCTGTTTCCTTCGCACTGCCTTCGCACGGGCTGCCGCCGTGAAAACCCCAACAAACTCAAAATGAACTTCTCTAATTGACCTCAGAAGGTGAGATGAGGAGTCACCGCCCAAAGCTCCCTCCTACATGCTCTTTGGCATGGGCCATCCTTGGCTGTCGCAAAAGATTCTTCACGGCAAACCCTGGTCCCGTGGAGGGCAAAGCAAAGTGCCCTTGATGCCCCTCCTCCCCACCCTGGGCCTTCCATTCCCGAGTTTCAAAGAGACAGGTGTATGTGTGAGTGTGCTATGCTTACTGCAGGAGCAAAGAATTGATTTATTTAGCGCTTGAGCAAAAATACCTTTCAAGGTGACCCTTGCTTTATTTCCTGGGGACAGAAGGCAGACGCCTGTAGAAATGCTTTCTGCAAGCCCACGGGCAAAGCAATCCTTTATCTGTCATTTTAATACCATTTTTATTTTTGTTCTACTTTATTTTTTTTAATTTTTTTCCCCCCACTCTGCTCCCACTTTAAAGGGGCTCATCCCACTGTGCTCCTGCCACTGAGCATCCTTGAAAATCTGTCGCCGCATAGTTGTGCGCCCTTTTCAGACCAAAAGCCACACACACGCACTTGCACACACGCCAAGACAGGTACACACATGGCACACACACTTGCACACCCAGCAGCACAGATAACAGCCACTGACACATGTTGAGACACACCTCCATATACCAGTAGATACACTTAAATACCTCTCTCTCTCTCTCTCTCTCTCTCACACACACACACACACACACACACACACACACACACACACACACACACACACGTCTGCACTCACAGTGCCTGGTAGTCAGGGTCCTGCAGCGCGCCAGCTCCCGCCTGCTTAAAAACGCCTCTCTATGCCATTCTCTGGCGGAGTCCCAGGGATGACTGGCTGGGTTCATCCTAAGAGGTGCCTTAGTACCAGCTCCCCTTAGGAGGATGCCTGGACTTCCAGGCAGTCCCCAAACATGCGCTCAGGGTACTGGGAGGGAGGAAAAGAGCTCTAGAAGCAAAGCAGGTTTGAGCAAAGGACGCTCTCAGCCAGTTCCCAGCAAGTGCTAGGAGGCAGGGGGATGGAGAGGGTGAAGGAGGAGGGGCGGGAAGAGAGGAGAGGCTGAGAGGTGAAGCCACAAAGAGGTTTCAGGCAGAAACAGAAAGGAAAAGATCCATACAGAAACAAAGACAGAGGCTGAAAAAAGATAGATAAACGTGCAGAGAAAAATAGAACATGGGCTGTTTAGACGTTTTTAAGCCCAGCTCAGTTGAGACCGGAAGGATGAGCCACCTGACATGGGACCTTCTGAAATAGGCTCTCTGCCTGCCCCCCCCCCACCCCCGCTTCTCCATCCAGGGGCCTCTTGCCAGATTTTTCTCTCATAGGCTCGGGACCCCTGGAGTACAAAGCAGTGATCCAAGGCTTCCAATTTCTAAATGAACCCCCTCCGCCCTCCTGTGGGGGCGGCACAGCAGATCTGCCTATGGCATGGCCCCAGACATGAAGGGGCTCTGAGGGGCACCAAGTCATCTCCAAGACCACCCCCCCCCCGCCGCCCCCGAGCCAGAGGGGTGGTTCTGGCTGTGACCATCCACGTGACCTCCTCTCCAGGTGGGGGTTTGGGGCATCAATTACTATAGCCCCCCCAGTATAGCCCAAGCTGGGGTCAATGCCTGTGGCGGGGGGGGGGCAGAGAGGAAATGGGGATGGTTGGCTGCAAGATGGGGAGGGGAGAAGGAGGGGCGACACAGAGCTTTCGGTCATGTGCAGCTCATCAGTTGCCATGACGACAGCAAGGGGGTGGGGGCACCCGGATGGGAGGCTGCGAGAGACATGTTGGTTCTAAATCACGGTGACAGTACTTCAGTTGAGCTATTACGCTGTTGCTGTGGCAACCAATGGGATCAAATCGCAGAGGAAATCTATAATTATTACAAGCCAGATCCAACGAACTTGGCGCAGTAATCAGCTCATTAGGGCAATTCAACGTTAACTCTGGGAGGGAGCAACGCCGACCCCAGCCCCCAACTCTGGGAAGAATAAGGCCAAAGATACCCTGTAAGGCACATCTGTTGGTGCCACAGATGGGAATCCAGGAGGCTCTCTTAGCCAAAGGAGGAGAATACCTATTAAGTGAAACCACATGAAATCGCCAACCTTTGACCATTGAAAAATATTTTCCATGAATTTACTGTGGAAATTTCCAACCTACAGGAACACTGAATTTGACAGTGAATACCTGTATACTGCCTCCACCCCCAGCTCCTGCTGACCCCATTGTACCATGCTTGCTTTATCACACGTCTACCCTGCTATCTACCCGTTAATCCTCTGTTTCTGGCGCGTTTCAAAGTAAATTGCAGACATAGTGATGTGCCTGTCCCCCTCAAATACTTTAGCCTGCATAAAATTAAGGATTCTGTCATTTTTGAAAAACAAAGGCAGCAATTTCATACGGTTCAATCTAAACAGAATAAAGTCTAGATTTCTATCATCCATCTACCCATCTGTCCATCTATCCATCCATCCTTCTGTCCATCTACCCACCCATCCATCCGTCTTCTCTTCCATTCACCCATCCACCTGTCTGTCCATCCATCTGTCCATCCATCCACCCACGCACCCATCCATCCATGCACTCCAGGGAGAGCTCATGTACACTCACGATTTCCACAGAAGATTCACCATCCCCAAATCTTCCTTCCTGGGCCAGTAGACACCACCAACAGGATGTCCTGCATACCGAGCTCAGTAGGTTCTCAGCTAAAATCATCGTTTTCCCTTCACACACTTATTGCCTTTCCTATGTGCAGCATCTCAGTAAACACACCCGATTTGCTCAAGTAGGAAGCCCGAGACCCATGCTTGGTTCCTCCGTCCCGTTCCCTTCGCTCAGCACCACACCCTGGATTTGGCCTCCACTGTAGCTCTAACCTCCACGCCCCCTCTTGCTCTTCCCCTTGGATCAGGTCCCCAGTTTCCTGGCTGGACAGCTGCCCCAGCCTCCCAGCGGCCACCTCGCACTCCCTCTGCTTTTTGCACACTGCCCTCCAGTCATGAACTATCTGGCCATGTGGATAGTGTGGGGGAATGGGCACCTCATGCATTGTTGGTGGCGCTACACATTTATACACATACCTGGGAGGGCTTTTTAAAAAATTTTTTTAAAGATTTTCTTTATTTATTTGACAGCGAGAGAGCCTGCGAAAGAGGGAACACAAGCAGGGGGAGTGGGAGAAGAAGAAGCAGGCTCCTAGCAGAGGAGCCCGATGTGGGGCTCGATCCCAGAACGCTGGGATGACGCCCTGAGCCGAAGGCAGACGCCCAATGACTGAGCCACCCAGGTGCCTCGGGAGGGCATTTTTATCAAAATCTACAAACTTTTAAATGCACCAGCCACTTTTCTGCAGCATCATGCTGCTTGAAGGAATTTGCCTCATTGATATAAACGGAAAGCAGCCCAAATGTCCACCACTGGCAACTGGCTAAATGAATTCTGGAGCATCTGTAACACAGAATAACATTCACCTGATAAAAAGAATGAGGTAGTGCTTTATGTACTGATGAGAGAAAGTGTTCAGCCTATTAAGTTCAAGCATGTTGCGACACAGCATGTATGGGGCAAGGTGTCCTGTGTCCCCAGCACCTTCTACACTTGGGCCCCAGGTTGGTTTGAGACATAAGTGGGTGCCAGGGCGTCCAGGGAGCACGGCTTTGAGCTGCCTTTTCTCTGCCACAAGTGATAACACTGCTCCCCACCAGGCTGGAGACCAAGAGGCCCGGGGGTGCCCTTCCTGCCCTTCCAGTCTGCCTCGAAAACGCACAGCACCCCACCTGCTCTCCCAGGCAAGGTCACCCAGCAGGCTGCTGGACTGTGTTAGGTGTTGGTCTTCTCTCTGGTTCGGGGGACGCCTGCGGACGCCTGTGGCCAACATCTGACTGGAGGGGAAGCGAGACTAAAACCTGCCTCTGGAAAATTTTGCAAGGTCGACAGGAGAACACCTGGTTTCCGGTTCCTGCTCAGACCCTGAGGGCTCCTGTGCCTCCCTGTCTCCCCAGCTCTATGTGGGGCTGACTGTACCTCCTGGGGCTGTTCTGAAGGTCAAATGTGGCAACAGGGGCGAAAACAGCGTGCCAAGGTCAGCTTGCTGAACCACTGAGAGGTAGTTACAAATGTATCTTCAGGGTCTACTCAGCCACCTCAGAATGCTCATAAGCACACCCAGCACGTATTTCTGTCTGAGCACCTATCCTGTGCTGAGGACGCAGCCCCGCACTTCACATACACGGTTTCATTTAAGCCTCAAAACCCTTTGGTGGTAGGGATTTTTGCTCCCACTTTGCAGATGGGAAAGTCGAGGCACACAGAGGTTAGGGACTTCTCTAGGAGCATACAGAGCATGATGCTACCCAGATAAGCCCCTAAACTTTCTTCCTTCTCTTTTTTTTAAATAAAATTTTATTTATTTATTTGAGAGAGAGAGCACACGTGCATGAGGGACAGGGATGGAAGGAGAGGATAAGCAGACTCCCCACAGAGCAGGCAGCCCCATGCGGGACTTGATCCCAGGACCCTGAGATCATGACCTGAGCCAAAGTCAGACACTTAAGTGACTGAGCCACGCAGGCGCCCCAAGCCCCTAAATCCTTCCGGCAGTAAACTTCAGGCTTTTCCCATTTCTTAACCATTCCTGCTTCTTAAATCATGCCTTTAGATCAGTGCTGTTGAAAACAAATATAAATGTGAGTCACAGAAGGAATTTAAAATTTTCTAGTGGCCATATTACCAAAAAAAGGGGGGGAAAGATTAAATTAATGTCAGTTGTATGTTCCATTCAACTTGGTATATCCAAAAGTCTTCATTTCAGCAAATAATCAATATGAAAATGAATCAAGGAGATGCTAATATCTTTGGTCCTGCTACATCTTTGAAATTCCATGTGTACTGTATGCTTACAGCACCTGTCAGTGCAGATGAGCTACATTTCAGGTGCTCAGGAGCCACATGTGGCTTCCTGGAGAATGCAGCTTAGCTTATCCACTCCTGGAATGAGTCCAAACCTTAATGATATTGCCCATCATTTACTGAGCACCTGCTACATGCCTGGCCCTGTTCTAATTATTTCACATATTTGAGTCCACTTATTCTCACGACTCCAGGAAGCAGGTGCTCCTATGAGCTAAAGAGGAGAAACATGTAGCCCAGGTAGTTTAGGAACATGCCCAAGATCATAGAGCTAATTACCTACCCAAGGAGCTGGAGTTTGAACCGAAGTTCATCCAGAAACCTGGCCGCTCCCATAGCCACCGACAGATGCCAAATATCCCATTACAACACGTCAGTCACACAGGTCTGTAAAAATTAAACTCCCAAGAGGAGGATTTGACTTGTGGCTCTTAATTTTAAACAATCTGATTAATCAATATGCAAGATCATTTAAGCATTAGCCGAAAAGTCGGCAACTCATCTGAACTTTGTACCCGCATGGGACCTTAAGAATCAATAATAAACCAGACAATGAATGCCCCCACCCATGTGCCTCCTTTCGTCTGGATGGGATGTGAATTAGAGGGACTAGTCAAGTCCAGCATCTAGCCCCTCGGAGCAGCTCCCTGTTGGACACAGCGGTGGCTTCTTCCTTCACGGGATCGCATGTGAAAAGGCAGGCTGGCTCTTGCTTGCCCCTCCTGTTTGTGCCAAATCTGACCCATGACTTGTAAGAATTGGCTGTGTCTCACTGGGGATGGGGATGGTGGTGCTGACACTGCAACTGGCTCTGGGGAGATCCTGGCCAGAGCCCGAGAGATACGTGCCCTGGAGCTGCCAACATCCCATGTTACCCCCGGGTAACATGCACCGGAGCTCGGTCCAGCCAGCTCTTTGGTTCCATAGTGTGGCTGCTGTCTCAGAAACGCAGGCTTCACTCTTGCCTCTTGCAAACTGGCTTAGAAGCCAACCACACTTTGGTGCTGACTTCTTGAACAGGACCAGAATTACCCGGTCATCAGCTGGAGGATGAAACTAGAGAAGGGAGCAAGAAAGGGAACTCTGATCTGCGTCTGAAATATGACTCTGATTCATCTGTGTCTCTCCTTCATTTCCACGGCCTCCTTCAGACCACCATGGTCATCTACTGCTGGGACAGTCACCTTCCTGCTCCCGCGCCCTCTGGTTGTTACTTCTCAGCTCAACATGGTTCCCAGACTTTCATGAGGCCTCTGAGACACTGCCCAAGCAACCCCTGCCTCTGATTCCTGGAAAGCACAGAGCGCTGTGGCCTCAGGGCCTTTGCATGGGCTATTCTTGCTGCCTGGATGGCCTCCCCCACTTCTCCTCAGTCAACTTACATGCATGCCTCAGATTTTGAACATCCTATGTTACCTCCTCAGAGAAGTTTTTTTCTTAATTGTATGGAGATAAAAGCATCTACTGCAATTTCTTAGAGTGGTCTTGTTTCTCGCCACTTACCACCGTTTGCACATGTATATTCATTTGTGTATCAGCTGAATATGTGCCTTCCATGCCATTCCCCAGAGATGCAGTGCATCCCTGCAGATGGCACAGTGCCTGGGACACACGACGGGCACGTTCAGTGTCTGCTGAATGAATTCTTACTATTCCCATCTTACAGATAAGAGACCTGAGGGCTTGGAAGAAAAGAAACTTGCCCGAATAACACTTCTATTTTTTTTTTAAAGATTTTATTTATTTATTTTGACAGAGACAGGCAGCGAGAGAGGGAACACAAGCAGGGGGAGTGGGAGAGGAAGAAGCAGGCTTGCAGTGGAGGAGCCTGAAGTGGGGCTCGATCCCAGAATGCCGGGATCACGCCCTGAGCCGAAGGCAGATGCTCAATGACTGAGCCACCCAGGCGTCCCGACACTTCTATTTTTTTAAAAAAGTTCTCGATGTCCTACTGTGTGCAAAGTCCTAACCGAAAGGGTCTAGAGGCTCTACCAAGAAATGTGGGCAAATGGCTCATATGCAGAAGTAGCACAGGAACTGTGAAGCCTGCCTGCTCTCTTTAACCGCTTTGTGAAATTGAGGGTGTCATTACGTGCGGAGTCAATGTCCTCTCATTCCTGGGTGAAATGATACCCAGAAGGAAAAACCAACCACAACCAGGAGTTACACTAATGCCTTTCTGATCTCAGGTGTGAACGTCAGAACATCACCCCTGGCTCTCCAAACAGACCCTGCTGGAGAGTATCTTGGTGCTCCCAGATAATTCCACCTTCAGAAATTTAGCTAACGCAAATAATCCTAAACAGAGGAGCAGTTCAGCCCTCAGAGATGGTCACAGCAGGGTAGTTTATAAGAGTGGATAGCTGAAAACAATGTGAACAACAAGCAGTAGGGGATCCCCCTCAAATTAGCTGTGAGATACAATAGCTTAATCATTTACCAAAAACTATGTAAAAAAGCAGGGAAATGATTTTCAAAGCAATGTAATGAGAAAGAACCGGGAAATTTTACATGCAGTCTGGCTATAATTTTGTCAAGGCACAAAAACAAAACCATAACCCAGTACACCGGAAAGCAAGGCTTGAAAGAAAGAAATGTGTTTTCTGTTCAACACTTTTATCTTCCATCTATGGAGTGACAGTCTACTTTTCTGAATTTTCTGAATCATCGTAATGATGTGTATTATTAGTTTATTCTGATGTTTGGAGGGAAGATGCCTCCCTGGCCTTCTTGAATAATATACAGAAAGAAGGCATAAGAGGGGTGAGTGCAGCCTCCATTAATGGCATGCGAGTGCGTCTAGACATTTAATTATAGGAAAACAACTACGGAATAATTTGACATGGCATTAACACAGAGCCCAGAGGCCCTTGAAAATTGATCCGTGCTCGGTGGGGTTTCCGAAGGTGTGGAAAGAGGAGATGAGCTTCCAAATGGACTATAAAAAGTACATTAGATTTCTGGCACTGAACCAGGTCAAACTGGATGCCAATCCCCAGGTGGAAATGCTTGCAAGGTGAAAGTGGGTCAGCATCGGCAGGAGTTCAATTGACATGAAACAGGACTTCTCAGCTCACCCCAAGACGGCGGCGGGAGGTGGGGAGCGTGAGCTTCAGCTCGGAGTCTGGGGGTCTGGGGTTCACAGAAGGTCCCGGAAGAGGACGCTCTGCTGCTTTGCCACCCTGGGATTCAGACTCTAGGCTAGGGGTCCATAAATGCTTGCCAGCTGCCTGATTTTGCAAATAAACATTCTGGAACATGCGATCATTTGCGGCTGCTGCGGCTGCCTTTAAGGGCTAGGCTGGCACAGTGGAGAAGCCATGACAGAAACCCTAGGGCCCCAGGCCGAGGGCATTTACCGTCTGGCCCTTTGCAGACAGTTTGCTGACCTTCCATCCAGGCGCTCGCGGCCTTGAAACCGCAGATCTGTCCCATTTTCCCAATAAGAAACCAGTGGTCCGCGTCCCATTCCATGAGAAGTGTGGTTTTTCGAGAGGGCTTGTACACCCTGCTGCTTTCCACAGCGGACGGTGTCTGGTTTTGCTGCCAACGCGTCAGCGGTGCTGGAGGGGTGTGCTTCTCCAGACTTGGCCCCTGCGGTCGGCCTCGTTTGGCTCTATCGGCCAGTATTTATAAGACCCTTTCCCTGGCAATGATCTTGCATTTTAACAAATAAATTTAAGTGATTTTACATCACTATTCTGTCTGGAAAGCAGTATCACTTAATACAAATAGTAGGCTCCCATCAAAATGACACGATGACAACAGAGCTGCGTGCTCATCTGCACCTGGGTTCAGGCGCCCTCACGAGGCTCCAGGCCACCCCACCCTTCTGGGTGCCCCCTCTCCGGCATCCCATCTAACCCATCAGTAATCCCGCTGGCTTCCCCTTGGAAACAGATCCGGAATCTGCCCCGTTCTCCCACCTCCACCACTGCCACGCATGCCCAAACCCCCAGGGCGCCCCCCCCATGGCCTCCTGCCCAGAAGCCACGCACAGAAGGACAGCGTATGATCCACTTCCATGACACATCGGCAGCAGGCAAATTCACACAGACAGAAAGTAGACTTAAGGTTACTGGTTGCTGGAGCTATCGCTTACTGGTTGCAGAATTTTTATTTGGGGAGATGAAAAGGATTTGGAACCAGAGAGCGGTGAGAGTTGCATAGCACTGTGTGTCATTCATGCCACTGAATTGTACACTGAAAAATGTCAAATTTTGTGACATATATTTTGCCACAATTTGAAAACATTAATAATGTCATATACCCAAACCCACTGAATTGTACGCTTTGAAGGGGTGAATTGGACGGTGTGTGCATTATGTCATGATAGAGCTGTTAAACACGAAACAACGTGGCGGAAGTGACATGGTGCCAGTCCAGGCACGGCCCCTGACTGCCTTCATGGAACAAGGGACTACCTGGGAAACATTTGAGCCGTGAGAAACCCAAGTCACCAGGAGAGGTCCCGGAGGGGAGACCCACATGGAGAGAGAAGTCAGGAGCACTGCGGTGCCAGGCCTGGGGGTGAAGAAGCCATGTTGGACGTCCAGCCCAGTCCAGCCTTTGGATGATGCCAGCCCCAGCTGTACCTGGCCCAGCACTGCATGAAAGACCCTAAGCCAGGAGCACTCAACTGAGGCCAGTCAACCCACAGAAGTGGGGGAGATAATGATCAACCGTTGCCTGAAGCTGCTAAGTTTTAGGGGCTCACACCGTGGAAGCCACCTAGTAGAGGGAGAGCCCTCGGGGGGCTGCCTGCCACAGGAATGACGATACACAAGCTCGGCATAAAATATTGGCTCTTCTGGTCACTGCCTTTAGCTCTGGCAGGTCACTGAAAGTCAGCTTCCTTACAAGGGGCTTACCTGCTTTATCAGCTGGTTCTAAGGACAGACGATACAGCCAGGGATGTGTCCCACTTTGTCCACCTCTCTGGCCAACCCTGCTGGCCTGCCTGATCCCCCAGCTCCCCTCTCTCAGCAAGCTCTGATGGGGCTGGGCTTTAGGGGCCATGGGCTGAGGGGGACAAAGCTACTGCTGGAGGAGAGCTGGGAGCTCGGCTGCTCTGTCCTCCCTCTGGCAGCAGCAATACTTGGGCACACGGAGCTGGAGGCCTACTGCCTTTGGAGGGGGTACAGTCCTGCTGACACCTTGACTTTGGAGTTCTGGCCTCCAGCACCATGAGAGAGTCAATTCCTGCTGTTTAAAGCCACCTTGTCTGTCGTACTTTGTTGTATCAACCCTGGGAAATGTGTGCATTATCCCAAAGAACGTTTCTACCAGTCACATGAGAAAGGCCCTGTTCTCATCACCTCCAATCTACAAACTATTGTGTCCCCCACTTTAACATGTACACATGCGGGAAGGAGCCCAAGGTCCTACACATACCACTGAGGCCTGGGTCTGAACCCAGGCACTGACTCTACCTCTCGTGGCCTGATGTCACTCTGGATAATTCCAGGACATCCTCTCTTTCTGTCTCCACCCGAATCCAAGCTACTTCTCCCGCAAGCAGCCTCCTCAATGGTCTCCCTGCTTCCACTGGGCCCCCCGCCATCCACTTTCCAGGGGGCAGCTGGAGGGACTAAGCTCCAAGTCGCCCAAAACTGCACCACGCACCTGCTGTACCCCTGACCCTGCCCGGAATGCGTGCCCCCCACCTCTGAATGGCCAGCACCTTCTTCAGCTCTCACCTCCCTCAGAGAGGCCTTCCTTGACTCCCATGACCACACGTCACCAGACGTGATTTTTGTTGTGGCCTGTCATGGTTTTCTCGTTTCTTCATTGACGTGGCTGTCTTCTTGCATTAGAATGCAAGCTTCTGGCCTCTCTGGCTCACCTCTATTTCCTAGTGAGCGCGCAATATAAATTATGTGAATGTTGCTAAGTCTTTGGGATGTGGACACATCTGTGGATGGGAGCAGCAGGATGACTTAAGGGAAACTTAAGATCAACAAATGATCAATCTGGGCAGCTACCCTCTGGGGAAGTAGGCGGTCTTGGGTTTGCTCAGACAGGCCTGTCCAACGTGGGTGCACATTGGCTGCTGGGAACCTGGCTGCTGGGAACACTTCCCCATCTCTTCCTCAACGGTCCCATCAGCCGGTCCGCATCTGCAGACAAGGGCTGGTCCCGACTCCAGGAACACAGTCAGATTGCCGATTCACAAAATTAAGGAGGGCAACCTTTTTCCCTGGGGTTCTACTTGCAAGGTCACACCAGCCCTCTGTGTGTCTGTGCTGAGTCCTGGCAGAGTGGAATGAGCAATAGGACTCCGAACGACAGAGGTAATAGGCACTAGGGGTTATGGGCATGAGCTGGGCCCTGAGACGCAGGTTCAAGTCCAGTCGTGCCTGTACTATGGTTGCAGATCTGGATAAGTTACAAAAGGGAAATAGCCAGAATGTGCAGATTTTGGCTTGATAACTAAGAAAGCTTCTTGCATGGAAATGGGTTCCACTCCAGAGGCTGGACAACCCTTCTAGGATGCAGGAGAGGGGCTTCAAGCAACCGGGAAGGGGCTTGGTTAGACTGGATCAGCTCAGTGGTCCCTCCTGGCCCCAGGTTCTGAGACTCTGTGCCTGTGTGACTGCCTACTCTCCTGGGGCCACTGCTGTGCTCTGAGAAATAGCAGGTAATTGATGTCCCGGGGCAAACTGCTCCACTCGGTTATCACCGATAGCTGCTTGTGCCTGTGCTCACCGTGAGTGCTATTCATTCGAGACTTAGCAGCGCTCCGTTGCAGGCAAGACCCGTTCCCATTTTGCAGATAGGGAAACTGAGGCTCAGAGTAGTTAAGGCAAAACTCACCCCCACCCTTGCAGCAAGTAAGTGGCAGCTGGGGTTTGAACCCATATCTTTCTGGCCGCCTCACTTTTCTGCAGAGTCACGAGCACGGTGCTATGGGGTGATTCCACAGAGACGGAAAGCACAATCTCTACTGTCCTTTGACTCCTGCAGGAAATGAAAACTCCAGCAAGGCACCGGCCTCTTATCGCAGCCAATGCGAACAAACCATCTGCTTCCCATTTGGTCTTTTAGCAAAAACCTCTGAGGAGCGCCCCCCCCCCAATGCCAGCTCAAGTGGGGAGATGTCTTGTACACTCAGCAACTTTCTCCTGAAACCACGTGGCACCAACATGCCACTCTTATTTCCAAAGGACGTCCCTTAGCAAAGCTCGAGGAGCCTGGGAACAAAGAGCTCTGGTCACAAGGACTGATGTCGGTGGCCCCAGTACCAGTGGCTCAGGCTCAACGCCTGGGATCCCTGGCCGAGCGGTGTGGGCAAAGCCCAGCCTGCCAGACCTTGTGTCCCTGTGAAATACATCGGAAATGGGGAGGTGGTCGGGGAAGCACAGCGTGTGGGTAAAGAAGGGAGCGCAGGCTGTGTCCCCAAACTGGAACTCGGGTGTTAGAATGTGGTGGTCTGTCACATTTTCCTTCTCCTTCTCTGCCTGGGAGCTCCTGCCTGGATGTGGTGCATGGCCAGGTTTCTAAGTCACTCCAGGAGTGGCTCAGCCTTCGGAGAGCACCTGTCACGGTCAATTCCAAGGGGCCATTCCACTCAATTACGAGCTCCTCTTTTAGCGAAGTGGTGGCAGCGACTGTGAAACTCAAATATAAAACTCTAAAAACCGGATAATCAGATTTTGTCCAACTCTCCTTTTAATGAAGGGGAAAAAAAGCAAGGCTCAGAAAAAACAAGCAATTTGTCTGATGCCTCATCGCAGGTTCTAGATGGCAAGGAACAGGGCTCCATTTCTAGAGGGTCTGTCTGCCTTGACAACCAAAATCTCACAACAAATTCTGTGAGGTGGGTTCTATCATTACACCCATTCTCCAGATGAAGAAACTGAGGCTCAGAGTCACGTCACTTCCCAACACCCACTGAGTCACCCCCGGTCCTTGGGCCTAAAACTGCATCAGTGTGCGGGTATGGGTGCCTGGGACGAAGCGCAGTGAGTAAAGCAAATAGATTCAACTTAAAGAAATGATGGCGAGGATAACGCTGGTTTCCACTGAGCAATTACTCTGTGTGTCAGGCACTCTTCTGAGCATCTCCATGTATTACCTCATTTAATCCCCACCACGACTATCACGGTGGATACGATGGTTACCCCCATTTTACAGTGAGGCGCAGAGAGGTTAATGGACAAGCTCGAGGTTTTACTGCTGAGCTGGGGATTGGACCCTGAGGACAAGGACTTAGGTGGTGCTTGGGGAGCACACAAGCTGTCTGCAGGGATTTACTAGACATCACTTTAAATGCTCGCATGGCCCAGTGGTCACATCACCTTTGTCTCTCCTGGCGCGGATTTTGGGGGATGGCCACACCACACCTGCAGAGTGCAGTCTCCTCACCCCTTCTCCTCAAGCTCCAGATAAGCTCAGGGGATCGGCCAACCAGGTGGCCGGACCTCAGGTAACCGGGCACCCGCAGGGTGGCCCAGCCTCACCATCCATAGCCTCCACCTCTGAAGACCCTGGGCCCAACCCCCGAGCCACCCTGAGATGGGGTTACCTTCCAGTTTTAGCTGGCACCCTTGTGAGGACAGAAATCATTGTTGTTTAGAAACGTACAAGGTGGGGCACCTGGGTGGCTCAGTCAGTTAAGAGTCTGCCTTCAGTTCAGGCGATGATCTTGGGGCCCTGGGATCGAGACCTGCACGGGGCTCCCTGCTCAGTGGGAGCTGGAGAAAGATGAAAGAGAGTGGTAAGCCTCTGTGAGAAGGAGGGCCCCGACAATGACCCTCCCAAAGAGAGGCGGGCACCCTGGCCTGGGGCAGCCAGAGGACCTTCCTCCACAAATGACCGGGGACCTGCCCCAAGCAACAAGAGGCTGCCTCTCTGGGCCAGACTGTCCTTGAACTCTTAATCACTGAAGATGGGAATTTCAAAATGTTCATGAGAACAGGACCTACCTCGGGGGTTAAATAATACCTGTAAAGTGCTTGGAACAGAGGCTAGCCAAAAGGTTTCGTGTGCCCTTTTGTCCCTGTGAAAAGCAGAGCCGTGCGCTGCCCCCGCATCGCCTCCATAGAGAGCCCTGACAGCCAGGGTGGCGAGCTTCAGGTACGGACATCCCTGAGCCCTGCAGCGGGCTCTGCTCATTCACGCTGGGGACAGGATGCAGAGGGGGCCCCTGCAGCCCCCCAGCTGAGCCTTGGCAGGACTTACCCAGCAACCCCAGCGCCTGGAAGGGGAACATGCCTCATTTCATAACCATCTCTAGGTTAAAGATTACCAGTCCCGGGAAAATTCGGTTACCATCTCCTACCTCCTATGACATACCTTTGGCTCCTTTAAAGGTCTGAACCAAGTGAATCTCTAACTGTACTGGGGAAAGTGTTTATCCAGTTGCGCAAGGCAGTGGAATCCCTACAGGAAGGGCAAGGAGAGGCTTGCACACTTGCTCCTTCCCTCAAGAGAAACGTGCAGACAGCGCCCTTGGACGAACACAGTGACCTTTGGCACACCGCGCTGAGCAGCATAGCCTCATTATTCCTCGTTCCTAGAAGAAGGGCAAGAATGTGGTATGGCAGGTGCTCAGGGCTTTAGGCCCCTGCGGGGGATTTCTCTCCACTTCCCCCATTCACCCAAGGGCGAATTTGCACTATTAGAAGGGCCTGGAATGCAGGACCCGGAATGGTGAGTTTTAAAGTTGAAGCTGAGCTCAACAGGCTCAACACAATGGGTTCAGCTGCCCCCTCCTTACTGATGTTATCTAAAGCATTCTACTGACTCCAACGCAGAGCTCCCATCCTAGTGGCAGAACCCCCAGAAACTCCGTGAGAACCAATCACCAGGGACAAGGAGTCACAGAGACATGTGCTCCCCAATGCAAATGGCCTCTAAAAATGATAGAAAGGGTACAGAAAAGGTGTGCTATTAGGCAGGAACTCTCCACCTCAGCACTTATGGATTTTGTGGGCCAGGTCCTTCTGTGTCGTGTGTGTGGGCTGCACGGTGCCCCACAGGATGGTTAGTGTCGGCCCTGGCTTCTGCTCACTGGGTGCCGATGTTGCTGCCTCCCCCCTGCCCCCACAAGCTGTGATACCCCAAGGTGTCTCCAGACCTTGACAAAGGTCCTCTAAGTGTGGGAGGAGGGGCAGGGCACAGTTGCCCCAGAAGAAATCTCTTCCTCTTAAGGAACGATGGCAGGTTATCCCCTCCAAGGGGACCCACAGAACTGTTCTGGCAAAGCCGTTCAAACTCCAGCTCCTGTGCTTGGTTTCTGGGGAGCAGGGGCAAGTTCGGTCAAATGGGTCTGAAATCATGTCATGGTTGTGAGGGGGCTCCCGAGAGGGTGCTGGAAGCAAGCACACGGACCGCCAAGCACAGCCTAGAGGCTGAGGACACGGAGGTGCGCTGACACAGGGAGCAGGGTCCGGCAGAGGTAGGGACGTGCAGAATTCTGTATCCTGCTTGGTTTTTACCCCCTGACCTATCCCACCGTAGAGGGGAAAGTCAATCCTTATTTCCAGACCGTACCATCTCTCTGGGCTCTGAAACCTCCCTGGAGCTCCCGACTGCTTCGTCCTCTAGCCAACAAATTCCTGCCTTGAAAACTCCCGAGGAACACAACAGATGCCTGGATTCATGAAAACAATATCAATCTCGTTGGCCGCGTCTGGATCTCCAGTCTCGAAACAGGGATGGACCCGTTTTAATGAGATTTTGAGTGCTGGTGTATATAGATCTCCTCCCCACCTCCCAATTCTGTAAAAACCCAGCAGACATACATCCTGATTAAAATCTTCTCAATACTCTACTTAGAAAGAACCCAAACCTCACGCTGGCTACAAGATTAAAACAGCAGTGCCAAAAGCAGGATTGGGGGTCTTAGGCCATGATACTCCTCTGCGCAGCTCATGGCACGGACCTGGGGACATTTCAGAATCCTGACTCAGAACAGGGCTGTAACAATACAGGTGAAGCTGTATCATCAGTCTGACCCACTCCTTATTTTGAAAGGAAAACAGAAGTACCACTCAAGCTTAGAAATTAAATTTGTCGAGAGCTGGAAACTATCCTATTTGTCCCTTGGAAGCTGTGTGGTCTTAGGCAAGTGACTTAGGCTCTCTGAGCTTCCGTTTTCTCATCCGTGGAGTGAGGACAGCAGCGCCTCCCCAGGGATGACGATGAAGAGTAAGAGGAACAGTTCCAGCCCACGGCACGGCATCTGGCCCCAGGCCCGTCCCAGCAGGGCCCAGCAGGCAAGACTTGGTTGCCAGGCTGGGGGCAGAAGGCTGTGCCGGGCAGACCTGCACGGAGGAGCTGTCCCTTCCACGGCTGGCAAAACCCAAGCGCTCGGTGCCAGGTGCTGCGGGATGAGGCTAAATGAACGGAGGCATCACTCCGAGGTTGCTGCACATTTTTTCCTGCAAAGAAGCAACCCTAGGTGTGCTGAAAGGACTCTTGGTTCTTAATCTGGATGATTCAAGGGGACTCTTGTTATTTGCTCAGGATAATTGTTAATGATGGTACAAAAACCAGCCCTTGAACACAGTTCAAAGGCCCGGAGGTCTGGTCCCGCTCACTGTTCTAATTTCCACATATACAACCTTCCCCTCCTTCTGTGTTCTCCCATTTGGATCTGGTGTCTGTCTCACATAGGCTTCTGCCTCAGAGCCTTTGCAGATACTGTTCCCACAACCCCAAATGCTTTTCCCTTGCTTCTGATTCCTTAATTCCTATACAACTCATGACACACCTCTTCCAGGAAGCCTTCCCTGACTTTTCCCCTCCAGATCAAATCCCCCTCTTCACACACTCTTAGAGTCACAGGCCTCCCCCTTTTGTGGCACTGCCACATTGTCATGGCATCTCTGTTTCTATGGTTATTTGGTTTATGTCTGGCTGCTCACAAGACCACAAACTCTTTAAGCTGTGTTTATACTTAAAATCATATCCCCAACATTACACTGTCTGGGACCACACTGGGTCCTCAATACATTTTCATTAAATTGTTAGAAGTGTTGACTGCTGGGTGAGTCTCTTCAGAGGGCAATCTGGCACATTCCATCATACTCTAAGGCTACTGTGGTTAGGACGACATGGCGTGGGGGCAAAGACAAACACCAATGCAACAGAACAGAGAACAGAAGAACAGACCTACGACAAAGTGGTGGTGATACTGGGTCAATTAGATTATCTCTACGGAAAGAAACATTTCTCGTGACCCTCCCCAACGCAGTACATAAAAATCAACCCCTGGCGGTAGGAAACATAGATCTGAAAGGTAAAACATGGAAGCTTTTAGGAGATAAGAGGGGGCACTGTGGATGACCTTGGGTTACTGAAATAGGACACAAAAAGCATTAACTGTAAAAGAAAAGATTAATAATGTGAGCCATACAAAAATTAAAAATTCCAATCACCGAAAGTCACCACTGAAAATGAAGATCACACCACAGGGCAGAAGCTATTTGCAAAACATACAACTGCCGAAAGGATCATTATCAAGCATGTCAAAGACTCCTACAAAGCAGTAAGAGAAAAACCAGACCATTCAAAAGAAACATGGACAAGAGATCTGAACAGGCACTTCATAAAAGAGCAAATCCAAATGACCAAGAAACACATAGAAGGGATGGTCAACTTCAGTAAGTAGGGAAATTTCAAAAACCACTAGACACCCACCAGAATGGCTCAAATTACAAAATACAATAGCAAGTCAAGGTACTGGAGCTGGATGGGATATGGAGCAACTGGAAGTCTCATACAATGGCCGGTGGAGTCTGAAACTGGCAGCCACTTTGTGCTCATGGCTGCACAATGTGTTACAGCCTTACTGGGGCTGCATTGTGTTTCTTCCTTCATACATCAAAGCCCCAACCCTCAGTGTGATGGTATTTGGAGATGGGGCCTTTGGGAGAGAGGAAGGTGTAGATGAGGTGGCGAGGGTGGAGCTCTCACCGTGGGATAAGTGTCCTCATAAGAAGAAGAGACACTGGAGCACTGTCTCTGCCATGTGGGGACAGAGCGAGAAGGCGACCAGTGCAAGCCAGGATGAGAGCCCTTGCCAGAACTTAACCATGCTGGCACCCTGATCTCAGACCTTCGGCTTCCTGAACTATGTATTTTGTTATGACTCCTGGGCAGACGAAGACAGACCTCAAACTGCAAACAATGCAAATGTCCCCCAGCAGTGGGGCAGATAAAGAAATGATGGCCCGCGCACACGCTGGACTACCGGTCCACGATGAAAACGAACAGACGAAGCTACAGGGCACAGCAGTAATCAATCTCAGATGTCAGGGCATGCAGAAGACACTAGACACAATGGAAAAAAGCAGGCAAAACTAATCTGTCATGAAGGATGCATCCTTAGGTAGTACAAGAGCCAGAGCAAGGATGGCCTCTGGGAGAGACCAGAAGGGCTTCTGTGGGGCTGGGATCACGGTTAAGAAGGGCCCGAGGAGCCGGCTATTTCCGGCTCCCAGTGGGTCGTCTACTCGCTGACTTGGTTGTGCTTATAGGACCGCTAGTTCCGTGAAAGAAGACTGAGCTGTTCTTTTTTGTTTTGTGTATGTTTCCATATGCATGCTATATTTAATAAGAAAAAGGTTCCAGAAAGGATTTGGGGGAAAAAAATTCCCTNNACACATAGCTTTTGATGTAGCAATTCCACTTCTAGGAATTTAACCTCTGGAAGTATTTGCACATGCGTGAATGACTATGTGCATCGCTGTCTGTTGCTGCCTCCTCTGGGACGGCAAGATACGGGGAGCAATCCGGAGCCATCGACAGGGGCTGGTGCGATACGTGCCCGATACCACAGAAGGCTCTAGAGCCATGAAAAGGGTAAGAAGAGCCCCCTGCAATATATTAAGGATAAAAAACAAAGCGTGAGGGGTGCCTAGGTGGCTCAGTCAGTCAAGCATCCGACTCTTGATTTCGGCTCAGGTCGTGACCTCAGAGTCCTGGGATGGAGCCCTGAGTTGGGCTCTGGCTCAGCGGGGAGTGTGCTTAAGATTCTCTCTCTCCCTCTGCCCCTCCTCCCCTAAAAAAAACAAAACAAAAAGAACAAAGTGCAAAACAGTGACCCCTTTTAAAATATTGGAGCTGCCTCTAGGGAAAGGAAGAGGCCCAAGAGATGTGCATAAGGAGGGAAATTTACTCTTCTTTGTAAACTGAGTTGTACTGTTTGGGTATTTTACCAGCATACTCTGCTTATTCAGAAAATAAATGACCACTTAAAAACAGAGTAAGTACAGACAGACTGGGCGGATAAAAGCATGGGAAGGAAAGGAGCAGGATTATGACTCTCTGGCCCCTGGAGGTCACACATTTGAAGATGGGTTTTGGAGCCAGGCAGGTCTCGGATCAAGTCCAGTTTCTGCTCTTCCTACCTCTGACCTTAAGCCAAGGGGTTTAAAACTTTCTGACGCTACCTTCATCCACAAAAGAGGAACTTCCCATCTGGGTACCGAGAGCATTAAATGAGATCATCCAAAAGAGCCTGGTGTCTGGCAGGTAGAAAGCATTCAACCATGTTCGCCCTGAACATCCTACCCGGTAACCACCACTATGTTGTTCCAAGACATGGTATCCTTGTTGCCATTTTACAGATCAGGAAACTGAGGTCCAGAAGTCACCATCTCCAGGGCCTTCAGTGAGTTGGCAACACAGTGGCTTTCCAAGTCAAGTGACCTTTCCCTTGACCCCTCACAGGGAAAGGAGCATCGAAGAAACAGAACCCAACCCACACTCATGGCACGCCCTTGAGGCGGGGAGCACACGGCCGACTGGGATTGATGACTACAAATAATCTGAGTTGTCTGTGGGAGGTGGCCGCTGAAGGAAGCACTCTGGACTTTCTTCTGCCTACTGCCGGTCTTATTCAGCAATTCTGGCTTTTTAATTCTGTTTTCTCATTTGCTGCAGCAGCTGGTCAAGGGCTAAAATGTTATTACTCCTGTTGACTGATTAGGAAATGGAGGTCAGACGGGGTGGGGGGTGGGGACGATGCATGCAGTGGCATCTGTGTGGCTCAGGGTTAGGCCTGGGGCCTCGGGATCTGTACACCTGGGTTTCTCTGTGGACATGTTGCTATTACTCTGAAAGCCGGGGCGAGTCTGCCATCCTCTCTGGGCCTGCACTCCCACCTCTGCAATCTGACCAGTCTTTCCTCCAGGGACGTGAGCAAATATGCGTAAACCCCTTAGGACAGCCCTCGCCATAGCCCTAGCACCCACTGAATCCTGGGCAAATATGAGCAGCCACCACTTATGGGTCACTGTCATTAGGGTTGGCAGAATCCAGGGTCTCCTGAAGGTCTCCTCTTTTCCCTGTAGGTTATGGTTACTCTGACAGCCTAGCTCTGAATCCCTCCTGCACCCTGTCCCCAGGGCAGAATGTCCATGTCTTTGTATGTGCTGCTCTTGTGTGAGCTCTGCTTTCGGCCCGAGAGGACTGTGCACTCAGGGCTGGGGCAGGATGCCAGGCTCGCAAACCCACATGAAGGCAGTAATTTGCACAAGTGCTCCTTGCCTTGGTGTGCTCATTTCCAGCCTGTCCCCAGAAGGGCGCTCAGCCTGCAAAGCCAGCAGAGAGCTATTTACAGCTCTGGGCAAGGAGAGGGGAGGCAGGCTCTGTTCCCACACAGGAACAGCCCTCCCGAGGTGGCTTGCTCTTTTGGCTGCTTGTAAGAGGCTGTTTGGCCAATCCCGTCCCCAGAAGAGTTCTGAGGTCCTAAAAGCTTTTGCTGAAAGGCCAGCGATCTGCCCCAAGGGTTGTCTTGTTTCCTCAGGGAACTCGTGCTCAAAGGCAGATGGGAGAAGGTGTCCCTAGGCTTCCCCCAGTAGAGCTACCAATGGGTTCTAGAGATCTAGACGGAGGAGGGGATACAGTAGACCTGTCAAATCCATGGACAGCGCTAGCCACTCTACTACCACTCTACGTCAGAGACTGACAAACTATGGTGGAGGGCAGGGGTGGGGGAAGACATCCGGTCCACCAGCCCATTTATGTAAATATAGCTTTATTAGAATATAGACTTGCCCATTCATTACATTGTCTCTGGCTGCTGTCGTGGTACAGGTGAGTAGTTGTGATTGTTAACCATATGGCCCCCAAAGTCTCAAGTATTTACTATCTGCCCCTTTACAGAAGAAATTTGCCAAGCCTTACTCTAGGTGATGTCTCTGTCATCTCATCTTCTATCGTGCCTCTCTGATCCACCTATAGTTGGAGTCTGCTCTCCACCCAGCATCCAGAAGGATCTTTCTCCACTGCCAATCAAATCAGGTCACCTCCTTGCTTAAAACCCTTCCATGGTTCCCTATGGGTCTCTGCGTCAAGTCCACGCATTATCATGGGTCACCTGGATATCCATATGGCCCTCCTGCAGCTTTCCCTTTCCTCATTGATACACCCTGAGCTCCACTGAAGGCCTCCAACATCCTCTCAACATTGGTTTTATAGGGTAAAAAATTGTGTCTCAATAGAATATTATGCATTATCTGAATACAGTACAAACTTTCAGGTTATCTGATTCTAGCCCTGTTCATTACTTTTGAGCTATTTTTTTCCAATCCTTTGTAAGTTGTAGGAAACTGATAGACAAGCAAATTCTGTCTCGTCCAATCATTTTCTCCTTCCATTTGCAATTCATTTCAACATTCCTTCCCTCCATACACGATGCTTTAATTGACTTTGCCTTTGAATTGGTTCTAACATCTGCCCAATCCCCTCATTGAGTGAGCTTAATACAATCTTAAACAAATGTCTCTTTTTGTGGGGTTCATGATTTTACCCTTTTTTTAATCTGAAGATTTTTTTCTTTTTTAAAGATTTTATTTATTTACTTGAAACAGAGAGAGAAAGTACAAGCAGGGAGAGCGACAGGCAAAGGGAGAGGGAGTAGCAGGCTCCCCACTAAGTGGAGAACCTGGTGTGGGGCTTGATCCCAGGACCCTGGGATCATGAACCGAGCTGAAGGCAGACAAGACACTTAACCGAGTGAGCCACCTGGCGCCCCTGAAGATTTTAAGTTTTCCATGAAGTTTTTGAGCCTCCGTTCATGTTCTCTTTGTGAAGAACATCTTTCCTGCCTTTTCCTCCCACACTTTCTTCCCCAGCATCCCCGGGGTTTCTCTGAGTTCCAACCTCTACGTACTCCCAGGCTACCCAGGACACATCTCGCCGAACGGCAGCTGTTCTGGTCTGTCTCCCCACAGCTAGCCTAGAAGATCCTCTGGTGAAGCGGCTGGGTTGCTATCTCTCCCTCGTCACGCAAACACACCCCTAGTACTTTACATGACACATGGACGTTGTGCAACACGCGGACACAGTAATGAATGAATGAACGTCGGGTGATGAGACTGCTCACCTAGACAGAAGCCACTAAGGGCGAGACCTTATTCTCTTCGCTCAACATCCTACACATGATGCAGCGTTGGCACCTGCTGAGTACACAATAAATACCTGTGAGTAAATGAAAGCATACCACCCAACTTCTGGTTCTTGGCCTACTTTTTTTTTTTTAAGATTTTATTTGAGAGAAGGAGAGAGCACACAAGCAGGGGGAGGGGCAGAGGGAGAAGCAGACTCCCCGCTGAGCAAGGAGCCCAATGTGGGGGCTCGATCCCAGGACCCCAAGATCATGACCTGAGCTGAAGGCAGACACTTAACCAACTGAGCCACCCAGGCTCTTGGCCTACTTTTAAGTAATCTCCCATTTTTCCGCTTCGGAAGAGCAAGCCCAGCAGCTTCCGAATGCCACCCTCCCACACCAGGCTGTCATGTGTCACCACCGCGGCAGTTCAGCCCCTCTGGGTCCTGCGCCCCTTGAGGGAGTGGACGACAATCTCTGTTCTGCTTCATGGTCATCTTGTGACCTTGAGCAAGGCACTGCCCCTCTGGGCCTCTGTTTTTCCACGGGTCAAGGCCTCAGTTCAGACATTCCAAGAGATAAAATACAAAAGGCAAAGATAGGAACGACCAGTAATGCCCAAGTGACGTTCCAACCCAGACACCATTTACACTGTAACAAATGCTGTCAATGTAACTCATTGGCAAAGCTAAGAGGGCCCTAGCTCTGAGTTGTGAGGGTGACAGAGATGTCCTAGGACAAGGTCTCCAAAGTTGAATGTGACCACGAATCCCACCTCCCACCGCCAACCTGGGATATTGTTAAAATATAGATTTGTATTCTTTTCTTTTCTTTTAAAAGATTTATGCATTTTAGAGAGAGAGAGCAGGGAGAGAGGCAGAGGGACAGAGTATCTCAAGCAGACTCCCCACTCAGAGCTTAATCCCATGACCCCAAGGTCACGACCTGAGCTTAAACCAAGAGTCAGCGGCCTAACAGACTGAACCACCCAGGCGCCCCCAATAGTCTGCATTTCTAATGAGTATCCAGATGCTGCGATGCTGCTGGGCACTGTACCACGTTTCCAGAAGTAAGATGCTAGGACACAGTGGGTCCCAGCTTTGAAGAAATTCTCAGTGTGGCCAAGGAACAGATTTCCAGCATGCTGCCAATAGTCCAAGGCAATAAATATGAGCCCCTAAATGGGAGGTGTTGGTAGTTAAGCCTGTAGACCTCTGAGAAAGGACAGGTTGGCAAGGTGGGGGATTCTGGTGCAGGGTTCTCAAAGAACATGGAAACAAGGTTGGGAGCATTCTGCCAGGCCAGCGACCACTGAATCACCAAGTCTGGTGGTGCGGCCCACCAGTCTGTGTATTAACAAGCCCTCCAGGGCTTCTTATGCTCAAGCGTGAGAACCACCGTGCTAGGGGAAGAGAAAGGGTAGAATATTCTAGTTTGAAGAACAGTGTTTTGTTTTCCCATAGTAGAATTTCAGGTGCATGTCTGGGCTTTATAAATTGCATTAATCTATTCATCCATCCATTCACACACTCATCCATCAATTTATCTAACCACTGAAGTGGTTGTGTCCATGCATCCACCCATCTATCCATCCGCCCATCCACTCACCCACCCACCATCCAACAAGTACGTCCTGAATGTCCACCATGAACCCTTTTAGGCACAAGAGATTTGACCAGAATTGTAAATATACACATCTGTTTTAGCCTCTAAACCGGTGATTCTCTACCAGAAACGTTTGCCCCCATGGGACAGTGGGTGATGTCTGGAGACGTTTTTGGTTGTTCCAACATGAGAGAAAGTGTGCTACTGGCCTTTAGTGGGGTAGGGGCCAGGGATGATGCTAAACATCCTACCATGCACAGGACAGCCCCCAAAGTCAATAGTGCTGAGGTTGAGAAACTTTGCTCTAGACTGGAGGCCCCTTGTGGGCAGTAACTGTGTTGTAGTCACCTTGATATCCCAAGGTCACAAGACTACCTGACCCACAGGAGCTGAGCATATGTTTACATGCAAGAGGAAATGGCAACATAAACATACATTTACGTATATAAGGAGCTCTTAAAACTCAACCATAAGGAGAGCTGGGTGGCTCAGTCAGTTGAGCGTCCGACTCTTGATTTCGGCTCAGGTCACGATCTTGGGGTTGTGGGATCGAGCTCACATAGGGCTCGGCGCTGAAGGCCGAGGCTACTTGGGATTCTCTCCTTCTCCCTCTGCCCCGACTTGTGCTCTCCCTCTCTCTAAATAAATAAATAGAATATTAAAAAAAAAACCTCAACCACAAAAAGTCAACCCAACTCAAAAATGAATAAGGGACTTAAACAGATGTTTCTCCAAAGAAAATATATAAAAAGCCAACAAGCACACGAGAAGACGCTCAACATCACTAGTCACTAGGGAACTGCAAATCAAAACCACAATGAGATACCACTTCACACCTGCTGGAATGGCGGTAATAGTAATAATAATGATAATTGGAAAATAACAAGCATTGGTAAGGATGTGGAAAAATTGGAACCTTGGCATGCTGCTGGTGGGAATGTAAAATGGTGTCGTTTGGCAGTTCCTCAAAAGGTTAAACAAAGAATTACCATGTGACTGATCACGTGACCTAGTGGTTCACGCCTGGGCATATAGTCAAAAAAATGGAAACTAAAATTGTCTTTAAACCAAAACTTGCACATATGTGTTCATAGCAGCAGAGAAGACCAGGTGTTGGAACACAGTTTTGGTTAATCCTCTCATACCCTGCTCAGTAATGAGCAGGTCCTATTACTGCCCCTCTTCCCACTACTTTTCTTTTTGCTTTCCACTATGAACCCCTTGCCAAAGACGGGGAAATGAGATGCTGAGAGGTATAGTGGTCATGGCATGAGGCCATCATGCTGGTAGGAGCCCAATTCAGCTGTAGGCACTCTGCCCTAGAGCCCACTGGAATTCTTTTTTTTTTTTTTTTAAGATTTTCTTTATTTATTTGACAGAGAGAGAGAGACAGCCAGCGAGAGAGGAACACAAGCGAGGAGAGTGGGAGAGGAAGAAGCAGGCTCCCAGCCGAGCAGGAAGCGCGATGTGGGGCTCCATCCCAGGACCCTGGGATCACACCCTGAGCCGAAGGCAGACGCCCAATGACTGAGCCACACAGGCACCCCAGACCCCACTAGAATTCTTTTTTTTTTTTTTAAAGATTTTATTTATTTATTTGACAGAGAGAGAGACAGCCAGCAAGAGAGGGAACACAAGCAGGGGGAGTGGGAGAGGAAGAAGCAGGCTCATAGCAAAAGAGCCTGATGTGGGGCTCGATCCCAGATCGCCGGGATCACGCCCTGAGCCAAAGGCAGACGCTTAACCGCTGTGCCACCCAGGCGCCCCCCCACTAGAATTCTTAAGGAGTTCCCTAAGGCCAGGGCAGAAGTTCAGCCCGAGATGGGGAAGCCTCAGGATTCCTCTCTCATGGCTCCCAAACTCTCAGGAAGGGCAGAGGCCTGAGTTTCAGCCACTGGGACTGCTGGCATGAGCACTTCATGTCCCCAGAGAGAGGGACGGGTCCAGGCGGGAGTGTGTGGTCCTCAGACCTCGCCTGTGCCTGGCACGCTGACACTGGGGACAGCGGCAGGCTCCTCCCGTGGGCTGGAATCCCACGGTCGTACCTCTTGGCAAGTGACTCAGAGCTAAGTCTGTCAACCTCTGTGTGCTGTGCTTTGCTCATTTGTAATGCACGGGAAGCTGGCTAGAGGATTCCTCCTCCTCTTCTTCCCCCATGAATATATTCTTATACATACATAGGTCTCTTTCATGCCCCTTGCTTGCTTGACTAATCATTCTCATATGCATTCACATATATATTTTTTTATATAATGTGTATATTAATTCTGCAACTTTATTGTTTTTACTAAATGTCTTGGGGAACTTTCCAGGTGAGGAATGTACATCTCCCTCATCTTTCTAAAAAGACTGCTCATTTCCCTGTGAACGCACTGTGATGGAGCCCCTCCCCGTGCTGGTGCTGCAAAGTTCTGCAGCAGACATGCCTGTGTTCGCAGAGCTGCATGCATGAGTGAGCACTGCTGCAGGAGAGTCCTAGAGGTGGGAGGGCGGTGTGAGCTCTGCAAGAGAGAGCTAGATGACCTTCTGAAGACGGCTCCAGAACCAGGTTATTTCTGAAACTGTTGCTGGCACGAAAGTTTCTTTGACCTCTAGCGGGGAAGGGGTAATGCCTTTAGGCAAGCCATTTAACCTCTGTGAGCCTTAGTTTGCTCATCTCTAAAACGGGAAGCCCAGATCAATGAACATGAAGGCACTCTAGAGGTGGCAAAGTCCTGTTTTATGTGAAGGATTGAGATCATTGTAAATGCTGAGAGGCTCAGCGGCTGGACACCACCCCCTCCATCATGCAGAAGGCAGAGCAAGGAGCCCGAGGAAGGAGGATGCTGTGCTATGTGAAGCATCAAGGACGTGCAAGACATCTGCGTTAGGCCAAAAGTTCTCAGTGGGAGGGGTGGGCGTCATTCTGCCCCCAGGGGATGTCTGCCAATGCTTAGAGACAGTTTAGTTGGCATAACTAGAGAGGCTTGTACTGGCATCTACTAAGGAGAGGGGCCAGAACGGAGCTCAACACCCTCAGTGCACAGGACAGCCCCCGAGACAGAGAATTATTCCGCCCCCAATGTCAACACTGCCAAGGATAAGAAGGCCTGTTCTGCGGCTGTCTCTTATCTGATGCCTACCCCCCATTCAAAGATGAGGGAAGTGAGCCTCAGAGAGGCAATGATCTGCCCAAGGCTCCCCGACCCGTCGACTCTTGGGCTCCATCTGACTTTATGGTTTGCGGTCCGACAAGCACAGGGTTTTATGACTTTGCACTTGAAATCACAACCACTGCTTCCACCCACTTGTTGTAGTAACTACGCACTTTACAAGGATTAACTCGTTTTATGTGGATAAGGTTAATAATCTCCTCGAGATCACACACCAAGTAGCAGATCTGGGCTCTAAACCCAGATAAGAAGGGTCCAGGGACCGATCTCTTGACCTCTCTGCACTTCAGTTCCCCCTCATGCTCTGAACTTTTCACCTTGGCACCCTGGACTTGGCTCCCTGCTCTAAATTGGAGCATGACAGCCAACACTTTAGCTGGAGGCAGGGGGAGCCCCCGCCTCAAGCCGCTCCCATCTGCAGGGATCTGGTCGCTGTTGCCCAGCTGGGTGGTTCTGGAACGTGGCGGCCAGTTTCAGCTCTGGCCCCATTCAGTGCCTCAGGAACAGAAGCCATGCTCTGAGCAGGGACAGGAGGGAAGGGGCCCGTCCAAAGTTCCTGGAGCAAACCCAGCTATGCAACTGAGGCTCCTGCAGCGATCTCGGGGACCAGCACATTACAAACCATCTCGTTCGCCGTCCTGGGTCGATTTGGCTTTTGGCAAGTGTCAGTTTGGTGGTGAGCTCAGCAAAATCTCCCATGGGGTGAGCAGTTAAGTGCAGACTCTCAGGAGTGGATTCTACAAGGTGGCCTGTCTCAGGGGGTGCTGTGTTTCAGCTCTGCCCCTTCCTAGCTGCGTGACATTCTCAGAGCCTCTGCACCTCCCCTGACAAGTGGAGAGGTCAGTCCGAGCAGTTCCAGCTGTAAATGTGAGGACTGGAGCTCCTGTCCCGGACGCCAGCACCCCACAATCCCTGGAGAGACTGTGACCAGCTTTGCTACCCACAGACTGGATGACCTTGAGCAAGTGTCTTCCCCTCTTTGCGCCTATGTTTGCTCAACTGTCAAATGAAGGGGCAGGGTCTTTAATCTAGAAGACCTCTAGAAGCCCTTTAATCTAGAAACCTAGAACTCCAGACTTACCTCTCCCCGGGGCTGACCTCTTCGGGCATCCAGGACACACATTCCTCCATACCCCATATCCCGGGTGCAGCTCTAAAGAGCAAGGCAAACCTCCCTGCCTTTCTCTTTCCTGTCCTTCACCCTTGCCTGCTGGGGAAGAGCTGTTCCCAGCCCCCCTCAAGTCATTAACATCCTGACCCTTAGCCCAGCAAAGCTAACACTGTCTCCAGCCCAACAGATGGTTCCTGCAACATCTACCTTCTTTGGCCAAGTGCCCAGGGAATTCCACTGAGCAGTGCCCACTGGAGCTGGGGGGTAAGGGGGCAGCCCCAGGGAGCAAGCTGGGCCCCCCCTCTCTGCGTCTGACAGTCCCTTTGCCAGGGGAGAGGTTGGACTGCCTCCGGGAAAAATATCCTGAACACCAGCCCTTTGTGTGGGGGATGGGGGGGGTCCCTGGTGGTCCTGCTGCCTCAGAGGCCATCTCTGCTGTCAGAGTTCAGAGGACAGTATAAGGGTCCTTCCCTAGGCTCAGGATTCTGGCTTTAAGGGCTTCATTCTTATTAAACCTCCTCTGGCCTGATCTCTGGCCATGGTGGGAGAGGAAAGGTGGGATGGAATTAGGTGGACCAGTAAGGTGTGGGAGTAGAGTCGGGAAGGATGGGATTTGGGAGAGGCGGGGAGAGTGGGTGAAGGGTGTTAGTGAGAGGCTGTTGGCTTGAAAGGGTTGGAGAGAGGTGGAGTGAGGTGGGTGACTTGGTTCAGATGGGTGGCCAGACCCTTGTCCTATCACTGAGTATGAAAGCCCCATAATGTGGTGGTGTCTGAGGCAACCATGTCTCTGTAAGGGGTGGAAAGGGGGTCTTGGGTGGGGTGGGGAGGGGAAGGGAATCATTCATATCTGAAGGCAAATCCCAGAGTCCAGTTGCTGAGGTGGGGTAGGCAGGGAGGTCCCTATTGGGTTTGAGGGGGACATGCTGAGTCTCTGCCCTGAGATTTCCCTGTCTTAAGGAGGGGCTTATTTCCTAGGATATCTGGGAGATCTCATTTTCTTTGGAGGGAGGATACTGTTATCTATGACCTATCTAAGACCCTCATCACTCTGAAGTGAGGGTGGGAGAAGAGATCCAAACTTAGTTTCTCAGGAAGGCCGGGAGGTGCATTGGTCTCTGAAGAGATCCGGGGGGCCCTAGATACGTGCGGAGGTTGGACCACACTTTGGGAGGGTACATTCCATTTCAAGGGATAAATTAGGGAGGGGAATCCTATCTCTAGGGCCTGGGGCTAGGAGGAAGAGCCCATTTCTGATGGGAAAAAGAGGGTATTTTGCTCTCTGGGAGGTGAGAGACCCTCTCTTTTTGGGGGAGGGGACCCGCGTCTCGAGAGGATGAGGGCCCCGATTCTGGGGGAAGACGCCCCGTTTTTTGCTCCCTGGGTGCATGGCCAAAGGACTCCATCTCGCGTGGACGGGCCCGCCCCCACGCGACCCGGCGCCGGGCCCTTACCTCCAGGCCCGGGCTCCGGTCTGCGGACTCCAATCTGCCGGGCTCCGACTTGAGGTTCCTGCGCTCTGAGCTCCGGGTGCGTCCAGTCTCTGCCCCACTTCCCCCAGCGACTCGCGGGGTTTCCTGGCTCCGCCGAGCTGCGCTGGCCAATCAGCGCTGCCAGCCCCGGCCCTCGCTCGCGCCGCAGCCAATGAGTGTGCCCGCCACGGGCCACCGCCCCCGGGGGGGAGGGGGAAGGCAGGGCGGGGGCAAAGTCCGGCCTCCGGGGGCGGCGGAGCCGGGGGCCTGGAGGAGGGACCGCGAGGGCCGGGAGCGAGGGTTGGGGCTATGGAGTAGGAGGCTGAGGACCCTCGTCAGGACGGAGGGGAACCTATCTGATGGGGGGTGGAGAGCGCGTCTCTAAAAGGGGGCGTCTCTATAGGTTGGTTTCACCAGACCTTAATTACCTCCTGTCCTTTTTCCTGGGTCCTGGGGGCTGCGGGTGAGTGTAGCTGCCCCGCCTGCACCCGGCGCCCTGGCTCCGGAACCCTAGATGTGCAGTCGGAGTCCGTATGATGCTCTGCCTCTCTCCGCTCCCTGGGGCGGGCGTTCAGGGCCCTCTCGCTCAACCCTCCCAGCTGCCATTCACTTAACACCTCCTGCCCCACCAGCTCCGCAAGAGAAATGGCTTGTGCACCCTAGAGGCAATGCAAAGAGCACTGGACATAGATCCGTCTGCATGATGTAGGGCAGATCACTGCACCTATCCTCACTGCACTACACCCAATCCTCAGTTTCCTTAACAGCAAATGAAGACAATAGTGATAGTATCTCCTTCATGGGTGTAAATGAGGTTGTAGATGTGAAGATGATTTAATAAAAATTAAAATGCAGTATGAATGCTAGTTGATATTAAAGGGTGAATGACTCTTAGCCCAGTAGCTTTCTACAGGTATTTGAAAGGAGGATGTATTCATTCAGTGGTAGAGTAAAAGACACAGAAATGGCCCATCAGAACAACATGTGATCACCAAGAGCTCATAATGAATGGAAATCCCAGACCCTAAAAGGCCACGAAAGAACACAGCTTGGTTTTCCCTATTCATCCTAATCAATCATTATTTCTTCAGTCTGCTGGTATCTTGCAGGAACCTGAGATCCCTCCTTCCTGCTTTCCAGGAATCCAGGTTGCCCTATCTCTGGTTAGGCAAGGACTGTCTTCCTAGAAATTAAGGAATTAAGACAAATAAAGAACAAACAAATAAGCAAATAAAAAAAAACCACCCCAAAAAAACTACCTGCCCTCTAGTGTGGTCTATGATGATAGAGACCAAAAAGAAACAATAAATAAGAATCATTCAAAGGAAAAGACAGAAAATATAACGGATCTAAGGTTCTACTGAAATTGAGAGAGCTTTGCCAAATCTTTTTTGGTATGTTAATCCTGCCACCTTGTTTGCAGAACTTCATGAGGCCTGGGTTATAAATCAAGCAATTTTTCCTTAAAATCTAAGCCATGCAGATAATCCTCTTTACTGCCCAAAACCCGCCCAAAGACATAAATGGTCAATAAACATAGGAGGAAATAAAGTTTGTCAAAGAAAGGCAGGTTAAAGAGACGGAAAAGTTTCATCTACCAAAAATGGCCTAATTTTTATTATTATAACTACTATTACTTGTGGGGGTTTCAAGGAAGTGGACAATTCTATGAATTGCTGATGGGAGTATAATGATTAGAGCCTTACTGGAGAGAAACTGGATATTCCTATTAAAAACATTTTCCGGAACAACGAATGGTGCAAAGGTTTAGTAATAAAGTGGTTTAGTGTCATTTTATTTACTGTAGCAAAAAACTGGAAACATACGTACAACCAGAGAGACCCTAAAGGGAAGTCTGTTGAATACTGAATGGTATGAAAATGTCATCTCAAAATACTAAGTGAACAAAGATATTCACCAAAAAAGTTTATCTGGTATTGTCCTGTATTTGTTAAATTTATATAAATAGACCTGGATAGATCAGTGCTGTCCAACGGAACTTTCTGTGATGGCAGAAATGTTCCGTATCAGTGCTGTCCAAGATGGTAGCCACTGGCCATACACAGGTCTTGAAGATTTCAAATGTGCTAGTCCACTGAGAGACAGAAATTTAAATTTTATCTAATTTTTGGTTCAGGTCAAAACGTCCTATGTAGCTAGTGGCTATCACATTGGACAGCACCAATACAGATCGAGAGAGACAGAAAAAAATGAATGCTCATTAGTATAGTTATAGCTGTATGTTAAAATTATAGGTGATTCTAATTTTACTTTATTTACATATCACTAACTTCTAATTTTCTATAACAAATATATATTGCTCCTATACCAAGAAAAAAATATTTAAAATGAAAAAAAAAAGCAAATTTTAAGCCAAATGCATCCCACCATCGGTTTTATATGACCTGCAATCTATGATATAAAGTGGGTTTTATATTTTAAATGGTAGAAAAAAAATTATATTTTCTTTCACATGACAATGACAACAAAATTCAAATCTCACTGTGCATAAATAAAGTTTTATTGGCACACAGCGATACCCCCTCACCTATGCATTGTCTGTGGCCGTCTTTGTGCTACCATGGCAGAGCTGAGTAATTGTGGCAGAGACTGTACAGCTTGCAAAGTCAAAAATATTTACCACTGGGGCCTTTTTAGAAGAAGTTTTCCAAGCCCTGGTCCAAGATGATCAGGGGAAACAAACATGCACAGAACCCACTGGGGGTTAGGCCCTGGTACTGGGTATTCAGGAGGAGCTGCGTTGTTTCTGGTTAAGAAGGGGTGCGAGAGGGATATTAACAGCCAGGTGCTTTGCAAGCTGATTCTCAAGTAGCTTCACTGTGACACTTGTGAAGAAAACCGTCAGCACGCTGGCAAGGCCTTTCTCACATTAGCTCCCCTTGCATTTTTCATAGTCTCACGGTTCTCCTATGGGGCTGTTTGGGGCCGCAGGTGTCTTGCAGGGGATGCCGAGAATGTTTTCCAGGGGCTGGCTGCAACCCAGGATGGAGCTCCTTCCAGAAAAGCATCTCTGAGAAGGGAAATGAGTGCAATGGAGCATGAAGCTCTCAGGGCGCCAGCTGTCTGAGCAGGAAAGGCCCTTAGAGATCGGCCACCCATTGTACAGAGGAGGAAACTGAGGTCCAGAGAGGGGGATGAATTTGCCTGGAGCCAGACTAGAATGTGTGTGCTGTATTTCTTAGATCTGTGCTTTCCAAACTCCCTGCTCATGAAATAGTACAGTGATATCATGGAAGGCATTTGGGTATGAGGGAAGGGGGACTGGCCGGGGACTTGGTAGTGAATTCCAGATCCACCTCCCAATGGTCGTGTGACATTGGACAAGTCACTTACCCCTCTCAGTCTCTGTGTTCTCATTTGTGAACTGAACAATTAACGTGTCTACCACACATCCACGTGTAAAAGAATGAAGCTGGGCCCTTACCTCACACTGTATACAAAAATTAACTCATAATGGATCAAAGACCTAAATATAAAACCTAAAACCATAAAACTCTTAGAAGGAAACACAGAGGTAAATCTTCATGACTTAGGATTTGGGAATAGCTTCTTAAATATAACACCAAAGCAGATAAATTGGAATTCACCAAAATCAAAAGCTCATTTGCGCATCAAAGGACATCATCAAGAGAGTGAGAAGACAATCCACAGAATGGGAGAAAACATTTGCAGATCATGTATCAGAAAAGAGTCTAGGACCCAGAATATATAAAGAATTCTTACACCTCAACAACCAAAAGACAAACAACCCGATTCAAAAATGGGCAAAGAACTTGAATGGACCTTTCTGCAAGGAAGACATACAGATGGCCAAGAAGCATATAAAAAGATGCTCATCATCATCGGTCATTAGGGAAATGCCGATCAAAACCCCCCGAGACACCACCTCACACTCCCTGGGGCAGCCGTCATAACACATGGAAAATAGTAAGTGTCGACAAGGATGTGGAGACATTGGAACCCTCACACCCTGCTGGTGGGAATGTAAAAATCGGTCACTGTGGGAAACAGTCTGGCAGTTCCTCAAGAAGTTAAACATGAGTCACACCATATGACCCAGCAATTACACTCCTAGGTAGATATCTAAAAAAACTGAAAGCAGCTGTTCAAAACAAAAACTTGTATATGAATGCTCATAGCAGCACTACTTACGGTGGCCCCAAAGTGGAAACAAGCCAAATATCCGTCAGTGGACAAATGGATGGACACACTGCGGTACGTCCGTTCGGTGGAGTATTATTCAGTCATACGCAGGAATGGAGCACTGGCACATGAACCCTGAAAACAAAAGACCATATACTGTGTGGGTCTAGAATAGGTAAATCCATGGAGCCAGAAAGTAGATTAGTGGTTGCCAGGGGCTGGGGGTGGAAGACATGGGGGAGTAGTAGTAGAAATGGGGTTTCCATTTGGGTTGATGACAACATTCTGGAACTAGACAGGGGTGATGGCTGTACAACACAGTGAATGTGTTTAATGCCACTGAACTCTTCACTTTAAAATGGTAAATGTTGGGGCTCCTGGGTGGCTCAGTCGGTTGAGTGCCTGACTCCTGATTCCAGCTTGGATTATGATCTCTGGGTCGTGATACAGCTCTGTGTTCAGGGGGAGTCTGCTTCTCTCTTTCTCTCTCTTGTTTTCCCTCTTCCTCTGCCCCTCCCTCTGCTCACACTTTCTCTCTCAAATAATTAAATCTTAAAAAAATAAAACGGTAAACACTGTGTTATGTGTATTTTTCTAGGACAAGGAAAACATGTCTAGCACAGTAAGTCACTGTTTGGGGTAAATGCCAGGAGTTCATCCTTGGCCCCTGGTGGATGTCCACACATTGGCCGCTGTTATTATTACCAGCTTCCCCAAGTGCCCTGCCCGATAGTGTGAGGTTGCCCAGAGTTCACACATTCACTTGTTCAGTAATTCATCTGTTCATTCGTTCAGCCAGTCAACAAATAAGCAGTTAGCATCTACTCTGTGCCTGGTGCTGAGCTGTTCTAGGTGTTGGGGATTTGAGGTCCCACCTCCATGGAGTTTCAAGACAAGAGTATAAGAAAGGCAAACGTGAACTAAGGAAACTAATTTCTGATAAGTGCTTTGGGGGAAATGAAAAGTAGCATGACGTGCCCAGAGTCAGAGCAAGTACATCAGCCATGATGGGGGTCGCCTGGAAGGATGTGACATCTGCACGGAGGCCAAAATGCTCAGAGGGAGCCGGGGTGAGGTTTTCCATGCTTTTGTCCCTTGTGCTGGGCTCCTCGAAGACCCAGGAGCCACCTCTGGCTCTCCTGACCTGCATGACCCCATAAGGTGGGGGTGCCATGCCCAGCTGCTGGCTCTGACATGTCACAGATGTGTCATACCCCTCCTCTACTGTCATTACAATGACTGGGTCCCTCCAAGTTGCCAGCCCCGAAGAAACACAACGGTGCAGTTCTCCTTCTAGCTCGGGACACACTGAAAGGACAGGGGAAATGTGTTGTCCCCTAGTGCCACTCCCATGCCGTGGAGGGCTTCCCAGACACAGTAAACGCATAGGCAATCCCTAACACGAACAGTTATCCTGCTCAAAACGTCGTGAGTGCTGAGGTGGAGAAACTCTGTGTTAAATAACACGTATGTACTTTCAATAATACGGAAGGCGCTCGATACATTCTAGGTCCCTTCCTCCTGTGGCTGGAGACGCATTCATATTCACTCCAGTTCTTCTTGCCAGTACATGTGAGGGCATTTCGGGGGGTCAGATGAAGGGGTGTGGCTCCCCTACTCATCTCCATTGCTGGAGAACTTAGCTAAGTATTTATGTCTTATCTGAGATCTCTGAGGACCTTGTTGGCATGTCTGAGATCTAGGGTATTTCTGAGATCTCTGAGGACAGTACTTGGCAAGCAGGAGGGGCTCTATTAATACTGATACATTTCACTGTGTGCAAAGGACAATATCAAGCAGGATGCTTGAGGGAGAGTGCTGACTCCTCGCATCTCTCCCTGGGGGAGCTCTTGGCCCCAAGGAGCTGTCCATCAGCTCTGTGCTGAAATTTCACCAAACAGATCAAACTCTTCCCCCAGGGCCAGCGAATCCCAAGTCCTTACTAACCCCTGCCCCGCCCCCCCCCATTCTTCCCTCTCCCCCTTACAGACAACAGAAGATGAAAACCAGGGCACAGAGTGGTAGAGGGGTTATATCCTCAAACTCTGGAGATCTGGCTGGGACAATGAGGAATTCTGGAAGATGAGGATGATGATAATAATGCCTGTGTGACTGGGCCTGCACTTGTGTGAAAGCGTGTGCGGCAGAGTGGAGGGCTTGCAGGAGTCCTCCACCAATGCTGGTGATTACCATGACCATTTTCAAAATCATCACTCTCATCATCTGGGTTCCTCCAGAAGCAGACCCTGAGACAGGACCTGAGTGCTTTATTGGGGAAGGGATCCAGGAGACACCAATAGGGGTGGGGTAGTGTAATAATGTGCTCACAGTGGGCAGCCAGGCTGGCATCCTGCTGGGGAGTGCAGGGAGCTCGCTTCACAGTTACCCTACGGAGGGGCAAGACAGCCGGGGCATACAGACACCAGCAAGTACCAACCATTGGTCAAAGACTGCCGGCCCAGGGTGTCGACTCCCCAGTGCTTCATCTTGTCGTTTTTGGGTTGGGCAGGCTGAGGTGGCCATACAGAGCCCTTGGGCTGAGTCTCAGGCAGTAACAATTCGAAGGCAGGTGAGCACTGGGCAGGACATCGGTGGTGGCTGCCCCCCCCCCAACATCAATGGCTAAGGTCTTTTCTTACTTTTTTTTTTCCTTTAAAATGACTTCAGAGCAGTTTTAGGTTCACAGCAAAATTAAGGAAAAGGTAGAGAGATTTCCCATGTACCCTATTCCACACACATTCACAGCCTGCCCCCACCAGATGGGATATTTGTTGTGATTGATGAATTTGCATGGACACATCTACGCCCAAAGTCCATGGTTTCCATCAGGGTTCACTCCTCCCCATTTAGGGTTGGGCGGATGTATCATGCCGTTGTCTGTCATTACAGCATCATACAAACTAGTTTCATGGCCCTGAAAATCCTCTGTTCTCTGCCTGCTTGCCCTTTGCCCCTGGAAACTACTGTCTTTTTTCTGTCTCCTTACTTGTGCCTTTTCCAAGAATGTCACAGAATTGAAATCATATGGTATGTAGCTTTTACAGATTGGCTCTTTCATTTAGTGATACACATTTAAGTCTCCTCTGTGGCTTGTCATGGCTTGGTAGCTCATTTTTTTTTAAACACTGAATAATATCCCATTGTGTGGATGGATTGCAGTTTATTGATCCCTTCATTGAAAGGACATTTTGGTTGCTTCCAAGTTTTGGCAATTAAGAATAGAACTGCTACGGGGCACCCAGTCGGCTCAGTCATTAGAGCGTGTGACTCTTGATCTCGGGGTTGTGAGTTTGAGTTTGAGATTACTAAAAAAATAAAATCTTAAAAAAAAAGAACAGAGCTGCTGTCGACAGTTATGTGCAGGTTTTTTTGCATGGACGTCAGTTTTCAACTCCTTTGGGTAAACACTAAGGAGTGCCATTGCTGGCTCTTATGGCAGGCGTATGTTTAGTCCTGTAAGAAACCTCCAGACTGTTCCAATGTCGTTGTACCATTTTGCATTCCTACCAGCCACAAACGAGAGTTCTTGTTGCTCCATATCCGGAGTTTTCTGGATTTCTTCCTCCTCCTCCCCCTCCTCCTCCCCTCCTCCTCCTCCATCCTTCTCTTTGGCCACTGCTAAGGATTTAAAATGCCATTCTCCTGGGCTCTCATAGTCTGTGCTCACCTCTTCCATAGCGCTCATGAGTTCATTAATTCAGTCGTTCCATCACAAACTCACTAGCTGATTCAAGTCCTCATTTGCTCATGTGTATGCTCGCCCATTTATTCTCCACACTCACCAAAACTGCTGACCCGCAACTTACTGTGTGTCAGAGAGGCTATTATAGGATCTCTTCCGGGGCTGGGAGCTCCTCAGGGACAGGCCCTTGGCCCGACTCACGACCCCACGCCAGGTGCCAGGCACAGCGCCCAGCACAGAGCAGTGCTCAGTATGTGTTTAACTGACCTGACACACATTAGAGGAAACGGTCTCTCTATTTTTCTTTCTTTCCAAACCGAACACCCCAGGAAGAGCCAGGCTTGGTGGGGACTAGATAATTGCTTGACTGATATTTCAAAGACCTTTCCACGAGAAAAGGTCTTCCTGAAAATGAATCCTGGCTCCCTGGGAGTTTGCGGGCATGAAGTGCGTGCAAATGCTCATTCTCCTGCTGAACCCAGAGGCAGTAGATGGAGGAGCTCAGCTAGAAGGTACCAACCTCGTATCGGCTCTAGGGAGCAGCTCCCGAGTTGGATTCACCAGGATTCCAGGCCCAGATCAACTGCTGCTCTGCAGCTGTGTGACTTTGGGCCTGTCACTGACCCTCTCTGACCTCAGCTTTCTAAAGGCGGATGGTAGCTTCTCCTTGCTGGCTGCTGAGAGCGTTGAATGTGACAGCTCGTGCACATAGCTTGAGAAATCAATGCTGACTCCACAGAAGGCCCCCCTCCTTCTTACGAGGACCATCGCATCAAAACTGTGTGTGTTGAAACACCCTGCACCCGCTTCTGTGACCCCAGGGAGACGCCTCTGTGACTCCCATGCCACTTCCCTGCGTGTCGCTAAGGCCTGACCTCTGCTGGCCCTGAGCGGGGGTGCCCACGCTCTAGGCTGCCTTGGCCCAGCCTCAAGTCTGTGATACAGCACAGTAAGCAGAGCTGGAGGTCCTGCGTGAGCAAATAGAAGCTACTGAGGTCTGGAGTGCTTAGAGGCTGCCCTGGAAACCGCCTGGCCTCTAGTCAACCCCCCGTGAGCCTCCACCCAGCCTGCTGCTCACAGGCTGTGGGACCCCTGGGGGCCCCTCCTCCTCTCTGACTCTTGGTTTCCTTGCCCATAGGCCAGGGTCAGCCCAACGAGGAGCTCCGACGATTGGGTTTCAGCCTGACTTCCTGAGCACCTCCCCTGAGTGGCTGTCACAACTGGGAGGAGGGAGCCGCTCCCCACAGCGAGTGGGTGGCAGCCAGGGATGCTGAACTGAACATCATGGTGCACAGGACAGCCCCACGACCAGTGCTGAGGTCGAGAAACCCACTCTAGTACTGCTCCTCCAGGTTGACGAGTGAAACCCAGAAAGGCCCAAATCACTCCGTGGGTGTTAACCCAGTTCAACTTCTCCGAGCCTCCGCGTCTTCCTCTGTGAAGTGGGGCTAAGAATCACAGCGGGGTTGTGGAGAGGTGGAAGAGAGAGACCCTGCAAAGCGTCCTGCCCAGGGCTGTACAAACAGCCAGAGGATTAGGAGTGGGAGGACCCTGTCCCCACCTCTGGAGTTTAGTTCTGATTCTTCCCAGAGGGGCCGCCCGCTGCCTGGAACATCCAGGTGTGCGTTGTCGTGGAAACCTTTCACGGATGGCGTACTCAAGAGCTTGACTGATTTTTTTTTCCTCCTCAAAATAACCCATGCTGTCAGTCAAGTAACACTCAGGCACAGTGGTTAGGCAAGTGAGATTGTTTTGCCATCATTAAAAGCTGAGCAGGGCACCTGCTTGGGGGAGTTTCCACCCCGTGACAGGCAGTTAATAGCAATGCCACAGCGAATAATTAATAATAGTGACGATGATGGTGATGGCCGCTGTGTCCTGCACGGCAGCCCCCCACCCCGACAGTTTCTGTGCCAGATGCTTCACACGCACATCAAGTACGACCTTGAGTGTGAATACAGTATTGTGCCCGTTTTACAGACACGGATGCCGAGGCTTGTAGGGGTGAGTGCTGGGGCTGGTCTGAGCCCAGTACGGATACCAGGTGCCATGCTCGAACCATCGAGCCTCACTGCCTCTCAGGAGCCTCCAGCAGAAGGGGGTGAGGGGACAAGGCCCAGTTCATTTTATCTGTGGCCACAGCATCCAAACTGTCAGCTCTAGGTTCTCTTCTTGGTGAGCTCTGAAGCTGGAAACACTACCACCTGCCCCTGGAGCCCATCTCTGAGCATGGCCCTTCCTGATCCAGACACCCCTGCCTCAAAGAAGGGCTCTTGCTTGGCTCTGGTATTTGTTGCTTTGTAAAGCCTGAGACAGAATCAAGTTCTCAGCCCTGGCACGCCTAACGCTTCGATCTATCCCAGGACGATGGTACAGCACAGCCTCCAATCCACACTGCTCCTGCTTGCCTTCAGACAAACAATCCCTACCCTGAGCAGGAGGCAATAGAAAGAATGCTAGCTACAGAGTCAGACAGACCAGGGCATGGACCCCACCCTCGTTACTTCCTAGCCCTGTGGCCTCCAACAGCCTATGTATGCTTTTAAAGCCTCAGCTCACTAAGCAGCTCTCAGAGCCAACGTATCACTGTATGATAAATAGCAGGTTAGTTAGGGTGCCCCAAGAGTCACTGGGGACCCACACTTTGGAGCAGCTGCCAGTGGCTAAGGGGACTGATGAGAACCCTGGGTTCCTTGGGGGCATTTCCCGCAGTCAGTTCATGAGGCTGGGGCGCCACCTCGTGGCGAGGGTCCTCCATTGAGCCAGCCCCGAGGTGAAGCGAGATGAGGCCGGGCCTCCTCAAGCCTTGCAACCTGGACGAGGAGGAAATGACCTCCAGGCTGCTTGGGTGATGTGAAGGCAAGAACAGGCTTCGCACCTGCCTTTACCATTGGCTGGCCCCCAATAAGGAGCCTGGAGAGCTCGCGGCTTCTGTTCAGTGCATTCATTTGCTCATCCGTTCATTTTGCCTCCCCTCTCGGTCCCCCTCCCCTGCCCCTCATGGATGTTCACCTAGCCCCTACATGGTTTTGCTTTTCTTCATAGCCCTCATCAAGCCCATCAAGGTTATAAGGCTTAAACCGCTAAAATGTAATTGTTTTAAAACTGACAGCATATGTCAGTCTTATATAATCCACAAATGAGGGACAGTGCAGGATGACAAAGCCGGTTCAACAGAACACGAGAAACAGGGATGTTTACAGTATGTGGGAAAAATGACGAGATGAAATAGCCGTATTAGACACAAATTTGGTTAATGTCCCACGGGGCAAAACGACTGTTTCCCTTGGAGCGATTTTCCTACTGGACAGAAAAGAAAGTCATCACATGGTTTCAGTTTTACAGAACTGCAAAATGCTTGCACCCTGAGCAGTCGGGTACACAAACATGCTCTTGCAGATGCTGCAGCGTGCAGTCACCTTTTGGCCTTACTTCTGTTTTTTTTTTTTTTTTTTAAAGATTTTATTTGTTTATTTATTTAACGGAGATAGAGACAGCCAGCGAGAGAGGGAACACAAGCAGGGGGAGTGGGAGAGGAAGAAGCAGGTTCATAGCGGAGGAGCCTGATGTGGGGCTCGATCCCATAACGCCAGGATCACGCCCTGAGCCGAAGGCAGAAGCTTAACCGCTGTGCCAAGCAGGCGCCCCTACTTCTGGTTTTTGGATCACTGTTCTTTACACAACCTGATGCACGCTACGTATTTATGTTTTTTGCCTGTCGCAAAAAACAGGGTTAGTATCGGACTCCATGAGGGCACGGATGTGAGATGTCTCGCTCTCTGCTTCCTCCCAGACACCCAGTCAACATCCAGCATATGGACAGTGGTGGACAAATATTTGCAGAATGACTGGGTGTGTCAGGCTTGGGTTTGAATGACACCAGTCCTGTCCCCATGGAGCTCACCATCTGTTAGGGAGGCGTGCAAGAAAATAGACAACTCTCACCCCAAGTTTTAAAAGGATCATATCATAGAAGGCTCAGGGGCTGTGGACACCTGGGGAAGACTTTCTGGAAGAAGAAAATAAGGAGAGTGGCTGGGTGAGAGGGGTCTCAGAGGCTGGGGGACGGGTCTAAGACTGTGGTGCATTCGGGGAGGAGGGAAGTATGGCAGACAGGATGGGACTGGAAAGGTAGGCAGAGGCCAGACCTTGAGGGCCTAGTGGGCTCTGCAAAGGAGTTTGGGTTTTATGCAATGACCTCGCATGGCAGCTGTCTGCAGGAGATCCTTGGCATTCATGACTGATATTCCGCCTGAGAAGCAAGTCTCCAAATTCACAAGGATGTAGATGTTCACAGCAGGAAGATTTTCCATTATATTTACATGCTGAAGAAGAAATATTTTCAAAGGTCTCACACATCTGCTCATAGTATCCTTCTACTCAATCTGCTCTCAGTGGAAGGGGTGGTGGTGGGGTCTTCATAAACTTCCAAAGACAGACTCGCCTGAGTCAGAAAGCTGGGTGTCATCCAGAGCCCCTCTTTTTCCTGTACCTGCCCCTCCACTTCTGCCCTTTTTATTCATTCCATCAATGAGGAAATCACAAGACTGAATGCCAGACTGGGCTGACAAGAATGAGGGCCTGTGTGGGGGCAGAGATCGGGGCTGTCCCCAAGGGTCCAGGGCACTTTTCACTACTCAAGTCTACTGACTTCTATAATAGCACTGCCCTTGGTGTTTCCAACCGAGGGCTAAAATGCACAAAACTATCAGATTGGTATCAGTCTGTTGGTAGACAGGCTGTAACATCACTTAGTAGTTCATGGATTTAAAAGCCACCAGTCGGTTGCACGGTATTGCTGGGCAGAATCACTTTCCTATGTCGGGTAAGCAGATCCCTGCCGATATCTGCTTTGGGACACTGCATGGAGCTGCCATGTGAGAAACAGCACAATCTGGAGGGTGTCCTTGGTTTGAGCTGGGATCCGGGATTGAAACTCCTGCTCTTTCCAATGTCTGAGGCGCTGCTGTGTGCTGGGCAGGTGCACTGGCCGAACGGTGGGGGTGGGTTCCAACTGGCAGTCCCTCCCAGGATGCAGGAGGCTGCAACCCAACTAAGTGAGAGTCCATTCACTTAGCTTTCTAGGAGCACATGGACGGGAAACACAGCACGCACAGAGGTGTCATCCCATTGGGAGGACCATGCACACAGCTTTTCTGTCCCTGCATCCATGGATGGCACGTGTGGCTGCTGTGGCTGAGGGCCAGGACATGTGTGGGTTACCTTGACACAGAGATGGCAAGCTGGGTCTCCTACTGACATTCCACATCAGAGTCCCTTAAGGCCAAGGTCTGCCTGTCGAGTTACAGCTCCCCGAGTCCAGGCCTTCCTGCGCACAAGGGTCCACTGCAAATGGGCAGGCACCACGGTCTTCACTCTATGAAGAGCTTGGTCTCTGAGGTGGCTTCCCCAGGAAGCGTGTCTCCTGCTGCCGGTAGCCCATGGGGTGGCTTGTTGGACTTGGGGTCGGCAGTGTGGAGGATGGCTTGCCTATTCCTCTGAGGGCCTTTTAGGTCCCCAAAGTGCCCCTCGTGTGTATGTGGATTATCGAATATAATCTCCACAATAACTGTGTGCAAAGACAGGAGTCTTACCATTTCACAGAGGAGGAAACCAGAGGCTCAGAGAGACTAGGCCACTTGTCCCGGGTTGTCTGGTTGGCCTGGGGCAGAGTCAGGATCAGAACTTGGTATGCTCAGCCCGAGTTTGTGCTCTTAACCAGGAACGACGTGTCGCAGCCCTGCGGCTCATGGTGACTGCGGGACCAGTAGCGCCAGCACCCCCTGGTGGCTGGTTAAGTTCCAGCATGAATTCCCCACCTGGAGGACCGGAGTCAGAATCCACATTTTGGCAAAACCCCCGGCGACTTGTGTGCACAGTAATTCAAGAAGTGATGGGGGCCACAGTATCACCGTTGATTTTACTACATCTTTCCTGGGCAGGCTTGAACAACCAAGTCCCCTCCTTGAGCCATATAGTCTCTGATATTCTCTGAAAATTTTACCATGCGTAAAAAAAAAGAAAAAAATTAAGTGCAATGGCCTATCTAGATTAATTCCCTAGCAGAACATCTCGATGGTTTGATGATTCGGAAATATTGCTGCCAAACAAGCAAAGCCATAAAACACAGTGAGAAGGGGGCATTTCACCCCCGAGAAGTGAGAATCTGACAATGCTTTGAATTATAGTGGATCCAGATTAATGCCAGGCCCCACTTAAAGGAAGCTTTCAGGCCGAGTGCTTTAGACATGAAAGCACTCACCCGAATGCGCTGGGTGAAAGGCACGATGACTCTATTGCTTGGTAGCAGTTACATTTATGGGCTTGTGCCCAGGAGTGCCCGGACAATGTGTGAGTGCTGACACATCGCCAGCTGGGGGTTCTGTCTCGTGGGGCTCCGTTTTCAGGACTCGTCATTAATATATCCCATTGTGAGCTGCAACTCTGTTCAATGATGGCAAGTCTGTCGGGGAGGGTTTTGTGTAGGAACCTCGGAAAATGGGAAGAGCTCAAAGGCTACGCTTCTCAAACCCCTCACTGTGCACAAATCACTGGGGTCTTCTCCAAGAGCAGATTCTCAGTCAGGTCTGGGCTGGGGCTGCTATTGCTGCTGGCGGACCGGGAAACTCACTGTGAGAAGGGGGGTGGAGCACAGGCCCCAAGCCCAGCTCTGCCACTCGGCGGCTGTGTGATGTCAGGTCGGTGGCCCAACTGCTCTGAACTTCATGTTTCTCGTACATAAAATGGGGATGGCTTCTGCTCTCTAGGATCTTCGGAAGACTGAGAGATGATGTGTGTGGATCTTCTTCCCACTCCCAGAGGGGAGGGTGAGACTCCTTCTCTGCACATTCAGCTGACACCCGTTTTTCTTTCCTAAAGAAGCTACTGTTCTTCCTGATCCGGATTTCTCACTCTTGGCACTCCTGCCACTGGGGGCTGTCCTGTGCGTTACAGGATGTTTAAGCAGCATCCCTGGCCGGGAGCACGTCTCCTGAGTTGTGGCAACCCAAACTTTTCCAAACATGGCCAACACCCCTGGAGGCAGCAGTGTCCACGACTGGGTAGCAGCCCCCCAAGCAACGGCTCCTATTCACCGTTCGTTCAACAGTACGTGTCGAGTACCCACTCTGGGCCAGACCGAGTGCCAGGAATGTACTGATATTTAAGACAGATGAGGCCCTGACCCACGGACATTTTTTCCTTTTAGAGCCGTAGTCTTCACAACTGTTAAATGGGTGTAACCAGGCTGAAGTCCCAGGCGTTGGCAAGACAAAGTGAGTTAATCTGGCGTCTGGATGGAGCTGGAGAGGCAGAGACACCAGGAGGGTATCTGGGCTCTTGGGGGGGTGGGCAGGGAGAGGAGCACGCTGCCCAGTGTCAAGTGTGCAGGAGCAGCAGGACAGGAGAGAGGAATCTGTGGGGAGGGCCAAAGCAGCAGGAGGGTGGGACCTGAGCTGGGAAGGAAGAACAGGGAGAAATGGTGGGTAAAAGGGCTTCGAGCAACAGGTAGAAATGGGAGGGGCCCAGAGAAGAAGAGAAATGATCAGACAGAGATATGCGCACGTGATGCAAGCGGAGAAGCGAGCCCAAGGAGAGGAGGGGAAGAAGCCGAAGCTCTGGGAGGAAACGCCGTGAGGCGGGTCTGGCACGAATCCGGGTCAGCCACACGGGACCAGGAAGAGTGGCTCGTGGCTGTTCTAAGCTCACCCGATTTTGGTTACTAAGAGTTCAAAGAGAAAATGAAGGGCTCTTTGCCAGCTCCTGCCACCTCCTCTGAATGGGCCTTGCCAGAGGGACGGGGACGGGACATAGACAGCCTTGGAAGGCAATGAGGCTTCTGGGCCTCATTCTGTGTAGTGTTATTACTGTAACTGTGGCGACCATCTTGAACACATCTGTAAGCAGATAACACAGGGCAGCACGAAATGCTACCCCGGTTCTGGGTTCTCTGCCCACCAGGGAACCTGAAGTCACAGACTCAAGTGGGATCAAGCAGAGAACACCTGCCCGACGTGGCACACATATGACAAGACGGCAGCACGGCAAAGAGGCAACTAGATTGACTTCCAGCCCAGACAGCAACAGACTCCAGAAAACAGTCCTGGGGCATATAAAGTCCATCTGCCTTATTTTTAAAATGATAGACAATCTCAAACACATTACTTTGTGAGCTTCCGATTTTATTAGAAACGTATTCTAAGAACAGTCGAGAAGCCATGCTTGTGGATGCGACGGGTCACATTACCGGTTCCACAAAGATCTTCCAGAGCTCCTGCAGGGGACAGAGAAAGCAGAGTCCCGAGGTTCACAAGGAGATGAGTCCCACAACACGCGAACCACGGGGAGCACGCACGCTGCTGCAGGAGTGGAGAGCTGCTTCTGAGTCTCTGCTGCTCTGGGCTGTTCTTTCTGCCCCACTATGGAAGAGAAGCTGGATGGCTAAGTTCTGGCATTCATCCAAGACGCATCAGAACGTCACACGCCAAAATGGACCAGAAGAATGGCAGTAAGTCACAATTCTTCCATTTGGGGAGCTGTTAAGTGCCATGTCCTGTGACTGCTGATTTTCGTAAGGAGCTGATTTTCCTGGCCATGTGCTGCTCCTCCTAACCCAGGCGGGTGGAGAGGGTATAGACACACCAAGTTCTTAGTGGAAACTTTGAGTCTTCACCGGCAGAAGTAGAACGACTGCTGTCTACAGCGAGACGGGCGGGCAGGGAGGCAGCCCAAAGGTGGCGTAGCCTCCTCACGCTCGGCAACCACACAAATCCAGTGCCGTGCTTGCCTGGGGAGCCTGAGAGGGAGAGCCCTCTCCCCTCTCCTCCTCACAACTAGGACTGGTCTCCACAGACCCACCACAGAAGGGGTGGTCACAGCCAAGAGGCAAAAAGAACAAAACTCATTCCTTCCAGACCTTTGGACTTGCAGCTCCTGATAATTATAAGGGATTTTCAAGGGTAATTTTGTTTCTCAGGTTTCCCCCATGAGCTGGGTTTAAAAACCATAATAGGAAGTGATAAGGCTGTAGGATTAAGTCCCAGCTCTGTTGCTGCCTGGTGGGGTGATTTACCTTGTCCTGGCATCCACCGAGACAGGGGAGGAAGGAGCTCGGCCTGGTACCTAGCCCACGGGCCGTTACTAGCACAATTACTCAGAGGCCGAGTTTGACGGACCCACTGTGCCCGGTCAGAAGGGCCATCGGTCATCAGTTAAGCCTGCCTTGTCTGAGAGGCCAGCGAATTTCCACAGTGAAGATGTGGCCTCCGGCACTGGGGTTCTGGCATCGAGAACCCCACCAAGTGCCCCTCACTGACTTCCTGTGTCACCAACCACTTTCTGTGCTTGGCCCTCCTGCCTCCGGAGCCTGAACTGCCCGCAGGGAAAGAACACGCTCTAAAGTCCAAGGTGACGGTTGGCCTGCAGGCCCATGTGCAGGGCTAAGAATGGGGAGAACCCACCACAGCTTTCGGCTGCTAGCGCTCCTCCACCCCGATAGCACCAGGGTGCGGGGCATGTGTCTGGAGGACGCTGGGGTCAGCAGTGTCATGCACAGCAACGACGGCCCGCACGTGGTGGGGGCCGCACCTACCAGCTGCTGGATGCGCTCATACACGAGGAGCTGAGGGAAGGAGGCCTCCACCGGCTCCACCGCGAAGCGCAGCCGGCCGTCCGCAAGCCTCTCCAGCCGCTGCAGCCAGGAGCGGAAGTGGTCGTAGGCTTCGCACGTGACGTCCAGGTGTCTGAGCGTGAAGTTTAGCCTGCGAACAAGCAGCCGACACACATGCCTCGCCTTCCTGCTGCTCCCTGACCTCACTCCCCACCAGCGGGTTTTCACTGAGCGCCTACTGTGCACTGAGCACTGGGTACTGCCTTCCTGATTCTGCAGGATAGCCCAGGAGGTGGACATGGTCCGTTTTACAGACATGGCAATGGAGGCTCAGAGACACAAAGTCAGGTGGCTCAGATACCACCACCTGAAAGGCCCTGCCCTGAGCTACTAAGTGGAGCAGGAGGCGGATGCAGACCGCTGGCTTCCCCTGCCCCGTCCAGCGCAGAATCTGCACATGGGGTGCCCACGACCATTTTTGCAGTGAGTGTATGAAGGGCAGGAACTGAGGGCAGTGGGCGGAGGAGGGTGCTGGGAGGTGGTGGGTGGGGAGCCATCAGTGGGCGACTTTAGAACACGTCCTTCCGAGTCCTCCCAACCCGGCCACTCGGCCACCTCTACACCATAACCTGCAACACGATTTAACCTGAAACTCAAATTCTTTGCCTTTTCCCCTTTTCTTTCCAAGATTTTTTACTACAGAAACTTCCAACAGTGTGATCAACTGTCCCAGCTTCAACCACTGCCAGCTCACGGCCGCTGTGGCCTCTGCCTCCCCACACACTCAGACTGGATCATTAAAAAGCTAACGCCAGCCATCACAGCGTTTCCTCTATAAACACAGCCATGTGCATCTCGAGAAGATAAAGGCTCTTCTGCTTCTTTGTTTCACCCAAAACAGATTTGATGATAATTCTTTAACATTCTAATATCCACTCAAGTCTCTTGAGGTTTCCCTCTGACTATAAAATCAGTAACCAAGTGAGGTCCACATGCTGTCATTGGTCACGTGTGCCCTGAAGAAGCTCCTTGATATTACCCGTATGAACGACACTGTGATGGATACGCCCGGGGGGACAGTGAGGACACAACCATGATCGCTTCCACAGGGCAGATTTCTAGATGTTGGACTGCTGCGTCAGTAAGCAGGGCTGGTTTCATGGCTTTTTAAGATTTTATTCTTAAGTAATTTCTATACCCAATGTGGGGCCAAACTCACAACTCCAAGATCAGGAATCACGTGCTCTACTGACTGAGCCAGCCAGGTGCCCTGGTTTCTCGCTTTTGCTACATACTCCAAACTGCCTTCAGAAAAGTTGTACCCTAGCATAGGAAGTGGGGAAAATGATGTAAGGTGTCCAGCACCGTGTCTACCACAAGATGGACACTCCCTCAATGGGAGCTTAATGCTTCAGGATGTTCAAGTGCAAACGTCCTGGAGGGGCTCTGTCTGCATCAGGAGAGGACAGACAGGACCGGGGCCCTGAGGAGACAGATGGCATCCCGGAGGGGAAAGAGAGGCCCTCAACAGAGCGGTGGCCACGTGTCCCGGCTCTGGAGTGCGGCTGCATTCAAGTGCTCGTCCGCTCATAGACCAGCCATGACAAGTTCCCTGCTGCCCCTCAGCCTTCCTCTCTCCACTGGTGAGGTGGGGGCAGTGGAACCTCTGCACCGGGCTGGCCAGCGGATGACAGGAGGCCACCAGTGTAAGGGGCAGCACGCACTGGCGCATGGCAGGTGCTCAGTGAGCGAGTGACAGGACGACACTGATAGATGCACGCTCAGAAGGGGGTGTCAGGCTCTCAGGGTCACGGAGCTCACCTCTTTTCCACAGACAGAATGGCTGTGCAGGCGTTTTTCAGTTTGTGAGCGAGGCGGGACAGTGTTTTAAACAGAGCGTCGGTTAGGTCATCGTCGTAAAACACTGCGGGGAGGGAAGCAGGCGAGGGGAAAATGCAACCATCAGGGAGATCTGTCCCTCGGAGGATCCCCGGACAGGGCGCCAAGGCCCCATGAACCTGCAACGGCAGCAGCTCGCAGGCTGAAAACCGCAGGCGGGTGTGGTGGGGCGCCCAGGAGGCCGGGGAGGGCTCCGCGGAGGGGCGCGGGCACCACTGTCACCAGGACGTCTTACCTTCGGCTGCAAGCAGGATGGTGGTGTGGCTGTACAGGTCAGAGACATCCTCCTGTGACCAGCTGAAGGGGACCTCTGGGTCTGTGAAAGGAGAAAGGCCATGTTGCGCACGTTCGTTTCTCTGTGGGCCAGCTCTGAGGCTAAAAGAAGCTTCAGGAGAGGAACAGTTGGGGGTAGCTCGGAATGGCAGGCAGGTCTGAATCCTAGCGCCCCAGCTTCAGGGTCACAGCTGCCCACATGGCAGCCAGAGGTCTGCCTCTGCCACTGAGGGGCAGGCACTGCTACCCCCACGAACTTCCTGTGTGACCCTGAGAAAGGTGTTTCATCTCTCTGGGTTTCTGTTCCGCACCAGAATGGGCTTAGTAACGCTGCCCTCAAGGACTGCCAGGGAGGTCAGGGGACCTAAGGTGCTAAATGCTCGGCAGGTGACAGATACTCAACAAGCCATGATTTTCCTCGCCTGATGCCGGACAGGGAAAGAAATTTTTATACAAAGAGTGAGCAAGCATGCAGGTCTGAAACAGCCTGTATAACAAATTTAGAAACCTCTCCCACCCAGTTGGCCCTGCAGCCACAAGGCTGACTCCCCGCCATGGACAGAGGACAGAGTGCTGTGCTGGGAGGCTACCTTCCAGCCCTGGGCAGGTGCTTAACCCGGAGCGTCCATCCTCATCTGTAACTGGGGGACTACTGTGCCTACTGTACAGGGACACTGCCAGTCTGAGTGACAGAGCGGGTGGAAGCTGCCAGCAACTGTCACTCATCAGCAGATGGAGCGGAGTGGCTGTGAGCTGAGGGACTGTGGCGACAGCTGGGACCCTCTGCTCAGCCCAGGCCACAGGGCTGACAGCCTGAAGGTAGGACAAGGGGCCGTGAGTCTTCCAGGACACGGGACAGGGAGACGCGCACCTGTACACAGGTCATCTTTGAGCCAGTCCAGTTCTTTGACCTTAACTACACCTCCTGCAAAAGCAAAACCAAGCAGAATGTCCAAACTCAAAATAGGGAAAAGCCTAACCCTTCCCATTCTATGTCCAAATCCCTCCGTCCCTCCGCCAACATCCTCTCCACGTCCCTCCTTCCCTGCAGCATTTTTTGAGTGCTAGGTCTCAGGCCTCACAGTGGACACAGGGAATGCAAAGGGTTAGGAGGCATGGCCCTGTTCTCGGGGACCAGCACCCCAAGAGAGGCTGGCCGGCCAGCACGCACCAACAAGGCTGTGTGGTCAGGGCACTGCTGAAAGGACATGCCAGGGGCACAGAAGGATGAGAGGAGCTTTGGTTTCAGACGGGGGTGTGAGGGGAGGCTTCAAAGAGAACGTGAGTCATGCCTGCTCCTTCCTTCCAGCTCTTGTTGACTGGGCATTCAACAAACAATGCGATGGGGGACCACACAGACAGGCCCCTGCCCCATGGAGCATGTGGCCTAATGGGGTGGCAGATACCTATCAACCAATCACGCAGACATCAAAATGCAATGGTTCAAGGTGAAATGAGGCTCTGGTAGGGAAATGTGACCTTGTCTGGAGCTGAAGTCTGGGAATCCGAGTATGATGAGGAACTGACAGGAGGTGTGGGACCCTTAGGCCAGGGCGGCCGGCACGGAGCGGGTCCTGTGAGGCAGGGACTATGGATGGCAGGGCCCGACCCCCACAGGATCTGGGACAGGCAGACAAGTTTGGTGTCCACTCAGACAGCAACAGGAGACCTCTGAAGGGTCTGAAGCCCGTGGGCTGGAGTGGCCTGATCTGAGTGGGAAAGTGCCCCCCAGGTGCTCGGAGAAGGCCTGGACAGGAAGTCTAGTGAGGAGCTGCCGCCATCTATCACGTCAACTCATTTCTGCAAGTGCTGCAGAAATCCAACAATCAGGCAGAGGGGGTGGTGGGACGGTCCGGGCAGAGGGAAGAGCATGTAAAATGGTGCTCGGCTTGCTAGACAGGGCTGGACGGCGAGGCTGTCCGGGGAAAAGGCAGGAAAAGCAGGCATGGGTCAGACCAGGAGGTTTGGGAGCCAGAGGGAGAGCTTGGACTTCACCCCTGAAGATTTTTGGAGAGTGAAGTCTGTCTCATATTTTTGAAAGGTCACTCTACATGCTACATGGAGGACAGCTGGGAAGGGTCAGACAAAGAGCTGGGAGATCAGGTGGGGGCCACTGTGACATCTAGGAGGGAGAGAGCTGAAGCAGGAGCGGCAGTGGGTGCGGTGAGGAGAGGATGACGCGAGGACAGAGTCATCACATCTGAAGCTCTGTGAAGCCGGGACTGTGCTCACCTGGGTGTACAGACCCAGCTCCCGGGGTCACCGTACCTGGTGTTTGTCCCACCTGCCAAACAGAGAACCCTCCTCCCAGGGGAAGAGCTGCTGGGCCTCACCTCCGGCGGCAGTCAGGTGGCTGTTGAGGGCAATGTTTCGCTGGCACATGGCCAAGAGATCTGTACCGACATCTGGAACGACAGAAGGGCACGCCATAAAACGCCAGCGACCACCACACTCATCTCCAGGTTCGACAGCCTGACTGCAGAGAGGTGCACAATGTCAAGTTTCTCCTGTGTGCCTACTGCCAACATGAAGCATGTTCATTTTAAGGCCCTTTTCGACGATCTTTCCCTTCAGTAAGACAGGGGGCTGGTGGGGACAGACTGTGCAGTCCAGAGGGAAGGGGTGAGAGCTCCTGTTTTGAGTGTGTATGCAAGAAACAGGTGTGGGTGTTTGATGTGATTCATTGAGACACAGAGCAGGTTTCTACACGCTGGGGGCATGCTCTCGGCAGCACGAGTCGCTGTCGTGGCCATCCGCGTCTCCTGAGCCGCCCGCTGCTCTGACGAGGTGGTGCTTCCCCCTTTCAGAACTGAGCCTTGGTACCGTGCATTTTTGATGGCGCAAGGGGTGTGGGGGGCGGGCATTATACCAAAACTTGATTTTCACTTAGAAGAGTGTACACGTGGAAGGTACAGAAAGCTGTGTGAGTGACATGTGCCCAGCCCACTATGGCTGTGGATGCCCCGACCCCGTCTCATCACCCACTGAGGGCTCTCCATTCCAGAGAACGCGCAGAGCCTGGGACACACCTATGCCTTTCCCGGGGCCACCGGGTAGAGAGAATATTGATGGTGTGTGCCTAACAGCACATAACCGGTTCAGCAGCTTGTAACTCTTTATGGGAGTTTTTGTTCAAATAGATCCTCTGTGGGAATCTAACATATAAAACAGGTGAGACAGAGCAGCGTCAGCTGAATGACAGTGGGAGACCAAAGCCTTGGGGCTGCCCCCCAATTATCCCTTTGCTGGCCCTTGAGGGAGCGCACAGAACTCTGCCCCATGGAAACCAGTCTGAACCACAGGCGCCCCTCTCCACCCGCCATATGACAGTGGCCGTGTATATGACCTGAGGCCAGCGCCTGACCTTACTCTTTGTCTGTCCATCTGGACGAAAGATGGTGGCAGGCTCCCTGGCTACTGTCCAGGGTCACTGTGAAGTCACAAGTGGGTGCTGAAGCATGTGAAAGGCTTTGCCGACTAGAACGTGCGGTGTAGATGCAAGCTCCCTTCTTTGTGCCAGGAAACCCCCCTCTCAAGGACAAGACAACTTGATTATATGCTGCTGTTGGGCACCAGGCACAGGGCAAAGCTCTTGGGTAGTGCACGATGGCTTCACTCTGGGAAGGGCTTGCTGATAATTTACATGCACCTTGGCACGGAGTGGAACCAGGGGCTGCCCTGCACACTCCCAGGCAGCGGCTAACGCAGACTATCTGGAAAGTGTGCCAGCATCACAGGGGATCCCCAGCATCCCTTTCCTGTCTCAGAAGCAAAAGACAGACGTCATGGGGATGGGAACTAAGAGTCAATGAGATGCAAACCAAAGCAGCAGATGTCCTCTTTCTGCCTAGCAGACCCTGAAGATTTAAAGTGCAGTGACACTCCCTTCTTATGAACTGGTACACGCTTTCGGAAAAAGCGCGTGGGGCAGAGTGGGGTGTAGTTGAGAGCACTGCGCCCGCAGCAAACTGCTGGTGTCACCACCGAACTGCGAGTTCATGAGATGCCATCACTGCGGGGTGCAGGAGGGTGCGAGGGTCTATGGCATTTTCTGTAACATTTTAGCAGCTTCTACGTGAGTCTAACACTATTCCAGAATAAAAAACTGAGAAAGAAATCACTTGGCAGTATGTATCAAAACCTTAAAAGGGGTCACACCTGCTTCTAGGAACCTAGTCTGAGGATCAACAGACAATGGTGAACAAAGGTGTTCACTGCAGGGCAAATCAGCAAATAGAAAAACAAAAACACCAAAACACATGGGAACCACCACAATGTCCAGACACAGAAAATGGTTTAAAAAAAAAAAAAAGATGAAATTGTACTTGGTCTTTAAAAGTCATATTTATAATTTCTAATGACTTTGGAAAATACTCTTCAAAAAATGTTTTTCCACATTTTTGGCAATGGACAGCAACAAACATACAGTCTGATTTCAGCTACTGTTTGGGAGTATGTACACTCAAAGAAAAAGGGGAAAGATGATGAAAACCCAGACACAAACAGTTAAAGCAATGGTTCTAAAGCTCCTGGAGGACAGCGACTCTGTTTTATTCACTCCTGGATCTCCTGCATCTAGGACTGCGTCAGCATCCAGAGGGCACTCAATAAACTGCATACTGCTGAACGAATCTGGGGATTGTACAAGTCTGAGTCAATTTGATTTGCTGTCCTGGGAAGTTTCCACAAAAAGTAGGCTAGACTTCTACGACCAGGGAAGAACGTGAAGGCTGTTTTCAAGCCTGACACCAGGCTTCCGCGGGCTGTGGGAGGAGGCGCGGGCTGGGCAGCAGGGCGTCCTGCACTGTAAGTGCTCCTGCCCCTGCGGGCTGTGCTGGGCCATCCCAACGTTATTGAGAAAACAACAGAGAGTGGAGAAAACCAGCAGAATGGGATGGCAAAATCAACAGCAGCCGAAGTTCACGCTTCCTGACACAGTCAGGGCACGCTCCTGAGATGGTGGGCCTACCTGTACAGTAAACGGTGCGTGCCACGGTGGCTGCGATGATGCTGGCCAGCCCCGTGCCCGCCCCGAGCTCCAGCACGGTGCGGCCCTGGAAGACGTCCCGTTGGAACAGAATATAGTCGGCCAGGAGCAGGGCACCCCGCCACACCTGGGGGAGAGACAGACAGGAATGACAGCTGACGAGAGGCTCCAGGGAGACCCTTCGGGGCCACAGGAAGTGGATGGGACCTACCCACCTGCTTGCCAACATCCTCCAGGGGGGTGGCCATGGTGTGCTCTGGACAGGATGGAAACCAAAAGAGAAAGGGCCACAGTGAAAATGGGGACGGACAGAACACAGACAGACGAGGTGCATGGCATTCTGCAAACACGGCCAGATGGGTGCTGGAGTTGAGCGTTCTACAGAGCGGCAGAAAAGCGGGTTGGGCGACAGTCGGAGGGGCTGTGTGAGCGTCACTCACAGACCAGGCACGGAGGCTTGACGACATAACTGGGAATCTCTGCCCCTCAGCCTGGAGACAAAGGTCACCCCCCCCCATCCCACTTTACTGTGCTGGGTAACTGTCACAGCGTATTTACATCGTCTGGATCGGCTCTGTGCCGACAAGTCACGGTACGTTCTACATGTTTCCTACGCTCAGAACCACACCAGAAATCAACAAAGTAAGTTTGAGTTTATATCCTTTTTTAGGTGAACTATGACAAGGCGTATTCTCAAGCACAAAATGTATTAGGATAAAATCTGGTGGCGGTATGGGGCAGGGGGAGAGAACAGAAATAGGGAGACCAAAGAGAAAGGGGAACATGGCAAACATCTTTGCTGTGAAGAACTGGCTCTCGCATTCTTAAGCAAGATGGGGATGGCTATCAAATTAAAACACGCACAACACATGCACAGTGGTGGAGGGGCCCTGTGTGCCCGTCAGACTTGCCCACATTGGACCATATGCTCACAACGAAACAGGAGAAGGGACCCAGGGACCAAGGCAGGACAGAGAACCGCAGGGTTGGAAGCAGCATGGGTGGTGCTACCCACGCTCCCTCCATGAGGGTCTGCCCTACGGGGGGCAGCCTGCCTGCCCCTAGTGTTTGCTCCCCCAACACGGGGTTCGACCTCATGACCCTGAGGTAAAGACCTGGAGCTGAGATCAACAGTTGGACACTCAACCGACCAAGCCACCCAGGTGTCCCTCCCCTCCGGGTATTTTTTAATTGGCTACTCAGATGGGTCCATAGCCTGAAAACAATGACCTGGTCTGTGGTCAGAGGAAAAGGGTAGTCAGGAGACTAACATCTGCTTAGCGTTCACTCTGTACCAGGCCCCATATAGGCACATACTGCTCATTGCTTATTAAATGACCAACAAAGGGCAGTACCCTGGACCCCAGTTCATAGGTGCAAACATAAGCCCTGGTGGGCACAACAGCTGTCAAAGGTCACCTGGCTTATGCGGGGTGGAGGTGGGTCAAAGCCCAGCTCTGCAGGATGCCAGAGTCCAAGACCTGGTTCCTTATGTCACACCTTGCAGACAGAAGCATACAGCTGGGGATGGAACACCCAGGGGTTATCCCTGCAGCTGAAGTATTTATCGCCTTGCCACTCCACTCCCTCAGATTGACAGCGTGCTGAAAGGAAGGACCTCACCATGAAGTCCCTGAGATGGACAGGCCGGGAACCTGGCCATACACTGGCACTCGGCTGTGGGACTTCGTTCTCGGCCTGCGGGATGGTATACATTCCCAGGATGTTAAACACACACACCAGAGGCTGAACCCTCAGTATGGAATAACCAAGTCTGCCACTCCTCCCTCAGGGAGGCCAATTAAGTGAAGGCTGAGAGTGAAATGAGCCATCATAGCCCCCCACGTCCCCCCAGGCCAGAACTTTCCAACGTTTTGACCACCTGACATAAGACATAAGCTAAGGTGGGGTGCCTGGGTGGCTCGGTCAGTTAAGCATCTGCCTTCGGCTAAAGTCATGATCCCAGGGTCCTGGGATGGAGTCCCATGCTGGGCTCTCTGCTTCTCCCTTTCCCTCTGTCTGCCGCTCTGCCTGCTTGTGCGCTCTCTATCTCTGTGTCAAATAAATAAATAAAATCTTAAGAAAAAAATTAAAAACAAAACCAAAAAGAACATAGCCTCTGGTGTCACACAGACCTGGGTGCGAATCATCACTCTGCCACTGACTGGCTGTGTGACCTGGGGCAAGTTCCTCAACCTTTCTGGGTCTCAGTTCCCACCTCTGTGAAATGGGAATGCTCATCCCTGGAAAGGCTGTGAGGAATAGAGGTAATCCACGGGAAACATGGAGTATGGTTCTGGTGTGAATTCCATGTCACCCTTGATGGAATAGACTAGAACACAGCCTGCCTGGTTCTGAGCAGCCACTCAGTAACTACCTGCGGTACAGACGTGTGGATGGATGAGAGCTGCTGCAGTTTTTGAGAGTGCCCTAACTGACCCCGTGCCCCTGACCCACGCCAGTGCCCAGGCTTACCGGGGCCTCAGATACCGTCATGGACCCCGGGTCTTAAAGAACAGACTCAACCAGGAGCTCTTTTCCCCGCCAGTGAGCAATGCTGGGGGTGGCAAGACAGACCACCTCCTGGCTGTGGAGATGGACATGGACTCAGAACCTTCCTCACTACCCCCCAGCTGCGTGGCCTCAGGCTTGTCACTTCCTATCTGCGTACTCTCCCTGATCCACAAACACACTGGGCCCTGAGCCACACTGCGGTGCTGCGCTGGAGGTGGGAGAGCCACACCTGTATTTACCTATTCTGATGATATCCTGGGGGCTGCTCTCTTGTGCTTCATCTGCCAAGGGGTCGTCTTCCTCCTGCGTTAGAATCGTGGGATGTACCTTGTCTCTCGGAGGCCCTGCTGGCTCAGGGTCCGAAGCCGCCCGTGGTCTCCTCTCGACGTCCAAATCCCCATCCTCGTCCAGCCGAGCTCCCACTCCCTCCTGGCTGGTGATGTCACTACTGCAGCCACTCCCCAGAGGGGGTCTGGCGCTGCCCGGCCTGGAGGGGGGCGTCTCCTCTGCGGGACCCATACCATGACGGCCACCCTCAGTCCCTGAGTCTGTCTGAGAGTCTTGGTTCCACAGAAGCTTGAACTGGGACAGGAAAACTGAAAGGCAAGACGAACACAAAAGGAGAATATCTCCAAGCTGGCACCTCCTCGTAGAAAATCTGATTTACACCTGGACAGAGTTTTTAAAGGCCAGGTTGAGGCATAGTAACGGCCCACAGAAAAGGCTCGTTTGACTCAGCTAAGAAGCTGGGGCCACTGAGAGCAGCTAGCATTTGATGAGCATCTATTGTAAAGGTGCTCAGCCCCCATTATCATAGCCCTCCCTGCTGCTGTGAAGATAGTGGGGCCAGCTGCACTTCACAAATGTGGAAACTGAGGTTTAGGGAAGTTAAGGGAGCCCATAAGGCCACACAGCTTTTGACATGGCTGAGGCAACCCTCAAACCCCGTCTGCTCAACTCCTAAACTGATGCCCTTCTCACTACACTGTTCCACCTGTTAAAGACTGGAGGACAGGACAAGGACAACAAGTGGCCTTCCCCATCCGGTGGCTAGAACGTCACTGGGACCAGCTTCAGTAAGAGTATGTGTTCCTGAGAGGCAGGCTGGGGGTGCAAGTGTTCAAGAGGACAGTCCTGGGCTGTAGTCTTCCATCTCCCCAGGCTATCTGACCCCAGTCCAGTCACTGATCTGTTCTGGATCTCCGGCTCCTGAATTCAGGGTCCCAACTGGGACACAAGGGAAAGAGGAGTATTAATTACACTACAACAAGCTAATACAGGGTGATCAAAGCTGGGGAGGATGGCCAGGGATGACCTGTGTGAGGTGACATTTGGCTGGGAGGGAAGAACCTTCTGGGTTGAAAAACAGCAAGAGCAAAGGTGCTGAGGGAGGAAGTGCATGCAGTATATGAGGGACAGAAAGGAGCAGAGAAAGGTAAGTGTGAACACACAGGCAAGGGCTGGGTTGGGCTGGGCCTCACCGGCCAGGGTCAAGAGTCTGATTTTATTCTAAGAGCAAAGGGGAGCCATTGGTGGGTCTGAATCAGGGTGCTGATATGATCTTCATTTTCTTTCTTTCTTTTTTTTTTTTTTTAAAGATTTTATTTATTTATTCGACAGAGATAGAGACAGCCAGCGGGAGAGGGAACACAAGCAGGGGGAGTGGGAGAGGAAGAAGCAGGCTCATAGCGGAGGAGCCCGACGTGGAGCTCGATCCCACAATGCCGGGATCACGCCCCGAGCCGAAGGCAGACGCTTAACCGCTGTGCCACCCAGGCGCCCCTGATCTTCATTTTCAAAAGATCCCCTTGGCTGCTGGGGAGATGAGTAAGGGGAGGGTGTGCAGAGCAAAGCCAGGGAGCCCCGGTGGGAGGAGCTGGAGGCCCCAGCCTATTGACAAAGGGGGCCGGACTGGGGTAGGGCAATAGGAGCCTGAACCCTGTCTCCCGACTGGACCATGTGCTTCCTGAGGGCAGGGCTTGGTTCATTCCCTTTTGCATTTCCAGCATCAAGTCCAGCCCACCCACTGCCAACCCTGCACAATGTAGGTGCTCAGGAAAGCACAGGACTTCAGTCAATGCAACAAGGGTACTTAAGAAGTGGTGTGAGGGTAACAGCTGAACAATGCAATCCACCTAGTCTTTTACCCAAAAAGAGGAGCATGAGAAAGCAGAAAACGAAATGAGATCCACAGGGGGCTGGGCCCCTCAGCACAAGTCTAGGACCTTACCAGGCTGCCCCATGCCGTTCAGCCGCACCATGAAGTGCCTATGGTTCGGGGTGTAGAGATGGACATCTGAGAGCACAGTGTCACTTTTGAAGGTGACCTCATCCATGGCTGGGGTGGGGGCCAGCTACCATGGCCGAGCTCCACGTGAATCATGGGACAGCAGCACCTGGAAGGCAAGATCAAGTCCTCAGGACAGCAGGTCCCAAAGGGGATCGTTATAAACACTCCCCAGCCCGGTGGTAAACAGCTTTGCAATACCCTGGGAGAAGACGCTTCCTTTTTTCAATTTGCTAATATTTTTCCTAAAGGAGAAAGTCTTGGAGCCTCTGCAAAGGAAAGAAATCCATCTAGAATTGTGTTATTTTGTTTGCAGTGTGTTCATTTTCACAGGAATCTTATTTATGGCAAAGGATTTGAATTTCCATTTATACTGATTAAGTTTTCCTTCCCTTTCAATTTTTTTCCCACTTTTTTATTGTGAAAATTTTCAAATAGACAAGAAAGTTGAGGGCATAGCATAATAAACAGCCATATACCCACTGTTTAGATCCAGTGATCATGAACACCTTGTCATATGGGGTCGACTGATCTGTCTACTTGGGTGAAAGTAAATCCTAGACATCACATTTTATCCCTAAATTCTTCCACAGTGCTGTCACACAACCATAAGACCGTCAGCAAATCTAAGATAATTTACAATTCCTTTGTACCATTTAAAACCCCAGCCCTTTGCACATCCAATTTTCTCCATTTCTCATGCAAATATCTTTTATAGCTGGTTTTTCCTAAAACAGTATTCAATCACAATTTACACTTTGCATTTAGTTATTTCCCATTTGGTTTTTTTTATTCTAGAAGTTGACTCCAATGGCCCAAATACCCTTTGTTGCTTTAAAACATTCTTTTTAAATAAAAAAGTGGGGGGAGGGAGTAGATCCAGAGGAAAAGCAACCAAGGCAATCACTGTACAGGTGAGGCACAGTTGTGGGAAATCATGCAGGTGACACAGCAATAATCAAAGTGCGGAAAACCACGCGTGCGGCTAAGGGGTGAAAACAGGAAGGCTCCCTCTCCAACCAAATGTTCTGTCTCATCAAAAAGCATTAAACAACAGCAGTGTGCAGAGCCATGGGCTGGGATGCTGGTGGAGCAGGCGTAAACCCGTCTCCCACTTTGTGGCTATGTGACCTGGGGGAAATCACTTCACCTCTCTGGACCTATTTCTTCAGCTGTATTCTCACCTTGTAGGGTTCCTGGGGTGTAAAGCAGTGAGCAGAGTCTGTGGCCCACAGCAGTTGTTAATTCCTTGTGTTGGGGTTGGTTTCAGGCGTTTGGCCCAAACGTGCCCATAACCCCAGCACCTCCTACAGGAGCTGTTCCTACCTGGGTAGGTGTGTGCACTAGCCGTTGTGTCCTAGGCAGGTCAGGAAACCTCTTGGGCCTCTATTTCTTCAACTGGAAAATGGGGTCATCATAACCCAGGCTATTCTCATAGTCTGAGCACACATAACTGGAGTTCCTACATTTAAGGACTTGCCATGGGGAAACCAAAGTTGTACCTACACAAAAAATTTTTGTGAAAAAGCTGACCCCTTGTTAAATTAGTCTCCATGCTGGCTTTCACACTTGACAATAGAAGCCAGCACAAAACAAGTGGGTTGTGAAGTGACGCTGTGAATCTAATAAAATGATGCAGGATTTCATGATGCCAGTGAAAGTGACGGAGGAGAAATGCTCCATCCTCAGGCAAAAGCCCTCAATCAATGAGGACTGGAAAAATTAGGCTGCATCCAAAAAGGGGACTAAATGTCTCAAAGTCAGATGTGGCTCTCCCAGGACCGAAAGATGTCCTGGGGAAAAATCAAGGACTTCTTACATATAGTTTTGGAAGGGGAAAAAAAAAAAAGATCCTCTGTGATGATGCTATGAAAGTCAAACACGAACCAAAGGATGCTATTTCTTGCTATAGGGCAATTTTGTTGGAAAAATCACATCCCACAAATGAGCATAATATTACAATTGCACACCAACTTTTCTTAAATACAAACAAAACCAAAACTCAAATTCTTCATTTCTAGCTCAATTTTCAGTTTTAAAATTCAAACTACCCAGGCTTCCTGGAAATATATCCTACAACTGAGTACCAGGAAGTGGAATCCCTTTAGAGGGCTTCTCCTAGAATCTGATTATCTGGGAACAGAGGTATCTTGTACCTACCTCCTGGCCTGTGTGAAGATTACATGAGACAATGATCAGTTTTAGGGTTCAGGACAGAGTAAATGGTTAACAAATAACAGTGGATATGGATCATTGTAGCAATACTAATTAGTACTGAAGAGTGTGCTGGAAGATGGAAAAAGGCAACAGTTTTTCCACTTAGGAATAGCTGACTCAGTGTGTCTGGGAATGTTACAACTGGATGCGCTTCAGTCCCCTCTCCTCACTGGAAAGGAGGGAAAGTACACCCAGACCCCCCCAAAGGCAGTTTGCTGGAATCTGGGGATTGAAATACCTCCCGCCTCCTAGGCTTTCCCTCTGCCAGGTGTCACTCAACTCAACTCATTCAACAACGGGGATTTGGGTGAAGTTCTATGACAGCTCGTGTCCAGGCACGGGATAATGCAGGACAG
>NW_024424452.1:32052758-32054256 GCF_017311325.1 Ursus maritimus
AAGCTGCGGGGGGGGGGGGGTGGCGGTCCAGGGGTGCAGGGGCGGAACGCAGAGCTGGAGTCAGGGGCTCCAGGGAACCTCCTCCCCTCCCAGGGCTCCTCTTTCTGTCTTGCCGCCTCCCTAAACGCCTCTCGAAAGGCAGTCACAGTTCGGCCTCGCCCTCCCTTCTTAATCCGGAACCTAGGACGCTGCTTGGACCCCGGACAGAAACCCATGACAACAGGGTTCTCTCTCCCACTACCATTGCTCGGCTGGGGACACGGAGGCCGAGTGGGGACTTGGGCTTCAGGTCAGTGGGGGCCCGGTTTCAAAGTCAGGCTCGCTGCCAGCAGGCTCCCTGCACTCTCCTTATTCCGCCGCCACTCTGGAGAGCTTACCTGCCGCGAGCTGCCGGACGGAGTTCGGCCGAAGCCTCTAGCCGCCTGGGTCAAGTGGCCGCCATAGTAGGCGGCCTGCGCAGGCGCGGCCACGCCCTCTCTGCGAGCGCCCGCCGGCGCCGCGCCGTGGCCACGCCCACCTGCCCGAGCTTTTCTGGCGGCGGGCTTCCCTTCCTTGACTAGAAGCTGTGGGACCTTGGTCCCTCGTACTTTGTGCCTTTCGCCATTCACAAAAACTGACAGAGACCTGCCATGTCGGGCATTGAGGGTCCTACCGTAAGTTATGACCCAGCGGAAATCCTACTTTGGGGTCACCTCTTCCAGAAGCCTTCCTTGATTCCCCCTTCTCCAGCTCACGTTGACCAGTGTCTGGGTTCCCGGCATCAGAGCACCTCGGACTCTGGTTGTCAGGACATGTTTCCCTGTCTCTATCACTCGGTTTTGAGTGCATTGGGGATAGAAGAAGCTGCTGGTTCACATCTGCAACCCATGCTGGACTTCTCCGAATCCAAAAGGAGAAATAGAATAATGCTTGTAAAGCAGTTAGCGTCCTCCTTGGCATGCTGCGAGCACCCAAGAAAAGGCAACTGTATTTACAAGTTATATATATACATTTTTTAGAAGATTTTTTTATTTTTATTTTTAAATTTATCTTTATTTTTTTCATCATCACTCTTTAATCCTCACCTCCCACCCACCTCCCCTCTGGTAACAGTCAATTTTTTCTCTAGAGTTAAGAGACTGTTTTTTGATTTCTCTCTCTCTGTCTCTCTGTTTTTCCTTTGCTCATTTGTTTTGTGTCTTAAATGCTACACATGAGTGAGATCATATGGTTATCTTCTCTGACTGATTTATTTCACTCAGCATTGGACTCCCTAGCTCCATCCACGTCCTTGCAAATGGCAAGATTTCATTCTTTTTAATGGCTGAATAATATTCCATTTTATATCTATACCACATCTTCTTTATCCATGCATCCATGGATTGACACTGGACTGCTTCCGTACCGTAGCTGTTGTAAATAATGCTGCTATAAAACAGGGGTGCATGTATCCCTTTGAATGAGTGTTCTTGTATTCCTTGGGTAAATACCCAGGAGAGGCATTGCTGGATCGTAGGGT
>NW_024424452.1:32054266-32067943 GCF_017311325.1 Ursus maritimus
GGGGGGGGGGGGTGGCGGTCCAGGGGTGCAGGGGCGGAACGCAGAGCTGGAGTCAGGGGCTCCAGGGAACCTCCTCCCCTCCCAGGGCTCCTCTTTCTGTCTTGCCGCCTCCCTAAACGCCTCTCGAAAGGCAGTCACAGTTCGGCCTCGCCCTCCCTTCTTAATCCGGAACCTAGGACGCTGCTTGGACCCCGGACAGAAACCCATGACAACAGGGTTCTCTCTCCCACTACCATTGCTCGGCTGGGGACACGGAGGCCGAGTGGGGACTTGGGCTTCAGGTCAGTGGGGGCCCGGTTTCAAAGTCAGGCTCGCTGCCAGCAGGCTCCCTGCACTCTCCTTATTCCGCCGCCACTCTGGAGAGCTTACCTGCCGCGAGCTGCCGGACGGAGTTCGGCCGAAGCCTCTAGCCGCCTGGGTCAAGTGGCCGCCATAGTAGGCGGCCTGCGCAGGCGCGGCCACGCCCTCTCTGCGAGCGCCCGCCGGCGCCGCGCCGTGGCCACGCCCACCTGCCCGAGCTTTTCTGGCGGCGGGCTTCCCTTCCTTGACTAGAAGCTGTGGGACCTTGGTCCCTCGTACTTTGTGCCTTTCGCCATTCACAAAAACTGACAGAGACCTGCCATGTCGGGCATTGAGGGTCCTACCGTAAGTTATGACCCAGCGGAAATCCTACTTTGGGGTCACCTCTTCCAGAAGCCTTCCTTGATTCCCCCTTCTCCAGCTCACGTTGACCAGTGTCTGGGTTCCCGGCATCAGAGCACCTCGGACTCTGGTTGTCAGGACATGTTTCCCTGTCTCTATCACTCGGTTTTGAGTGCATTGGGGATAGAAGAAGCTGCTGGTTCACATCTGCAACCCATGCTGGACTTCTCCGAATCCAAAAGGAGAAATAGAATAATGCTTGTAAAGCAGTTAGCGTCCTCCTTGGCATGCTGCGAGCACCCAAGAAAAGGCAACTGTATTTACAAGTTATATATATACATTTTTTAGAAGATTTTTTTATTTTTATTTTTAAATTTATCTTTATTTTTTTCATCATCACTCTTTAATCCTCACCTCCCACCCACCTCCCCTCTGGTAACAGTCAATTTTTTCTCTAGAGTTAAGAGACTGTTTTTTGATTTCTCTCTCTCTGTCTCTCTGTTTTTCCTTTGCTCATTTGTTTTGTGTCTTAAATGCTACACATGAGTGAGATCATATGGTTATCTTCTCTGACTGATTTATTTCACTCAGCATTGGACTCCCTAGCTCCATCCACGTCCTTGCAAATGGCAAGATTTCATTCTTTTTAATGGCTGAATAATATTCCATTTTATATCTATACCACATCTTCTTTATCCATGCATCCATGGATTGACACTGGACTGCTTCCGTACCGTAGCTGTTGTAAATAATGCTGCTATAAAACAGGGGTGCATGTATCCCTTTGAATGAGTGTTCTTGTATTCCTTGGGTAAATACCCAGGAGAGGCATTGCTGGATCGTAGGGTAGTTCTATGTAATTTTTTGAGGAACCTCCGTACTGTTGTCCAGAGTGGCTGCACCAGTTTCCATTCCCACCAACAGTGCACGAGGGTTGCCCTTTCTCCGCATCCTCACCAACACCTGTTGTTTCTTGTGTTGTTGATTTTAGCCATTCTGACAGGTGTGAGGTGATAGCTTATTGTGGTTTTGATTTGTATTTCCCTGATGCCGAGTGATGTCGAGCATCTTTTCATGTGTCTGTTGGCCATCTGTATGTCTTCTTTGGAAAAATGTCTGTTCACGTCTTCTGCCCATTTTTTACTCAGATTATTTATTTTTGGGGTGTTGTATAAGTTCTTTATATATTTTGGACGCTAACCCCTTATCAGATAATCCTTTGCAAATGTTCTCCTATTCCATAGATTGCCTTTTAGTTTTATTGATTGTTTCCTTTGCTGTGCAGAAACTATTTATTTTGAGGTAGTTCCCATAGTTTATTTTTGCTTTTGTTTCCCTTACCTCAGGAGACATATCTAGAAAGAAGTTGCTATGGCTGTTGTCAAAGAAGTTACCGCCTGTGTTCTCAAGGATTTTTATGATTTCAGGTCTCACATGTAGGTCTTCAATCCATTTCGAATTCATTTTTGTGTGTGGTGTAAGAAAGTGGTCCAGTTTCATTCTTTGCATGTGGCTGACCAGTTTTCCCAATGCCATTTGTTAAAGAGATTGTCTTTTTCCCAGTGGATATTCTTTCCTGCTTTGTCAAAGATTAATGGACCTTATAAGCTATTATTGTTGCTTACAGTAGTTCATTCACATAGTAAACACCCCCGATGTGCTGAGGGTGGGGGTGCACATGCAGCTCGTCTGGTCAACAAGCCCGGTGAATCTGTTCTTCATCCTTCTAGGCCCTGCAAATGTGAGTCATGAAACTGTTACTAATCTCCTAGGGCTGCTGTAATAAGTCACCACAAACAGGGTAGCTTAAATCAACAAGAATTTTTTCTCACACAGTCCGGGAGGCCAGAAGTCCAAAATCAAGCGTCACCAGCAGTGTACCCTCCAAAGGCTCTAGGGAAGGATCCCCTGTATTAGTCAGTTCAGGCTGCCATAACACAATGCCATAGACTTAGTGGCTTAAACAACAGACATTGATCTCCTCATGGTTTAGGGGGCTGGGAAGTCCAAGACCGAGGTTCCAGCATGGTTGGGGTCTGGTGAAAGCTTTCCCCTTGCGTCGCAGATAGCACCTTCTCTCGGTCATCACCTTGCTGCTCCTTCATGTGCATAAGGAGAGAGAGGGAGCAAGCTCTCTGGTGCCCCTTCTTAGAAGGACACGAATCCTCCTCCGTGGTCGGGCTCCACCCTTATGACCTCATTGAACCTAATTTACTTCCTTAGAGGCTCTATTCTTCAAATACAGCCTCACTGAGGGTTGGGACTTCAACAAATACATTTCGGGGGGACACATTCAGTCCACACCAATTCCTTGCCTCTTTCCTTGCTTCTGGTGGCTCTTAGCAGTCCTTGGCTTATAGATGCATCACTCCAGTTTCAGCCTCTGTGTATTTATGTGTCTAAATGGCCTTTTGATAGGGTACTAGTTCTTCAAATAGGGTTCACCTAATCCAGCATGACCTGGTCTTCACCTTATTATATCTGCAAAGACCCTATATCCAAATAAGGTTATGTTCAGGTACAGGGTTAGGACTCGAACGTATCTTTTGGGAAGACAATTCAACTCACAATGGAAACTATCTTGGAAGGGATGCCGCCCAGTTCGCCTGGCTAAGGCTCCCACAGCAGAAACACGCTAGCTCCCTGTGCCCTGCCCAGATTCCTGACCCAGAGAATCCATGAACTTAACAAAAGGGTTATTGTTTATGCAACTAAATTTTGGGGTAGTTTGCAACACAACAGGAGCTTATCAGAATAAGGGGGAGTGAGAGCCAGCCCTTCTTTGCAGGGCTCTGCAGGGGTCCGGGAGAGGTCCCTCCCTATTCCATGGCTCGGTTATTTACAAGTTACTCTGCTGGCTCCTTCTTGTTCAGGTCTTCCTTCATCCAAGAGACCACCCCTGAGGCTCAGAGAGGTTAAGTTCCTTACCGGGAGTCACCCAGCGGAGGTGGCATGCAGACTCATCTCCAAGATGTCCGAGTGGGAGTGCTGGATGAAGCCTTCGCAAAGGGCCCTTTCCTGTACGCCTCTTCCCGGGAGCGGCTCTCCCAAGGCTTGGCGACACAAGGGTTATGGTGCCGGCTCACGCATACCAGAGTGTATATTACCCCCACCGCCTGGGCTAATGACAAATCATGTATGCAACAAAGGAAGGCGGACGCACTGCCAGATGTGTGATAAGACACCAGCTTGCAGGAAATTGCTGTCAGGTGATTATCATTGGCTCGACTATTCAGAGCAGCCCCCTTTCCAAAGGTCGTGTGTTTACCAAATGCTTCGTGTGTCTTCCCAATCAGCTCTAGAAGATTTTGTCCTCCCGAGGGAGAGCTCTTCCCCTCGGAGGGCTGACAGCAGGGGATTATAATTCTGCCCCCTGCGTCCTGCTAGCTTCTAACAGCACCTGCTTCAAATGCACAATGGTTGCCTGCCTCTCTGTTTCCCAGTTCCATGAGGAGAGGCACCCGGCTGACTTTTGGGTGGGCCAGTGCTGGGTTCAAATCCACAGCGGGGCCACTGGCTAGTCCTTTCCACTCATTCAACACCAAATTTCGGGGAACGTTCCACATGCTAGGTGGTCGGGCGAGTTACTTCCCTGGAACCTAACGTTCTAATTTCTCGAGTATTGATCATACCTATTCCGAAGTGTCATCTTGAGAGTGAGTAAAATGAACAGGAGGAAGGTTCCAGGCTCGACTCTCCTGCCTCCTTGGGGGTGATCTGACAGCCTCTGTTGTTTTTCAAAGACCCCACTAATTTCACTAATTTTACCGATTCACATTGTTAGATTAAAAAAATAAAGTTACATGGCCATACAAACTGTATAAATATTTATGTAAGAGAAAATGCTCACACAATGTTACATTTTTCCCCCAGGATGTGTGCAGCTTATGTAAACACAGAGAAAGAAGTCTGCAAAGATGTCTTCAAATTGAAGTAGTGGTTTCTTCTTGGGGGAAGGTAGGTTGGCGGCAGGTCTGGGAGGACTTTCAACCTTGGGCTTCTGGCCTCCAGAACTATGAGAAGGAGATCTCTGTGGCTTATGAGCCAGTCCATCTTTGGTGTGATGTTATAGCAGCCCGAACGAGTGAGTGTACGAATTGGGGGATTTAGTGTCTTCACGAGGCTCTGTAGATGGCACCACCATTTCCTTCAAGAACATGTTCATCACCCCAAAAATAAACTCCGAGCCCACGAGCATTCATTCCCAATTGCCCTCTTCCCTCTCCTCTAATCTGGTTTCTGACCATGGATTTGCCTCTTTGGCGTATTTTGCGTAAATAGAATCCTACAATATATACTCTTTTGTGTCTGGCTTCTTTAACTGAGCATGTATTTTCAAAGTTAATCCATGTCGTAGCATGTTTCATTACTTCATTCCTCTTTAATGGCAAAATGATATTTCATCATATGGACAGACCACGTTTTATTTGTGCATTCATTGGTGGATAGGCACTTGGTTGTTTCTACTTTTTGGCTATTATGAATAAGGATGCTATGAATACGCATGTCAAGTTTTTATATGGATGTAAGTTTTCCTTTCTCTTGGCTGCATACCGTGGAGTGGAGTTGCTGGGTCCTAGGGTAATGCTGTATTTGACTTTTGGAGGGCCGGCCAGCCTGTTTTCCAAAGTGGCTGTGCCATTTTTCATCCCCTCTGGCTGATCGTGAAGGCTCCAGTTCCCTGGAGTTTCATCCTGTTGGGGAATTTTTGAAAATGTAAAATGTGTGCTTCTGAGCTGTCACACCCAAAAGGTGAGGGCAGCAGGGTATTTGTACATCAAATCCTACAGTCATTGCTTAGGGCTGGTAATTCCTTGGCTTTTCTGGTCAGCGGCGTGTGAGCAGAGTGACTCCAGAGAAAATGTCCCGGGGCCACTTCTCAGAAGTCAGGCCCACAGGCACAGAAATGGCCTGGACAAGGGGCTACGGTGCCGTGTCTATAGCACCTGCCACCATCGTTCTTGCGAATTGTTTTAGGGTCGCCCAGCCAATCCTCAGTTCCTCCCCTGCAGTGTTAAAATTGCACAATTTAGGGTCTGTAGTGGGCTGGATAGTATCCTCCAAAAATTAGTGCCCACCCGGAATCTCTGAATGTCACCTTATTTGGAGATAGAGTCTTTTAGATGTCATTAGTTCAGGATTCTGAGATGAAATCACCCACTGTCCTAGAAGTGTCCTCATAGAGAGAGGAAGGCACTTGGAGAGAAGAAGGCCACGTGAAGACAGAGGCAGACATCAGAGTGATGTGTCTACAAGCCGGGGAATGACCGAGATTGCCAGGACCCCAGAAGCCAGGAGGGAGGCGTGGAGCGTTCTCTCCCCCAGAACCTCCTGTAGGAACCAGCCCTGTGGATGTAAGCGGCAGGAGAGCAGGGCCTTGAATGTCCTGGTTGTCCTTACCATGCTGTGCACCTGCGTTTGCAGAATGAACGAGAGACTGGAGAACCCGGGAGCACTGTGGGAGGCGCTGTTGCCCGGGAATGTCACTGGGAACACCCAATTTCAGAGAGGCTGGCCACTGACACCCCACCCACTCCCTGTGCGTGATGAGCAGGAGAGGTCTTAGTGATCCACTTAGACCTGGATCAAAATGTTCTCTTTTCAGATGAGCTTACAAAGTCGCCCTGTTCTTTCCTGCGTCTGGAGAGTAATGAATATTTCCAATTGTCATGAGCCTGCTGTGGTTTTCTTCTTCCCGCTAGATTATCCGGGTCCCAGGATGCTGGTGGGGGGCATGGAGCAGCAGCTTGTCTTCCCAGCCAGGCTCCCCCCCCTCCTCCAGTTATGGGCCTGTCCAACCAAGACATCCCATCACTGTATGTTGGCACTTATTGTGGGGTCCCAGGGCAATTGCTGGGGGTCCCAATAGTGGGGTCCATCACCTCTGAATACCGAGAGCAGCAGGAGCATGCTAGGGTTAAGGTGGGGGGCTAACACACCATATCCCTGGGGAAGGGCCACTCACTTCTCAACAGCCTTGGTCTCACATCTGATTTCTGTTTTTTTTTTTAAAGATTGATTATTTATTTATTTATTTATTTATTTATTTGACAGAGATAGAGACAGCCAGCAAGAGAGGGAACACAAGCAGGGGGATTGGGAGAGGAAGAAGCAGGCTTCCAGTGGAGGAGCCTGATGTGGGGCTCGATCCCAGAACACGCTGGGATCACACCCTGAGCCGAAGGCAGACGCTTAACAACTGAGCCACCCAGGCGCCCCTCATCTGATTTCTATTTCATTTTATTTAAAATACATCTGTTTCCTTCGAGCTGGGCATGGGTTGATCTTCTCGAGCCAAGTAAGGGGTAGCGACTCTGGAATACAAAGCCACGTCCCGGTTATTGATCCCAGAGAAATGGAAGGCATGCCAGGCATCCTGCATAGTTTGTCACTATAGGTCATCATCACAGTCCTATACCAGAAGGCTTGCTGATTCCATTTTATAGATGAGGTCAGAGAGGTAAGATCCCAGGCCCAACATCCTTCCCTCCTCTCCTCTCCTTCATTTCTTAGAACATTTTAAAAAAATTAATAAACTTTATTTTTTAGAGCAGTTTTAGGTTCACAGCAAAACTGAGGGGAATTACAGAGATTTCTCATACACCCCCCTGTCCCCACCTACATGCACGGCCTTCCCCCTCTCAACACCCTCTGTATAGTGGCACATTTGTTACAGCTGAGGACCACACGTTGACATGTCCTCATCACCCTGAGTCCATAGTTCGCCGGCCATTCACTCTGGGTGGTGGTGACATGTCCATCATTATAGAGTCACACAGAGTGTGTTCACTGCCCTGAAATCCCCTCTGCTCTGCCTGTTCATCCCTTTCTCCCCTCTAACCGCTGACGACCACTGATGTCTTGACCGTCTCCATAGTTTTGCCTTTTCCAGAACGTCCTCTCGTTGGAATCCTGTGGTTTGTCACCTTTTCACATTGACTCGTTTCACTTAGTGATGTGCATTTGAGTTTCCTCCATGTCTTGTGCTGGTTTGATAGCTCATCGCTGTTCAGTGATGACTCATACCGCACCGTGTTGACTGTTTCGGAGCTTAGTTATCTGTTCGTCTACCGAGGAACATCGTAGCTGCTTCCAAGTTGTGGTGATTGTGAACGAAGCTGCTATGAACAGGTTTTGTGTGACTGTAAATTTTCAGTTCATTTAGGAGAATGACTGTTCTCCAAGGAGCACGACTGTTGGATCGCCTGGTGAGAGTATGTTTAGTTTTATGAGAAACAGCCAAACTGTCTTCCAAGGTGGCTGTGCCATTTTGCGTTCCCACCCACAACAAATGAGGGTTCCTTTTTGCTCCGCATTTGGTGTTGACAGTGTTTTGGATTTTGGCCGTTCTAACAGGTGCATAAGCGTACCTCGTTGTTTTCATCTGCAACTCCCTAACGACTGTCTTAGACCATGATGAAATATAACATTGATGTGATACACCCACACAACATCCATGTCAAGTAGAGTAGTTATAGCAACAACACACATATAATTCCCAGGTCAAGATCTGTATATTGCCAGAACCCCCAGGAGCCTGTTTATTGCTCTCTCCTTTCCTTAGAAATAATCACCATCTTCCCTTTGAGGGTACTTAGGTTCTCAGTTATTAGTTTGTCCTTTTAGTTTTGTAGTAGTTTGCCTTCTTGAACTTAAAATACACTCACGTCTGTTCTTCAGTGTTTGGATATTGTTGCCCAACGCTCCAAGGCTGGTCTGTGCCGTGTGTGGTGCAGGGCACTCATTTTCACTGCAGTACGATATCTCATGGAATGAACATACCGCTATTTATTTAGTCACACTCTGTGATGGGCATCAGGGTGGTTCCGTGTCAGCAACCTTACGTCTGCTCCTTCAGCTGGATTCGGCTGTGTCGACCCCACGTGGAGCAAAAAAGATGCTGCGAATTTGTTCCGACAACCTTAACTTCACTCTCAGAGGTAGAGTGATGGGCAGAGCAGGTGAAATGCTAAGCTCTGGGCAGCCCCGTCTAGGAGGAAGTGCATTTAAATTTCTCCCTATGCCAACAGAGTGCCTTTTCATTATGACATCCGTATGCCAAAACTAACTGCAGGGACGCTCTCAGCGCCGGCCGTAGTTACCCGTTTCTTAGCGACACCTTGAAATCTGCACAGGTGTGCAGTCGTGGTCTTGACGTTCAGGAAAATGGTGTCCTGACAGATGACCATTGCTCTTCTCACCGGGATGCTTTCTCGTTTGTTTCTGAGATAACCATCGTCCCTCTGGGCGTCATGGCTGTAATGAGTCGGAACCTCCAAGAACACGTTGTGATTTGAAATGGTGAACTTGGTGGAGGGGAAAGAGGCTGGAAGGTGGAGAAAAGCAGGGTCAGGAGGGACCTTGGGCAGCATCAGGAAGGCAGGGGCTGGGAGTCCAGGCTCTGGACTTGAGCTGGCCTGGGATTGAGCCCCCCCCCCCAACCCTGGAAGACTGTGGGCAAACTCTCTAGCTCCACCTTCTTTCTGGGTGACCGAGGGCAGGATCATTCAGTGCTTTCTCCCCTGCAATGCTGCCCCCACATGTTAGCACCACTCCCTGAGAACAGAAACGGGGACTGTTATATGAGGGTGAGAATGCGGGCGGCTCCTTTCATTCTGCTCCAGCCTTTGTGGTCTGTCTTCTTTCCTTCTCTCCAATTTTCATTTTTCTCTATTGTAGCCAAAGATATTTTGTGAGCCTTCAGATCTCACAAATACACTTTGATTATATGGCTCGCCATCAGCTCCTTTTATCTTGGGAACACTTCCCAGGCCAAATCTGGTCAACACGGAGCAGCGAGGGTCTTGTGGAGAGTCTACATCTTCCAGAGTGTGCTTCAAGTGCATTGCCCGGGAACTGCCCACCCTGCTCCCACCCCACAGTGCCGAACACAGCGCCCAAGGCCAGGCACCAGCCACGTGCTTACCTGCACCACCTCTAACCCTCTAGGCCACCTTAGGGGGGACGGTTCGAGACTGCCCCCATTTTGCAGATCAGAGATGTGAAGTCACTTGCCTGCATTCACTCAGCTCCCAGGGGACTGACCCAGGCAAGTCTGACTCTGCAAATTGGTTCAGAAAATCAAGCAGGTCTTTTCAAATGTGCTTCCAACTCCCTGTTGTCAGGCTGCTGCGGGGCCATTCTTGGTCCTGCCCCTTACTCCTTGGGTTAGGTCAGGCTCTCTCAGAAACAGACCTAGAGATGAGAATTCACGTGCATGTGATTGAACCTGGGGAGGAGGGCTCAGGTGGAATCCAGCCTCTGCAGGCCAGTGGAGGAGTTTCCTGGGGGCTGTTGCAAGAAAGGACCAAGACGGGGTGGCTTACAACAGCAGAAATTCATTCCCTCATTGTCCTGGGGGCCTCTGAGGTCTGTTGGGCAGGATCTGCTCCCGTCGTCTCTCCCAGCTTCAGATGGACTGGCCAATCTGGGGACTCCCTGGCTGGTGCACATGTCTCTCCAGTCTCAGCTACTACCTTCACGTGGCCTTTTCCTTTGTGTCTGTGTCCCTCTTCTTATAAGGACACTTTCTATTGGGTTTAGGGCCCATACGGACAATCCAGGATGATCTCGTCTTGAGAACCTTAACCTAATTACACCTGCAAAGACCTTTTTCCGAATCGGGTCACATTCACAGCTTCTGGATGGATATATTTGCCGGGGGCGGGGGGTGTCACCATTCAACCAGTACAGCAAGGAAACTGGGCTTTCACACTCCCACACTTGTCAGCAGTCGGCTAAGGTCACCACAGGAAGATGTAACTCCCCGGCACTACCAGCTTTCTGCTGGTGTAGACAAGGATTCGGTGCTTTCGGTCCCCTGAGGAAAATCTCAGCCGCAGCCATGAGCTCACGGAAGCCAGGGTCGATGCACAGAGATGGTACAAGGGATGCACAAGACTGTTTCGGCTCTCTACTGCTGAATAAAACACAGTTGTAAAACCTAGTGTTTCAGGAGGCCATTTCGTTCTGCTCATCAGTGTGTGGGGCAGGAATTTAGGAAGGATTCATCTGGACTGTTTGTCTCTGACCATGCGGTGGGAGCCGGAGGTAGTGGGGGGTGGGCTCCCCCTCTGGGTGGGTTCTTCACTCTTGCATCTGGGAGATCCATGCTCCTAGTCTCTGTCTCTCTCTCTCCACATGGCCGGACATCCTCCAAGACCTCCCCATGTGCCATGGGCTTCTCACAGCACTGGCAGTGGGGGGCGGGGGGAGGTTCTCAGGGGAGCTGAGTGAAATGCATACATTTGGCTTCTCCCAGAGCGAGTGTTCCTGGGACCCAGATGGCAGTTGCAGGGCCCCCTTCCGTCCTGCTCTAGGAAGTTTCAGAACAGCACGTCCGCTGCATTCTGTCTGTCGGTCCAGAAGTCCTGAGGCCAGTGCAGGTTCAAAGAGAATTAGAGCCCACCTCCTGCGGCTGGGTGGAGCTCGTGCTGGAGGGTCCAGCTGGAGAACTGACTGCACCCTGCCAACCATCTGTCTACGGGGCTGGGGAATCTCTCTGAACCTCACCTGAAAAATAAGGAGAATTATAAATCCCACAGGGATTGTCGTAAAGGCAATAAGCAGGCCAGAACTCAACCCAATGCAGCCATTAACTACCATCATTATTTCTTGATGCTTCTGCCCAAATGGTGCTTGGGTCCCTTATTACTTGCCCTAGACACTGATTGTAATTGTCCTGTGGGTTGTGACGTCATGGAGTTGTCACCTCCAATAATGCTCCGTGGAAGACTCTAGGCTCTGGCGGAAGGAGGACAGTCCAGTTCTCAGAGACCAGCCCCTCAGACCTGACAGAGCCACAGGGCAGAGGGAGCTGTCTGTGCATTTCCTGGCAGGAACAGAGCTGAGTATGTTTGGTGACATTTATTAGGAGACACACACGGTACTTTACTGCACTAAGGAATTGAGGCCAATAAGACTAGTGTCCTTAGAAAAAGGGGAAATTTGGACAAAGAGATAGACATGCATCCAGAAAGAACGCCAAATGAAGGAGGGCAGAGACTGGGATGATGCAGCAGAAACCAAGGGATACCAAAGGTTGCCAGCAAACCAGCAGAAGCCAGGAGAGAGGTGTGAACAGATCCCTCACGGCCTCTGAAGGAACCAACCCCGGCCAACACCTTGATTTTGGACTCCCAGCCTCCAGAACTGTGGGAGAAGAAATTTCTGTTGTTTAAGCCACTCAATTTGTGGTACTTTGTTACGGCAGCCCTATTAAACTAACAGTGCCTGACGCATAGTAGGTACTCAATAAATGGGGGCTTTTGTATTGTCTGCTTGAGTATTCCATCGGGATGGTAGGTGGGGGAGGAACAGTGTTGTGACTTTGTGGTGGTTTTAAAATATGTCCATAAATTCCGTGATGTTCCTCCCTTCAAATGGTGGGCCTTAGTTTCCCCCCTGCCCATCTTGAGTGTAGATTAGTGACTTCCTTCTAACAAACAGAACGTGGCAGGTGTGTGACTTCCAAGACCAGGGCATGAAGGCATTGCAGACTCCCACTCACTCTGCCTGGGGTCACTTGCTCCAGGGAAGCCATGTTGTATGGATGCTCAACCATGGAGGGGTCACATGGCAGGAACTGAGCCCTCCCTGCAGCAATCAGAAACTTGCCAGCCATGGCACTGAGCCACCTTGGAAGTAGACTCTCCCTCCAGCCCCGGTCCAGCCATCAGATGACCGCAGCCCCAGCCGCCATCCTGACTGCAGCCTCGAGAGAGATCCAGAGTTAAAACCACCCGAGCCTCCCTCACATTCCGAACTCGCAGAAGGTAACGACTGTTTATTGTATTAACTACCTCATGCCATTAACTTTTGGGGTAGTTTGTTATATAGCAATAGCTCATGGAGGAGACAAGTGGCAGATGACGAAGAGGCAGGCAGGTGGGCAAATGCCGGGCACATAGTAAGTGCTGAAGAAGTGGTTGTGATTGAATGAATGATGTGTGTCTCTGGTCATTGGGCTGGACCGTGACCCCTCCTCTTGATTCCAAACGTCATTGTCACAGTTCAGGCCACCTTGTTGCTCACCTGTATCTCTGCAGTAACTGCCTGGCATTTCTGACCCCAGACTCAATCACTCCAAAGTCCAATCCCTTTTCCACGCTTTCCCACAACCGCTCGACCCTACACAGCTCTGCATCTGTTTGGACGGCCTGGTTAGAAGCCCCTGGAACCAGCAATGGCTGATTTATGCTAAAAGATGTGATGACACATATGGGGAATCTCACAGCAAATGGAAGGAAAAGCTGGAGAAGCCAGGCCTTGAGAGGGACAGGGGCCAGAGAGGCCCAGGAAATTTAGGACGGAAACAAAGGGACCTTTTGCAAGGCATTATCTTAGAAATGAGTCAACCCCATTCCCTAAGCATTTTCGTCATTAGGTTCTGTGTTCATGAGGCAAATTCCAGAAACAGGAGCATCTGAAGGGTCTATCTTGCTGCAAGTGGGTGGGACACCTTGAATGACAGCCCCACCAAGACTGTGCAGTGGAAGGCATGGTTCTCCTTCGAAGAAGGGGGAAGGGGTGCTGGGCAGCCTGAAAACCCAGGTGCCCACAGACAGTCCTTCTCTCTCCTAGTGGCCAGTCACAGCAGGCTGCTAGCTGTTTCACTAGGACCATGCTCTCCTTCTGGGTCTTTGCACCGAAATGCCCTTCCTTGTGACTTTCCCTGTTGATAAGTTCCTACAGATTCTCTACCTTTTGGAGTCTTCCCCATTCCCTTGCCCGTGCTTCCGCAGGAGGGTCGGTGCTGGCTTCTGTCTGCTCCTGGAGATGGCTCTTCCTTCTTCCTCCTGCCTCTCCAGTTCCTAGCCAGCCCCTAGCCAGCTGCTGGTCCATTTGCCAGCTCAATATATATTGACTTTTTGTATGACTTTGGTTATTATTCCTGTTCTGTGGGATTTTAGCCATAGGCGAAGAGGACAGCTTGTACAAAAACAAATTTTTCGGTTTCTTCTTTCCCAGGTGGGAAAATGCATTGCCACCAAAGCAGCACTGAGCTCTGGGGAGAAGGAGAAAGCAAGACAGCTG
>NW_024424452.1:32067960-32090367 GCF_017311325.1 Ursus maritimus
TCAGGGAGGGTGGGCTGGTCGGAAGGGCTGCAGGCAAATGGGGCAGGTTGCATGCTCTTGGGGATAAGCAGGCTTCCACAGGAGCTGGGTGGAAGTTGGGGGAGGGAGCTGGAACGCCAGTGGGGACGGGGGTGCACAGGCACTGAGTGACCTGGAGTGGGATAACCAGAACCAGCAGCCATCCCAGGAGAGGCAGTGTGATGTGGCCACCAAGGCTAGGGCTTTGGGGTCTTTGCTAATGAGCTGTGTGACTTTGGGCGAGTTATTAATGTCTCTGAGCCTCACTTTCCTTCATCTGTAAAATGAGGATCATGCCCACCCGACAGCATTATTTTAGGGACTCAAGGAAACAGCTCAGTTCACTACCTGGTATATAATACTTGCTCCCTAACACAGATTCCTCTCTTCAGTCCCTCAAGAGTTCATGTAGAACCAGCCAGCCAAATCCTGCCGGGTTAGGTTCTGTGTTCGTGAGGCAAATTCCAGAAACAGGAGCATCTGAAGGGTCTATCTTGCTGTGAGTGGGTGGGACACCTTGAATGACAGCCCCACCAAGACTGTGCAGTGGAAGGCATGGTTCTCCTTTGAAGAAGGGGGAAGGGGTGCTGGGCAGCCTGAAAACCCAGGTGCCCACAGACAGTCCTTCTCTCTTCTAGGTCCGCTCTCTCCAGGTCCACTTATTTGCAACTGTTTATAGCTGCTTTTGTGCTACAGAGACAGAACAGTTGTGACAGATCATATGGCCAGGAATGCCTCAAGTATTTACTATTTCAGCCCCTTAAGTAAACGTTGGTTGAGTCTTTATCTGTATATGAGATATGTATTTTCTATAGGAAACCTCAGCTCTCTTTAGATTTTCACTGATATGTCGCTGTAGGCTAGGGGTCTACAGCAAGCCTCAAGTGCTAAAGGCGTCAGGCTGGTCAGGCCAATCCGTGGTTTGCTCATGCAGACATTTCTGCAGGTGAATACACTATTGTCCGTTTTTCCTGAAACAGAACATCTCTGTGTCTCATTGGTCGTGTGTTTGTTTTCCACGTTTGACAGAGATTGGGTAATAAGAAATGCACTTATTCACCCAATAAGCACATGTTGCGTGCTTGCTGTGTGCTCGGAAGGCTTCTGTAAGCTGAGTGTAAAGCAGTGAACAAGAGAGACAACCATTCCTGCCCTCGTGAGGCTTATATTCCGCTGGCGGGGACAGACAACACACCGGCTCCTGTACAGGGCCAGGCGGCTGTAACTCCTGTTAGGAAAGGCAAGGCGTGGGAGCAGCACAGAGAGATGGGGCTGAACTGGACAGGGTGTCAGGAAAAGTCAGTCTGAGTGGGAAGCTGAATGTGTGGTCTGTCTCTCGAGGATGGAAATGTCTGTACTCACGGAATGGGCAGTGTGAAAGAGGGATGGAAAGCTCCTTTGGTGCTGGGGCAGCCAGAGACCTGGTCCTTGTTCTTCTTGGAGATCACACTTTAGACAGATAGGAACAACAATACTCATTGCCAGTTTATGACTGTTTCCGTCATCTGGGTAGGGCCACGGAGAAGCAGCCAGCCCCTCAGCCTTCCAGAGGGCCTCCCCTGGGCCGGCTGTGTCGCCAGCAGCGTCAGCAGCCCTGGGCCCTTGTGTGTATATCTGACCCCGGGGGCACGTCAGCTCATCTTGGCTCTGACCTTTGCATCCAGCCGGTTTTGTTCACAGAGGCTCTCGGAGGGGCTGCTTTTTGCTGCACACCGTCAGGCCTGGGACTTGTTTTGCAGACATGCTGACAGCCGCTTTCAGCTCTTAGCTCCGGAGCTGCCCTGAAGTTTGAAAAGGTTAGCGCAGGGAGGTAAGAGATGAGGGGTGTGATGTGAGCTCCAGAGCTGATGGTGGTGGCCTGACTGTGGTCTGCCCCTCAACGTCCATGCTGGAATAATCATTGCTAATGGGGGTGGCTGTGCCCACGCTGTCTGCAGTGCTTCCTTCCTCTTGGGGACCACTCTGTCCCCTGCTTATGGTTCTGGGAGGGACCGTCAATCATGACACTTACAACCCTGGGAGATGGTCATGTGATCCAGGAGGACCAGTCATACAGCCCTAACCTCCTGGCAACATAATTCTAGAAAGGGGCATGTGACCCAATCAGGGCTAATCAGATTCTTCTCTGGGATCAGCCTGTGGGTTTTGGGAAGGGGATGCTCCTGTTCTCTCAGGCTTGCTAAGTCAGGAGGAAATAAGTCCGGGGCCTTTGCTTGTCATGTGGCTAGAATCTGAAAAACAGAAGCAGGCAGAACTAATGGAATGGTAAAGGCAGACTCCTGATGGTAGATATCCTTCCAGGTCCTGGATACAGCCACGCCTGGAGCCAGCCACCTCTTTGAACGCCCCAATTCTGTGAGCCCTCTTTAGCTTAGACTGTTTTGGGCTAAGTTTTTGCCGTTTGAAACGAAATGAGTACAAGCACTGTGAGATTTACTGAGCCCTTCGCCTTGTGCCAGACACCATGTTAAGAATGTAGTAAGTGTTGTCTCACTCATCTTGGGCGAGTCACTTCACCTCTTGGAGACTTTATTAGCTGCCATGTAAAATGGGTGTAATATGACAAGAATAGGATTGCTGCGGGGCTTAAGTGAAGTAAAGCATACAAAGTGCCTGGCAGATAGCAGGTCCTCACTAAATATTAGATACTGTTCTCGGACTAGGCACTCTGTGATGGGCATCTTTGTATGTTCTCTTTGGAGAAATGAGCTATTTCCCCAAGTGGAGTTCTAGAATCAAAGAGCATATGCGTGTTAAGGTCCTCAACCCACAGCACCCAACTGCTCTCCAGAAACATGCCGATTTTATCAGTTCTGTGTTGCTGTGTAACAAAGCACCACAAATTTAGCAGCTTGAAAGAGCACATTTCTCTTTATTTCACTGACTCTGTGAAGTGGGAACCCAGGCATGCCTTGGTTGGGTCCCCTGTGTGTCTGTCTTTCATAAAGCTGCAACCGTTGTTGGTTGGGGCCAGGGTCTCATTTGAAAGCTTGACTGGGGAAGGGTCTGATTCCAAACTTTCTCAGGTGGTTGGCAGAATTCAGTTCCTCCAGAGCTGTTGACTGAGGGCCTTGGTTACTCACCGGTGATGGCTAGAGAGCTGGATGCAATTTCTGGCTATGCTGGCCTTGCCAATACAAAGTATGCATGCTGAGAAGGCAAACAGAGAGAGTCTCCTGGCAAGATGGACATTATAACCACAATCTTGGGTAATTTAATGATGGAAATGACATTTCATCAACTTTGCTGTGTTTGTTTAGAAGCAAGTTGAGGGTCCTGCCCCACTCACAAAGAGGGGTTTACATGTGTGTGATTACCAGGGGGTAGCATCATCGGGACTATGGTTTTCTTTTATGAATGGTGCTGTGTCCTGCCTGAGAAATCTTGCTTAACCCCAAGTCCCAAGGCCTCCTCCCTTGTGATTCTCTAGTTTATAGCTTTGGTGTTTACACTTAGATCTGTGGTCCATTGAGAGCCCATTCTTATATGTGGTGCAAGGTAAGGATTGAGGTTCGTTTTTACTTTTGCATGTGATGGCTAATTGAGTGATGCAATTAGAGTTGAAAAGAAGACTCCATAAGCAGTATGATTGCAATTCTAATAATCATATCTTACATGTTGTGAGTGCTTACTATGCGTAAGGCTCTAGCTAAGTGCTTTACCTGCATTATTTGCTTCTCACAATGATCGCATGAAGGAGGAACTAGTGAAATGTCTTCTCAGTGCTATGCAGTGAGAACCCGCCCTCGACTGACTCATAATGACCGTTGAGATATTTTGTTAAATTAGCAAACAGAGGTGTTGAGTATACTACCTTTTGTAAAAAGGAATGCACACACACACACACACACACAGGTGTACAAACCCCTATTTGCTTGCTCAAAATACCTCTGGAAAGATACAAAGAAATTGCTAAGAGGGGCACCTGGGTGGCTCAGTTGGTTAAGCGTCTGCCTTCAGCTCAGGTTGCAATCCCAGGGTCTTGGGATGGAGCCCCGCATCGGGCTCCCTCCTCAGTGGGAAGTCTGCTTCCCCCCTCCCCCTGCTGTGCTCTCTCCCTCCCTCTCTCTCTCTCAAGTAAATAAATAAAAAATCCTTTAAAAAAGAAATTGCTAAGAGCGGTTGCCTCTGGGGAAGGGGACCTGGTGACTGGGATCAGGAGAGGCAGAGACACTTTGCGTGGTGTGACGTTTTGTACCTTTTGAATTTTAAAACTTGTGTATATCACAACGTGTCTCAATTTTACCTACACAGGGAATATATAAAGTTAGACAGAAAAAGAAAGAACTGGTGGTCTACCTTCAAAGCCTCTGCCCTTGTCCACCATCCCGGCTCTATTTATCATTTTATTGCTTTTTCCCACCAGCGAACTGCAGACGATAATAGCATCTACCTCATGCAATTGCCGTGAGGACCGACACAATGCATGTAAATGCTCAAGAACAGCACCCTGCACCCAGAATACACTTAATAAATGCCATTATCGTTATATTACTCATAGGAAAAGGATTAGACAAGAAATGCACCTCCCATCTTAATAGAGCTTTCTCTGCTATGGGATAATAGGAAACTTATTTTCTTCCTTTTCCCCAAGATTAAAAAAAAAAAAAGGTTACGTACTATTTTTATACTAAACATTTCCACTCCTTCCCAGCCTGGACGGTCCCAGGAGTCCTTGCCTGCAACTTCTCCAAGGGGTTCTATTCAGACTGAGTAACGGCCAAGGTTGGGGAAGGCCAGGCCTGTCTGGTCTGTGTCTAGACGCCTTATTTCCCCTGGCTGTTGTAGAAATGAGATCCTTCTTCATACTGGAAAAATGCTTCTGAACAGAACTCCAAGGGCTGGGAGAAGAATGGAAGGGGGTAGGGAGGGTGGGCTAATGCACTTAGGTTAATAGACGTCAGTTCTGCTCATTTTTTTCAGACGGGAGATGAATGCTCGGGGAGGGTCCAGATATTCAAACAAGGGTGGAGATAACTGACTTGATTGTTAAAGCTTCCAGCTCCGCTACTATTTTTGTCATGATGGTCTGGAACGACAGGGGAAACTGGCTACCGAGCTGCTTTTCGCCACGTGGCATGCGCAGATGCTGCCCAGGGGAGCAGTGGAGGGAAGCACAGTCAGGCGGCCTGCAGTTCAGCCCCGGAATGCCCTATTTATGCCCCAACTGCAGATGCCATTTGGCTTGGGGGTCCTCTCTTTCAAGAAGCCCTCTTTGACTGCCTGCTGGGGACTTCCACTGTTTTTTGTAGTAGAGTGGAGACTAGAACCTGTGTACTCTTAGGGACTGGGTGAACCCAGTTTCAAATCCCTGCTCCTTTTGAGTATTTAGATAAGTGTTCTAAGCCTTGGTTTCTGCATCTCTAACATGGGGTGATGGTGAGCCCCCATCTCATTAGGGCTTGTTCTGGGCAGAATCAGGGACCCCAAAGGTGTTCACATCTTCTTAATCCCTGAAATGTGCGACTCTCTTAACTTTCCAGGGCAAAAGGAAATTTACAGATGTGGTTAGGTTAAGGGTCTCAAATGCAGACGGGGAGATTTTCCTGCATTTTCTGGGTGTGCTCCGTGTGATCACAAGGGTCCTTACAAGAGGCAGGCAGGAGGGTCAGAGGGAGAGAGTACAAAGACAGAGGCAGAGCTCAACAGGAGAGAAGGTGCCACGCGGCTGGCTTTGAAGATGGAGGGAGGCGCCACAAGCTGACGAAAGCAGGTGGCTTCCAGAAGCTGGAAGCAGCAAGGAAATGGATCCCCTGGATTCTCTAGCACGAGTGCAACTGGCCAACACCTTCGCTTCAGCTCAGGGAAACTGATTTCAGACATCTGACCCCCAACCTGAGACAGACTCATATGTGTTCTGTGAAGCCACTTAATTTGTGACGAGTTGGCACAGTGGCCACAGGAAACTCCTGCTGGCTTGTTGTGAAGCTCAATTCTCATTGGCATGGTAGGGTGAGGGAGACCCACTGGGGTGGAGGTGGACAGGGGGCTCTCTGAATCCCCTGATGTGGGAAGGGGCTTCTGGGTCGGCACTCTACAAATGGCATTTGTCATCAAAGAGGATGATTTTGGCCTGTTTCTGTGACTACCTGTGCTCTGTTGTGTGGCATGTATTCCTTCCCTTTTCCATGTTCCCCAGGACACTGTGAGGTCCTCGGAGAAGGAAGGGGACCTTGTCCTATTCCTGTGGTTTCCTTAGTGCCCAGCACACAGTCATTGCTCAGTAAATGAGAACTTGCCAGGCTGAACGTAGGTGGCCCTCTCCTCATCTTCTGCGAGGGCTTGAGTAACTGTACCCTTTCCCTTTTTGGGTCCCCCTCTCCTTCTGCAAGATGTCTGGGCTGATGTTGTGATTTTTTTCCAGCCTCTGCTGAGCCAAAGTATTGAGATATCTGTCTCTCACAGTCTCTCACTGTAGGTCCTGGCTGGGGAAGGGAGGGACAGTGGCCCCAGCAGCAGGCGGCGTCAAGGGAACATGACCTTGGAGATCTGGTTGGTTCCAGACCTACCACTTGTGCTGTTCAGAATCTCTATCAGTGAATTTCTATCATGGCCTTTGCATTCCCTGGCCTCAGAGGGCTGGGGGAGCTGACTGGAGGCTGGTGCGGGGCACTGTTGTGGCAGTTTTGGCATTTATGATCTGGAGAGGTGCCTTCAGGGGCAGGGCTGGGGCAGGCGAAGGTGGCAGACCTAATTGTTTGGATTCATACCTGGATGGGTAGTGGATTAGCCCCCAGTTTGGGGCTGGCCTGGGTTGGAACAATAGGTTCATGTCCTATTAGCTGTGTGACCTTGCTGGGTCAAACTCTGAGCCGCTGTGCATGTCTTATCAAGCAGGCACCCACGCTAATAGCCAGAGCTAATGCTTGCCGGCTGTTCTTACGGGCTACCCAGGGCTCTGCTCAGAGCTTCACATGCCTGATTCCAGCTCACATCCTCCCAATCCCAAGGTCAGGGTCATCCTATGCCTTCTCTACAGGTGGAAAAGCTGAGGCTTGGCGAGGCTTTGGACCTTGCCCAAGTCCCAGGCTAGGAAGGGCTGCAGGTGCGGTTTGCAGGTGGCCAGCCTCCAGAGCCCCCACCTCTGGAGCAGCAGCACCTCCTGGATGCAGTGTTACTGAGGTGAGGTGGTAGAGCCACTGTGCCTGGTGCTTGGCGGATGTCCACTTTCCATAGGCGGTGCTGTTGTGATTACTGTCATTCTGGTCATTGCCTCCACCGTCACTCTCTCTCCATCTTCAGCTTTCCTGAGCTCTTCCTTCCAGTTCCTTTTGTTCAGGCCTGGGCAAGTCTGAATTGGCTTTTACAACTTGGCACACATATATTTGCATATATATAGATGTGTATACGTACTGAATACATATATATAATCTGTATATTCATTCACTGGTTTTTAGTTTATCTACAGAGTTGTGCAACCATCAGCACCATCTAATATTAGAACATTTGTTTCATCCCCAAAAGCAACCTCATGCACCTTTACAGTCCTTCTTCATCCCCTCTCCCCCCGACAGTTAATTTTATGTCAACTTGACTGGCCAAATTAAACATTTTTTTCTGGTTGTGTCTGTGTGGGTTTTCCCAGATGGGATTAGCATTTGTTAAGAGGGTAGATCTCAGGTTAAATATTCTTACCACAAAACAAAAACAAAACAATAAAAAACAAAACCCCCACCAACAACAAAACAACCACAGGACACAAGGGAACCTTTGAAGGTGATGAATACGTTCATCATCTTGATTGTGGTGATGGTAACACAAATGTATACAAATGTCTAAACTCACTGAATTGTGGACATTAACCCTGTGCAGTTTTTTTGTATCCCAGTTGTACCAATGATAAGTTGTGGTGGTGTGTTTCTCTGATAAAATTGATGTGAGGAGTCAAAAAGGAAACATACCTGATGTGTCTGCCACATTGTAACAGTTTAGCATGTAAGCTGTTCCTGGAAGAGAGTTCCAGAAGAGGACTCTCACTAGCTCCTTTTACCGACGAGGAAGCCCAGGCTCAGAAAGGGGAAGTAAGCAGTTCCAGATCTTTCAGCAGGCTGGTGGTGCTGGGACCCAGACGCACTGTCTTCTGGTCTTAGTGCTTTCCCTACCACATTGCTCCTGGAAGCAGCCTCTCTCAGGCCAAGGGATTTGTATGCCGATTTGGGAAGATTTTCCTGGAAATGCAGGAAAGGCAGCCTGCTTTCATCTCCTGGCACCATGCCAGGTGTGTAACGGGGAAATTAGACCAGTGGGTTACTGATCCCTTTTCATTCTAAGCTAATTACATCATATAGGGTATGAAGAGTGGCAGCCAGCTCTTCTAGGTGTTTCTAACGGACAGATGGAGGCTTTGCACTTAAATAGTTATGAATGGGTCAAGTCTGTGGAGTCCAACACCATGACCTCAAGAGACTTAATAAACAGAGACCATTTCTCTCTAGTGCTGCAATCTTAATAACTGTACAGATATTCTGGCTATATGTCTAAAGCCCTGAGTTTGTTCCTTATGGGTTTGCCACACAAAATAAGCTCTGTGCTTGCAGGAAGAGACTTTCGGGCAGAATTCATTTATTAAATCAACAAATCTTCATTACACATCTACTGTGTATTATGCACTAACCTAAAAGCCAACAATATGCATTGGATAGGACCAACCTAATCCCTGTCTGCATCAGTTCACAATACATTCAGTTGCAAACACGGACATCCTAAAATGGGGGCTTAAACAGATTGGGGTTTATTTTTACCTTCTAAAAGTATTTTGGTGGTAGGCGATTGAAGGATGGGGCAGGTGTTTCAACAATGCCGTTAGAGACTCGGACTCTCTATCTTTTTGGATTTGCCACCCACAAGGAGGTTTGTCCCCATGGTTGCAAGATGGCTGCTGTACTTTCAGATATCACATCTGTATTCCAGGTGGACCAAAAACCTTCTCCCAAGGTCTTTTTGCTTTTCTTGGAGTTTCCTTTCCCAACAGACTCTACCCCATCAGTCAGAAGTTTGTCACGTGCCCACCACTGGCTGAATGGTGTCTAGAAATGTGAAGGGGGAGTTGGATCAGGATGATGTTGGATGAGCTATCCTATAGTATCTACCATACTGCCTGAATGTCCAAAGGAGCAGCCAGACAGGTAGCAAATAACTTCCTTATTAATCATTAATTACTATTGGAGAATCTCAGTATATGTCTTTGGCTGGGTTTCTTTTGGAATAGACCCCGAGATAGGGATTCGAGGGCAAGTAATTTTATTTGGGGGGTGATCTTAGGACACACTGGTACAAGTGGGGGAATTAAGGTGGAGAAGGAAAGAAACCAACATAAGCTGTACCACTGAGCAGGTCACTGTGGTAGGCAGCTGGGGCTCACCTAGACTGAGAACCTCATAGCTTTGTCCACCTCTAAGGGGTGAGAGAGTTGGGGCTATTTATCTTCCCCACCCACCCATCCTTGGCTGTTCCTGCGGGCATTCCCTCTCCAGCAATTCCAGCCTTCTCCCCCAGGGAGAAAAGTCCTGCATGGAGAGTCACTGGGGTGTGTGGTTGGGTGCTGTGGGCATGAGCTGGGAAGTTGCATGCTGGAGGGGAGTGGTAGGGCATTCACCACACGTGAGTCAGCACATCATAAGAGACTTTAACCTATGCTGGGGTGTTAGTTAAACCCTTCCTGAAGAAGTAATTTCTGAGACCAAACAAGAAAAAAACAGTGGACCTTCAAGTGTCCCAGTTAAAGGGGGCAGCACGTGCAAAGGCCCAGGACAGGAAAGAATTTCACATGTTCAAGGACTGGGTAGGTGAGGCTGGTGAGGCAACTGGGGCCTCAGGGCTGCAGAGTTGCACGGATCCAGATCTCTCTAATTAAAAAAAAAATGCCTCCTTTCCCATGATGCCTGGTGCTTCATAATGAGAGAGAGGTAACCATTCTTCCTGATGTCCTGATATCCTCCCTCCTTTCTGCCCTCCTTCTCTTTCTTTTAAAATATTTCCTCCTCCTTACATTCTTAGAGTGCACTCCCCCCACCTTGTCTCATTGTGCTCTCTCCATGTTTTAATAGTAACGTTGGTCTGACTTTGCATAGGTTACAACGTGCTTTTTACATCGGTCGTCAGCACACGCTCATCCCATCCTCTCAGAGTGCCCCTTCTGGGACTGATAGGTAGGAGCACCCCCATTTTACAGCTAAGGAAATGGAGGCTCAGAGAAAGAAGGCAACTTCTCTGGGCTCCCAGAGCCTGTCAGACACTGATTTAAGACTCAAAACCAGTCTCTGGGACCCCTACCCGACGCGTCCTCCACCACGCCAGGACCCGGCATGGTGCCCGGTGTGGCTTTAATTCTCAATGCTGTGGCTGGTTTGGGTTCTGCCTCAGAAGCCTTCCGATTTTATCATGCCTCTTCAGTTGATGGGCTGAGTAATGATATTGTCCAATGTTTGATGTGCTTCCATCTTCCTGAAAAACATTACAGTCTGTTTTCTTCAAGAGTAGCTGAGCACGATTAGGTAGATTATATTAAAATCCTCAGGAAAAACAGAATGTTCAAAACCAACAGAGTTGTCTTTGCGAAGGAAGCCTGGGAGAAGCCCTTCTTATGTCGGTGAGGGAAGTGGGATCTGGTGGAGGCAGGCACACAGGCTGGGTGTAGGGGCATCTGCTGTTTTGGTTTCCCTTCACCTCTTCTCCCCTTCTCCCGGTTCTGGTAATAGCACCTTGGTGTTCCTTTGAGGAGCCAGCTGGGTTTGCCAGATAAAATACAGGACACTCACTTAAGTTTGAACTTCAGATTGGATAGCAACAATAAAAACTTTTTTTTGTATAAGTATATTCCAAATATTGCATGGGACATACTTATACTACAAATCCATGCACTGCTTATCTGAAATTCAAATTTGACTGGGTGTCTTGTGTTTTTATTTGCTATCTTTGATAGCCATGACACCTCTTAGCTCAAATGTTGGAGTGAAACAGATCCACCCTACCTGGGCTCCAGGGGCAGGCAGGTGATCTAGACTTGGCCAGCCAATTCATTTTATCCCTCCCACCCACAGAGATTGGTCAGACCTGGGGATATCAGCTTCAATTTTGGAAATCTGGCTTGCACCGCTGAAAAAGAGGTTCTTTTTGTCGGGGTTGCTAATCTGTGAAAGACAGCCCCAGGGTGCAACAAATGAGAGTCTGGGTAAGAATGAAGCCAAGAGAGAGAAAAACAGCCGAGAGAAAGAAGAAATTCAACTTTAAAGACATCCTTGGGGGGCCTGGGACCAGCCTCATTGAATTTCACCTTCGTCTTGGCTCCCTAGTGCTGACGGAACAATTGAGCGCTGTTTTGATGATGTTGCAAGTGAAGATAACAGCAACAGTGGGGTGGAATTGAAAGCAAAGGCTTCAGTGGTGACGGTGATGGGAAAGATCAATCCTAATCATGGCCGTGGTGGAAAGAGTGACGGAATGGAATGGTGTGCACAATCAAGGGGAGGATATGTTCTTGCGGGTGATAGTTCTGTTCAGGGTGCTGCTGCGGCTGATTATGAAGGCGAGGAGGCCAATGATGAGTAAGATGGTGTTGGTAAGGAGAGGAAGGTAATAAGGAAAAGAGTATTTCACAGCCCCCGTCTATCACCAAGTCCTATCAATTCTGCCCTCCTTATTTTATTTTATTTTATTTTATTTTATTTTATTTTATTTTATTTTTTAAGATCTTATTTGCTTATTTGAGGGAGAGTGAAAGTGAGAGAGATCGTAGAGGGAGAGGGAGAGGCAGACTCTGAGCAGGGAGCCGGATGTGCGGCTCAATCCCAGGACCCTGAGATCATGACCTGAGCCAAAAGCAGAAGTGTAACTGACTGAGCCACCCGGGTGCCCCCTACCCTCCTCAATTTTAAAAGTTACGTACTCACGTCACTGTCTGTGCACGGCTGTCACCACCCTAGCCCAAGCCACTAGCAGCTCTTGCTGTTTCTACTGCTAACTGACCTCCTTGCTGGCCTTCGTGCCTCCCTATAGTCTATGCTCCATGCTAAAGCCAGTATGGACAGTGAAATTTCAAAAAATGCAAAAATGTAAAAAAAATGTGAATTCACTTCTCTGCTCAAACCCATTCAGTGGCTTCAACTAAAATCCTAACACTTAACATGACCTCAAGACCAACATGACCTGGCCCCTACCTGTACGCCAGTCTCGTTTCCCTCTACTTGCTTCCCTCTCACTGTGTTCTAGCTTGATTACTCACTCTTCTTTTGGTTTTTCTAGAATGTACCAAACCCTTCGTATAAGTCATCCCCTAGGCGTGAAATGCTTTTTCATCCTTTGAGTCTCAGTATCCATGTCACTTCCTAGGTTCCAAATCCAAATAACCTTCCCTTGTTACTTTCTCTCATGGCACCCTGTTCCGAGGACACTTTGTTTAATGATTCTCTTGCCAGTTAATCAGTTTTTGAGTCTTGGCACCATGTTTCTTTAAGAATGTGTCACAGGAGTGCTGCAGCTCCTAAGGCGAGTCATCTCCAGCATCTAGAATCTTCCTCTGTGGACCCCTGTGTGCCCTACAAACATGATTATTTTCTCTCTGTGTCCTGCTTTGAGAAGGCTGAGAAGCCTACACCGTGCACTTCGTAATGGCAGGGGCTGTGTTTGAGTTGCTCATGCCTAGATTCTCAACACAAGCTATAGAGTCTGGTACATAGCAGGCACTCAAGAAGTATTTCTTGAAAGAATGAAAGGTTTTATGGTGGTGAAGAAGATGGTGGAATTGATAAGGATGATGGTGATGATGATAGTGATGGTGGTGGTGATGATGGTGATGATGATGGTGGTGATGATGGTGATGATAATGGTGATGATAATAGTAGTGATGGTGATGTGATGGTGATGATGATAATAGTGATGATGGTGATGGTGGTGATGGTGATGGTGGCAGTGATGGAGGTGGTAGAACTGATAGACTGGCCTAGCCCATTGCTTTAAGCACTTTTATTAAAAAATGGATCTACCTTTTGCCTCTGTAGTCAACTTAGAAATATCAGCTGAAGGTGGATTTTGCAGGAAGGATAATTGGAACTGGAGGAAGAGGGATGTTGAAGACTAAACCCGGGGTAGGGACTATCAGGCTGAGGAGGCCCCACTGTCTTACTCCCCCAGCTTTCTGGGAGGCCGCTGTCCTGCAGTACAGCACCCACATCTCCAGCACCTGTCTGGGCGCTCCCCACGGAGGAGGAGGGGCGCACGTGGGGTGGGGGTGGGGGCTTGGGCGGTGAGGGAAGGCTCAGGGCACAGGGGGCTGGAAGGGGGAAGTCTAGGTCGTAGACTAGGACCTCCTGGTCCTAGAGCCAGGAGGGCTGGGGCAGAAAGGGAGAAGCAGGGCAGGCTGGGTCGTGGGGGGTGGGGGCGGGGGGGCTGTTCAGGAACAGTGGGGAGATGATCCGAGGGAGAGTCTGGGAGGTAAATGGGGGGTGGGAATGGAGGGCTGAGGTCGCGTTCAGGCTGGGGTGGGGTCTGAGGGAGGAGATTGAGGTCCAAGTGGATTGATGAACGGTCAGATGGGGGTCTGAAGGTGGAGGTGGAAGTCTGAGAGCGCAGGTATGGGATCTGAGAGTGGCGGTGGCACGGGAGGGCTGGGAGCCGTTTGGGAGGAGCGCGTGCAGGTCTGAGGGCGCAGGTGAGGGTCTGAGGGCGGAGCCAGGGCGAGAGGGAGGTCTTCAGGACCCAAGGCCCGGGCAGCTCCCAGTCCGGAGGCTCAGGAGGAGGAGCTGGGAGCCGCGGGCGGCGGTCTGCGGGCTGGGCTGCGCCATGCGGGTGCACCTGGGCATGCTGGCGAGCGCGGCGGCGCTGACCGGGGCGCTCAGCTTCGTGCTCTTGGCGGCAGCCATCGGCACGGACTTCTGGTACATCATTGACACCGAGCGGCTGGAGCGGGGCGGCCCGGGGGCGCGGGGCCGGGCGGGGCCCGCCAACCGCAGTCAGCTTGAACCTCTGAGCTCACACTCCGGCCTCTGGCGCACCTGCCGGGGTAAGGAGGAGCGCGGGGACCCTGCGCGGTGCCGCGCCCGCCCGGGACCTGTTGCTGGGTTCGCAGCCTTCCCCTGAGCCCCAAAGCACAAAACGCGGGGTCTGGGCCCCGGGCCAGGTGGGAGGAGGGCTCTGGAGTGGGGCCGGCTCCGGCCGCGGCTGCTCTGGTCTCCGCAGGATCCGCCCGCGCGGGGTGGCATCTAGGGTAGGCGTGGGGGTGAGACCGCGGGCTGGGGTCCCAACTCCAGGTCCACACCCACTGATTCTTCCGCCCCTCCAGTCCAGAGTCCGTGCGTGCCGCTGATGAACCCCTTCTGGCAGGAGAACGTGACCGTCAGCGACTCAAGCCGACAACTTCTCAGTGAGTCCGGGAAGGTGGGGATCGGGGGAGAATCCCAGGTCTGGACACCGGTTTTGGAGCTCGTTTCTGAAGAGCGGGGCGGCGCCCTGTGGAGGGGGCGGACGGCGGAAGAAGGGAGTGGCATTAGGAACAGGGGCCAGGCCTCTCTTGTGCCACAAGTCACATTATGTGGTTTAGGATTCATTCGACAAACGTTGATTGCAGGCTTCCTCTGCATCAGGCACCATGCTGATGATTAAGACCCAGGTCGTGCCCTCCAGGAGCTCACAGACTAGCTGTGGAGACAGATGGGGAAATGCGCAGTCACATTTCAGAGTGACAAGCAGCATGAGGGAGGGTGGGTGGGAGTCTGAAGAGACGCCTCAGGAGCTGAATGCTGAAAGAGAGGAGGTCTGAGCCCATAGACCTCAAGGCACATCCCATGTCAGCCTCTCAGACCCCATACCTGCGCTCTCAGACTTCCCCCTCTGCCTTCAGACCCCCATCTGACGCTTCATCCCTCCCAGTGGACTGCAAACTCCTCCCTCAGACCCCACCCCAGCCTGAGCGCGACCTCAGCCCTCCATTCCCACCCTCCATTTGCCTCCCAGACTCTCCCTCCGATCACCACCTCCCCACTGTCCCCGAACACCCCCCGTGACCCAGCCTGCCCTGCCTCTCCCTTTCTGCCTCAGCCCTCCTGGATCTCCCCACACCACCGCCTAGACTCCCCCCTTCTAGCCCCATGTGCCCTGAGCCTTCCCTCACCTGCCCTTCCCAAGGCTCCCCCTCCTGCCCCACGTGCACCTCTCAGGGCTGAGAACAAGCACTTGGCAGTAGTGGGGATGCAGTAATATCTGTGGAATGATTCAAGAAAGGAGATCGGGGCAGAGAGCATCCCCCTCCCCCGGGGCCACTGGGTCTGTCCTGTTCAGGGCTGATTTCCCAGTGCCTAGCACTGTGCTTGGAACTCAGTAACAGTGGGAAGACTGAATGAGGGAAGCGAATGCGCTGAACAGACACTTCAGAAAGAAGGGACCTAAACATAATAGTTTGGTGAATTCACTGAGGCTGGCAGTGGCCCAGACGTGGAGCTAAATGCTTTCCATCTATGTCTTCAGTTAATCTCTACTGCTACCCTGTGAAGTTAAGTATCATCTCCATTATTACCTTCATTTTTCCAGCGAAGAAGCTGAGGCTCAGAGAAGTACCATAGAAAGAATGTGATAAGGAAGGGAGGGCTGAGTTCACAGACCTTGAAAAATGTGGGCTGCTTTTGATGGACTTGTTGAGGCTTGGGAACAAAGACCAAATCACTAGCATGGCCCATAAGGACTGCCAGGGTGCTCTCCAGTTCCGATCTCCCCCTTGCTCTTTCTTCTCTGGCTATGCTGGCCTGGGGCCACTTCCTGAACCATGCCCAAGTTCCTTCTGCCACTGGGACTTTGCATATGCCATTTCCTCTGCCTGAAGTCTCCCCACTCCCATCCCACCAGCTTGACTTGGTCAGCTTCAACTCATAGCATAGGTTTTGTGATATTTTTTGAGTTAAAGTTTGACTCCCTCATTAGACCATGAGTTCTATGAGGACGGGGACCATCTCTGTCTTGCCATGGTTTGATGCCCAATATTTAGCACGGAACCTGGTGTGGGGTGGGGTCACAAGCCCACATTTGCTGACCCAGGTGTGAGAATGGGTACAAATTGTATTATGTTAGAAGCGGAACATATTTGTTAAATGAACGAATGAGAAAATAAGTGGAACAGAAGTCCAGTGGTGTGTGGGGAAATAGTTAATAATTGTCTTTCTGGGGGGAGGAGGGAGTCTTGATTTGAAGCATTTGCCAATTTCTATGGTGTAAACATTCCCACTGGGGTCAACTTCAAGCTATCAACATGATGTCATCTGGCTCCCCCAATTCCTAAAAACTTAGCAATTGTTTCTTACGAGCTGATATAACCCAGCTGCTACACCCTGCATAAGGTTCCCCTAGACACTTGACATATGTGGGAGGTTGAGGGAAGGTAGAGGTGCCATGAACTCTGTCCTCAGCCCCAAGCTGACTGGGAGTAATTTGGGGTGTTCTCAGAGCATTGTTGCAAGAATAATCAAGAGTTCCCACCCTTGACGTGAGGGAAATGAGAGTCAGATGCCAGCTCAGACCCTTCCCAGGATCCTCTGGGATCGTGGGACAGGTGTCTTCACCTCTGAGACTCAGTTTCCACATCTACCAAAATGAAATGTCAAAACCACAAGGAGGGTGTGGTCAGAGTTCCATAAACCAGCTGGCTGATAAAAGTGACCTTACCTGGGACCTCACATAGTGCCTGGTTGTTGTGGGATCTCTGTGTTGCATGAAAGTGCTGGACACCTAGTAAGTGCTCACTAAACACTAGTCTTTGCTATTCCTTCCAGCCTCCTTAGATGCAGTCCCATCTCTGGAGCACTGACCTTTCGCTGGGCTCGGTGCTGGCATTTAGCCGACTTATCACATCTCTGGGTAAACTTGATGACTGAATATAGTTGTCATTGGTCTGGCTTCTTTGTGAAACTTAATAATGCCAACAACCCTGTGTGCTCCAGGATTTTGAGAAACGGGCAAAAATCACATTCAGTCTGTTCATCTGTTCAGTGTCAGACCCAGGTCTCAGCCCCAGCTTCAGCGCCAAGAAGGCACGCAGCCTTGGGTGCGTTCCTATAGCTCTCTGAGCGTAAGTTCCTGTGTGGGCAAAGTGAGGCTATCAGTCACCTCTCTTCATAAGGATATGGCGAGGATGCAATGGAAGAGTGTATTTAAAGACCCCAGTGGTGCCTGGCCTCTGTAAGTGCGCCTTGAGTGGGAGCTGCTATTATTACCATTATATCATCCAAGAAACAGCAGCTTGCCCCTTCAGACCACATGCTCGCTGCACACCACCCCCAGAGGGAGAGTTTTCTCAGAATCTCTTTATCCCCAGAACGAATTTTGAATCTTGTCCAAGCCCTTTTGTTATGTGAAGACGTTTTATTCCTTTGAGGACCTGCTGCTGAGGTCACAGAGGAGAGAGGACAGTTGTCAAAGCAGCGTGTTCTCCGAGCCAGCCTCCTAGACAAATCCCAGTGGGGGTGTATGGAGAAGAACTCTTGAATTTTCCTGCAAGAAACCCCAAGCAGAGAGACCACTCCAGGGCCCACTAAAAACCCAGCTTGCTTGGATGTTTTGTTTTCCAGATTAGCTCTGGGGATGTCATGGGTTTGATTCCCTGGCCAGGGACTGGAATTACTTTTGGTGGAGGAGGAGGGGATCATCAAATTCAGTACCATGTTGAAAAAAGAGCCTCGATCTAGGAATAACCAGGCTAGCTGTATCAACCAGAAATCTTTTGGTGAAACGCAAATCATCCTTATTTAAACAAGAAAAGGAATTCCCCGTTCATGGAACTGAAAAGTGTGCTGGGGATCCAGAGAATTAAACTCAATTTCTTTCTTCTCCTCTCTGGGCTTTGCCTCTGTTTGGGTCCTGCTTTCAATAAACCCTCTCTAGTCTTAGCAGCCCAAGCAGAAGGGAGGCTCTCAACTTCCCAAAAGTCTGCAGAACTTCCAAGTAGGCTTTGTGTTGGACCAGATTGGATCATATGCTCAGGGCTGAGCCAATCCTTGTGGCTGACGGGATGGGATGTGCTGATTGGCCGGAGTGAGCCACGCTGCTTGTAACAAGGGGAAGGAGTAGGGCCAGTCCCATCATAGATAAGGCCCCCAGATCTTACCGGGTGTGCCTTCTGGCCTGTATCCTGCTTCCATAAACAGGCTGCTCTGAGATGAAACAACATCACGTAAGCAAAGCGCTTAGCATAGACACATAGTAGGAGCTCAATTAATGTCTCCTGCTCTAGGTCCCATTGCCTCCCTGAACCTCAGCTTCTCATCTGTAAAATGGAGCTAATCACAAGAGACTCGTTTCCTTACTTAGTACATATGTATTTCACTCCTAGCTCTGGGCTAGATGGAGGGCATAGAACATGACAAGACAGGTGTGGAGCTTGCCCACACAGAGCTTAGAGTCTAGTGCAGGAGACAGATAGTAACCACATGGACCAATGAGTAAATAAAGGTAAACTTGTTTCCAGTAGCATTAGGTGTAGCAAAGGGGATGAAACAGGGTCACACATAAAGAAGGATGGTGGAGGAACCTTCCAGTGGCACGGTTGAAGGGCAAGAAGAGGAACAGCCAATGTTTACGGGACAGTCGCTGCATCCCCCATGCTGTCCTGAGGGCTTTGCATCTGTCAATGCACTTCATCTTCGTGACAATTTATGAGGCAGGTATTGTTACCATCCTTACTTTTCAAATGACAAAACTGAAGCACAGAGAGGTTAGTAAGTTATCAAAGTTTGCACAGTAACGGGTAGATCTGGGATCTGGAGCCAGGTGGTTTCTGCCCTGTGGGAATGATGCGACAGGGAGTAGAATTCCAGTGTAATGTGGGTGTGCTGAGACCGAGGCCCTGGCAGGCCAGAAGACGAGCTCCTCGCCTGTTTCCTTGGTTCTGAGTTCCCCATCCTATGCTGCCTCTTCCAACTGGGCATCAGAGATTTGAATTACAGGGTGGAAGGGTAGGAGCAGAGCTGAGCTGTAGGATTGAGGGTGGGGTGTTCCAGAGACAGCTAGAAGGCTGGTGTTTCTGGAGGCAGCACAGAAAGTGCTTCTTACCGGGACCTTGGGTCCTAGAGAGGTCAAACGCCTAGCCCAGCATAGCCCAGCAGTGTCTTCTGAGGAGACGAGGTTGGAAAATCACAAGATTGGGTCTCCGGTCTCTCTGGGTACCGGGCTGTTGCAGTGGTGTGGAAAATTAAAACCAGCCCTCCTACGATGCTTGGTGCTGATTGCAAGAGAGGAGATGGTGGGGGAGAGAAATAAAGGGATTGGGGACATAATGGGATTCAGAGTGGTCTGAGTCCAGGAGGGAATTCTCAGTGTGATTCATGCATAGCTGTGCGGTAGGTGGGGAGGGAAGTGGGGGGCACCGGGGTCTCAGCATCTCTGGGCATGAAGGCCTGGGCTTTAGGCTGCCTCTCAGGTGCCTGTTGAAAGTCAAGTACACACTTTAAACAAATAAAGAAACAGAAAATTCATACTCGATGTAATTCCACTTCTTGGGATCTATGCTGTGAGGTTTCTAAGAGTCTCACCTTAACCATTTCTGTAACAGTGGAGAACAAGATATAGCCTTGGTGCTCATGGGTGGAAATATGGCTAAGCGTCTCCATGTGGTATGTCCATTGGAAGATTTTGTAGTCCGTAAAGAGAATACACTAATGTGCATGAAAGACCAAGAAATACTGTGGAGTGAAAAAAAAAACCAAGTTACAGAGTGTTATGGGCACGATGGCGTGGACGGTCCAACGCATTCTGTTTTCAGATGTTGAAGTGTGACCAGCTGTGCCCTTTAGAATTAGAGAAGCAGGTAAATACGTAAGAAAGTATGAATATATGGGGACAAGACTGGAAGTATGTGTGTCCAAGCATTTTCAAGAGGTTCGCAATGGGGAGGAGAGGACAAAGGAGGAGTTGAGGTGGTGGCTGCATGGGTTTTGTTTTCATTTCTTCTGAAATGAATGCTATCATGTCTGTTGTAACGCAAGCCCCGAGGAGGACTGCCCTAGTGGTTGGATTTCTCTGTAGTGTGGCTCTTGGAACTACAGGAGCCCTGCCCACTTCTCCAGCAGCAAGAGCTGGGGCACATGCGTCCTTCCAGATATCTCCTGCCCCCGGGCCTTGGCACATGCCGTCCCCTCGTTCAGGAATACCTGCGCCCATTTGACCTTGAAGCTGAGACCTCCTCCCCTTGTCCTGAAAGCCCTTCCTAATTTCCAGGGGAAATTAGGGTTAGACACCCCTTGTCTACCATCCCGCCACCCTTTTGTCATCCTCTTTTGCTGTTCCATCCCAGCTCTGAGACTTGACACCTGTACCTTCTTGAGCAACTGACCTCAGTACCTTGAACCTCATTTTTCTCATCTGTGAAATGGGCATTAAAATTCTTACCTGGTAAGAGCCCAAGGTGCTTGAGGGCAAGAAAGAAACAGTTATTCTCACATTTGGGGCTCGTAACAGCTTGGCAAAGTCAGGGCCCATGGTCCAATGGACAGGGGAGGAAACAGAAACAGGCTTTTGGGAGGTGATGAACATTCGCTTGGTAAGAGGTGGCGTCAGGATTTGAACCTAGGTCTTTGCTTGTTGTAGAGTCCTGCTTTTTCCGTATCACAACAATGTATCTTGGAGCACTCGAAGGGATCGAAGATGCAACCCCAGTTCTCAGAATGACTGCATTCTGGTCACACCCCAGATTCTAGAACAAATATTCACCAAAATGCAAACATTGACTTCCTTACCAGGCATGATAAGGACTGACTATTTCTGAGCCCTTCTATGGTTTGACCATAGAGACAGTGTGACATTTTCGCCTTTGGGAAATGGTTCGTGAGATGCCCTGCTTTTGTCAGCACTTCTGAAGTTTTCTTTAAGAGCACAGCGATTACTTCACTAACCACCCCCAGGGCGTCCTGAGCTTGCTAGTGTTGTGGGACTGGAAGCCTGGTTTTCCCATTGAGCAGTTCTTTGAACAGTGTGAGGATGGGAGAGTCACGATCACTGTTTCCTTGGCGTGAACATCTTTGCTTGCTCTTGGGTTTGCTGTTCCCTTTGCTTGCAACAAAGTTGTTTTGTTTTGTTTTGTTTTGTTTTGTTTTTCTCAACAAAATATTTTTGAATTGAAAGGTTTCTTGCCCTTGGGCACAGATTGGCCCTCAATGAAAAAAAAGCCCGTCAACATTTATTATTATTATTATTATTATTATTATTATTATTATTATTAATTCTATATAGTAATCTTAGGTACCATCTGTCGAGCTCCTCCCATAAACACTGGAGCGGATTAGAAGGTGTCAACACCCACCCCCCCAAAAAAAAGATTTGTCCATGTCCTAATCCCTGGTACCTGGGGATGTGACCTTATTTGAGAAAAGTATCCTTGCAGGTGTAATTAAGTTTACGATCTTGAGACGAGATCATCTTGGATTAGCTGGGTGGGTTAACTGCATTCTATGACAAGGGTCCTTATACGAAAAGGAGAATGAAGTTGGGGGCAGAGACTGGGAATGACACAGCCACCAGCCCGGTGGTGGTTGCCAGCATCCTTGGGAGGTTGGAGGAGGCAGGGAAGGCTCTCCCCTGGAGCCTCTGGAGGGGAGTGCCATCATGGGACACCTTGAGTTTGGACTTGTGGCCTCCAGGACTGCCGAGTACACGTTTCTGTAGGAGACACCCGGTTTGTAATTTGTGATGCCACCCCAGGAAACGAACTGCAGTTACCTTTATCCAAAGCAGTGCCCCCCACTCCCTGCCTACCCCGTTTTCCTGCATCGTCATGCTGACTTCCTTCATGAGACCTCCCAGCCTGTGACTTTGTTTCCCTGCTCGTCTGTCTCCTGCCCTGGACCCTGGTCTCCAGGGTGGTGGGGACTAGTCTGCTGCGGTGTCCCTGGGCTCTATGGCAGAGCATGGCCCTCATTCGGGGCCCATAGGTACGTGTTTCCAAACGTGATGTGGTTGGAAATGGGTACAGTACTCACAATCAGTCTTCATGCGCCATGTCTACGGCCCGAAAATAACAAAGAGCAAGGTGCACATGCACACACACACACACACACACACCATGAAAATCTAAGCCAAACTTCAGCAGGAGATTTTACAACTCTCCCACGGGAAGCCTGTTCTTACCCAGACATTGAATTGAATGTGTATGTCAAGTCAGCTCACTGCAAGTCTGGGGAACTCACACGTGGCGCTGCTGGCTGGGGCTGAGCCCGCTCCAGGAAACCTCATTAATTTCCAAATGAGGAATGATTTCACTTCCCAGCCATAGTCTGGAGGCAACGCCATACAGGGGGACAGATCTTCCAGGGCCAGGTTTTCACCCCAGCTGTTGTGCTTTCTGGCCCGAGATTTTTCTAGGAGGGAAGGAAGGAAAGGAGGAAGGGAGGGAGGGAAAGGAAGGAAGGAAGGAAGGAAGGA
>NW_024424452.1:32090377-32332853 GCF_017311325.1 Ursus maritimus
AAGGAAGGAAGGAAGGAAGGAAGGAGGAAGGAAGGAAGGGAGGAAGGACGAGCCTCTTGTCTCCCTGACTTAACTGAGGTTGGTGGCATTTACAGGGTTGAGGACAAAGTGACTTGGTCCCATTGGAAGTCGGGCTGGGTTCTTGTCTCCATCACTGTTATTACTGGCAGGGTTATGATCTATCTAGCACTTACTCTATGGGACGTGGTACCTGCATTTATGCTTTTCCTTGTTACCCCGTCATCTTCATGCACACTGTCCTGATGGTAGTCATGTTAGCCACATATTATTGCCTCCTTTTCACAGATGTGGAAACGGAGTTTCTGCCAAAGTAAGAGACACGCCCAGGGCCCCAGAGTCAGAGCCCAAATTCGAATGTGGAGTACTTGACTCGAAGTCCGTGGTTTGAACCCCTGTGAGGTCATCTCTCAAACTTCTTGGTTTCTTTTTCATTTCTTAGAAACTGCCATATTTTCTTGCCTTAGAGAAACACCATCTAGCTCTTAACTAATTAATGAGGTTGATGAATACCTGTTGGGCACATCACCATCACCATCCCCATTGGGCTCTACTGGAAACTCAGGGATACAATCATATAAGAGGAACGTGTTCAAGGAACCTACAGCTTAACAGGAAAGAGAGAAGAGGGAGCTGCCCTCCACACTAGGTAACAGACGCTAGGCTAGGGCGACTGTGGGGAGCTAAGGGGGCGCAGAGCAGACTGTGGACGTGGGTGTAAGGGAAGAAATGAGCTGGACTTGCTCTCAAGAGCAAGAGTGAAGTATTTATTTTCATACCTATCTTGCTGCCAAAAGGACTGAAAGAGGCTTAGTGCCCAGCTCATGGTAAATGATCAATAAATATTTGGTAAACGAATGGCTGGTGACAAAGAACTTCGCAGTTGTTTCCCTTTCTGCTTTGGCTGCTGGGAAGCTCAGAGCCAAGATGGCGGCTAATGTTGAGATCTTGGCATCCTGAGACCCCAGATTTCTTCCATCCCACTCTCTCCCATCTCCACCCCAATTGACTTTCATGTAACTCCTTTTCTACTTTCTGGTTTTGTAATGTAAGTTCTGATCATGCCTTGTAGTGTAACTTGCTTCTGACTCACCAGCTATCTGCAATTTGGGGACAGGGAAGGGGGGTAGGGGATGTTCTTTCTCTGGCCTCCCTCCTCTCACCTGTTTATCCCTCACCCACCCCCTCTCCAGTCACTGTTCTCATCAATGGAACTCAGAGCACATATTCCCCACGCGGTGTTGGGTTACCGTGGAGGGAGCTGGGCAGGAGCCGGGGAGGGAAAGCTGGAAGCCAGTGGGCTGGACAGCCTAGAATGGGGAAGCAGGACAGGCAGAGAGCACCAGAGGGACGTGGGGGAACTGTACGTGGAGGAGGAAAGGCAGGGTTGGGTCTTTAGGAAATACTTGGGTCTTGAGAGCAGGGGCTGCTTTCAGTGTCTGGGGAGCGAGGGGCTGGGTGTGCTTGGGGCTGGCCTGATACGGGCAGCGTTGCAGAACTCAAACTCCCTGCTGAGTCCCTGGAACCTGTTTAGTCTCCACTCCCAATCCACCTCTGTAATACTGGTGCCCCCCGATCCCCGAGGCCAGACCTGCCCCGGCTCCAGGCCACGGTATGCCTCTGACTCCGCTGCCTCTGCTCCGGTCCAGCGGGCATCTCACACTGACCGAGCCCCAAACCCAGTGCTTCCTCCCTCATCTTCCCACCTGTGCAGACGGTGGCGCATCCGTCCAGTGCTCAGGCCCCACATCTCACTGCTTGTCTTGCCCCTCTTATTCTCACACCTGAAACACCGTTGCCCATTTTGTCTTCAGAATATACCTGGAATCTGACCCCTTCCCAGCGGCCCCGGCTCACCTTCATCCTTACCAGGGTGATGGCAATAATGCCCCATGGTCTTCCTGCTCCATGTCTCTGTTTTCTCTGGCAGGCTGGGTGGCTCAAAACCCCAGAAGTGTATTGTGCCACAGTCCTGGAGGTCAGAAGTCTGAAATGCAGGGGTCCGTGGGGCTGGCCCTCCCGGAGGCTCCGAGGAAGAATCTGGTCCCTGCCTCCCTGGCTTCTGGTGGGGGCATTGATCCCTGGAGGCCCTTGGCGTGGGGCCATGTCCCTCCAGCTCCGTCCCCCATCTTCACTGCATCTTCTCTGTGCTCTCGCCTGCCTCCTCCCAAGGCAGTAGTGATTGGATTTGGGGTTCCCTCAACTGCAGATGATCTCACGTGGAGACCCCTCACTTCATTCCATCTGCAAAGACTCTGGTCCCAGATGGGGTCACCTTCAGCGGTTCCAGCCAGACAGGAGCTTGGGAGCCCCTGGCTGTCCCCTGCCCCCCCTCTGCTGTCTCCTCTCGGTATAGCAAGCAGCGCTGTCTTGAGAAACACAAGTTAAACTGCGGGATTCTCTTGCCCCAGCTGCCTGAGTTCACAGTCCTGTGCGTGCTGCTCTTAGCTGTCTGCCTTCGTCTCCTGCAACCCCTCTCCCCCATGCTCTCTCCACGCCGCCCCTGCCAGCTTCCCTGGATGCCTCCCTCCCACCAGGCACAGGCCCTGCTGGAACTCTGCACCTGCTCTTCCCTCGGCCCCCCATCCCACCCTTCCTGACCTTCATTCTGCAGGCTGCCTCTCTCACCTGGGGGTGGGGGGAGGCTCTGCGCGAATGTCACCTCCCCCGTGAAGCCACTGCCCCAGCCCCTTCTGTACCATGTGCACTGCCCTCCCCAATCACTTGTCACCATCTCTCAACTCTGTCATTTACTGATCTGTTCAACTGCTGGACTCTACTCACGAGAGTACTGAGGAAACATGCTGAGTGAATACACGAGCGAACACAGCAGTACCCGCCTCGCAGGGAGTGTGAGGACGTGTGCTTGTGCGACCCGAAGCCTGGCACAGATGAGCCTCCACACCTGTTGTTACCTTCAAGAATTAGTTTATCTTACTATTGAACACTAGTCGATACACAGTGTTAGTTCAGGGGTACAACACAGGGATGGGACAATTCTACGCATTGCTCAGTGCTTTTCACAACAGGTGTATTCACCAGTCGTCATCGTGCAACGTTCTAACAGGATTCCTGACTACATTCGCTACGCTGTACTTTTCATCCCTGGGACTATGTATTTTATACCTGAAAGTGTGTATGTCTTCATCCCCTTTATCTGTGTCACTTATCTCCCCACTCTCTCTGCTCTGGCAAATGCCAGTTTATTCTCCATATTTCAGAGCCTGTTTTCTGTTTGCTTGTTTGTGTGTTTTGTTTTCTGGATTCTGCGTATCCGTGAAATCATACAGTGTGTGTGTGTCTTTCTCTCTCTGACTTGGTTCACTTCCATAACGGAATATTACTCAGCCATGAAAAAGAGTGGGATCTTGTCATTTGTGACATGCTGTTACATCATCATCATCATCAGACATGGTAGTAACAGTGGTGTTATTTTTTTTCTCCCAGCATCTGGGGGCTGGCCCATAGGTGGTGATCAGTAAGTGTTTGTTGATTGACTGAAGGTTGTTGGTAACGCTCCTCTGCCTGCTGTCCTCCCCTCTCTTCTAAGCCATGCACGGGACCTTTGTGATTCTGCTGCCGTTCAGCCTGATCCTGATGGTGTTTGGGGGGATGACAGGGTTTCTGAGCTTCCTCCTCCGAGTCTCCGTCCTCCTTCTGCTCACAGGGACCCTCTTCCTCTTTGGAGGTAGGTGCCCCCCTTGCACGGTGTGTGAAGGCTCCAGAGGGGCTGCACATGAATCCTTAGTCAAGGGGGGGCGGACATCCTCTCTGGGGCTCGGTTTTCCCATCTGTGACATCACAGCCAGAAGGGATGAATGGGTCCCAAGAGAGAAGCAGAGGGTGGGAGCAGGTCCTGAGGATTGTTTTGCGGTTTCACAGATGGCCGTACAGCTTCTGCTTGAGGGCTGCGGGCTGCGGGCTGGCAGGAGACCCTCGCTCTCTCATGCGCCTCTGCCCTTCTGACACATCTTGCTTTGATCGATCGATCTATTTTTTTAAAATATTTTATTTATTTATTCGACAGAGATAGAGACAGCCAGCGAGAGAGGGAACACAAGCAGGGGGAGTGGGAGAGGAAGAAGCAGGCTCATTTCGGAGGAGCCTGATGTGGGGCTCGATCCCATAATGCCGGGATCACGCCCTGAGCTGAAGGCAGGCGCTTAACCGCTGTGCCACCCAGGCGCCCCTGATCGATCGATCTATTGATCGATTGATTACACCAGGTAATGCCTGGGTTAATCCCGTTTGTTTGGCAGAGCAGAGGCTTTCAAAGATGGGATCCAGCACAGGGCTGATGTCCCTGCTTCTTGTGGGCTTGAAATTGTCCTTCCTCAGACACAGAACAGGAACAGAGGTGATGCATACACTTGGGGTCCAAAGAGGAAAAAAAACAGAAAAATGTCTGGAGGTGAAAATAGTGTGAGGCTCAGATGTCCTCCGACCTCTGCTATTACTAACATTGGCATTAAGAGTTTACCCAGGGACTAATTCTCGAAACCACTCTGCCCGCTCAGACTGTCTGTGGTGGCGGGAAGTCGAACCCACGCTGTGCCGTGCGGGAGCCTCGAGCCGGGCTGCAGAGCACTTGGCGTGGGGCAGATGCCCGGGAGGGCTGAGATACTCGCTTACATTAATTTCATTTCGGTTGAAATAGCCCCCTGTGACCGGCAGTGTGATTGCTGGAGCTCACAGCCCATCGGGCGAGACGGACATTAGTTAAGCAGTTTCACCAACAAATGCACAATTTCAGTTCTGACCTGACGGTGCCAGCGTGTGGTGCTGTGAAACCAAGGGGGGACGTGACCTACTCGGGGAGGTCCCAGGATTGAAGCGTGAGCTGAGATGTGGGGATGGATAGGAGTTTCTGGTGGCAGGAGGGAAAGGGAAGGGAAGGGAGGGTGCACTGGGTAGGGGACCAGCATGGGCAAAGGCCCTGTGGTGGGAGGGGCATGGATGTCTGGAGCCCTGGGGTTTGATCTGCTCTCCTTTGCCTCCCCTGCAGCCTTGGTGACCCTGGCTGGAATTAGCGTCTACATCGCGTACTCGGCTGCCGCCTTCCGGGAGGCGCTGTGTCTCCTGGAGGAGAAGGCCCTCCTGGACCAGGTGGACATCCGCTTTGGCTGGTCCCTGGCCCTGGGCTGGATGAGCTTCATCGCTGAGCTGCTCACCGGGGCAGCCTTTATGGGGGCGGCCCGCGTGCTCAGCCTGAGACAGAGGCAGGACCAGGCCATATGAACCCGATACCTGGACTGGTGGGAGGCAGTGGCCTGGCCTGGGGCCCCAAGGACCCATCCTGTGGGCTGTAGCCTCCTCTTCCTCAAAGGCCACCAGTGGTGGCCAGTGGGCCAACCCAAGGACTGCTGTGGGCTGAGCTCTGGGCCTGGCTGTCATCTCCCTGCTGTGTGTGCTGCCTGGTGTGGTGTGTCTATGTTTTCTTGCTCGTGTGTGTCCCCATGGGCTGCAGGAGGCCGTGGGAATGCAGAACCCACCTCACCCGAAATAACAAAACAGCCCCTTGATCATAACCAGTACTTTCTGGATGGCAGCCCCTGTGGGCCTCCTCTGGTTTCATTTCAGTCCTCACCCCCGCTCATTGCATCCGCACCCCTTCTTTGCTAAGGACATGGAAGACCAGAGAGGTTAGGCAAGCTGCACAAAGGTGCACAGCACGCTGGTGGTATATTCCTCGCTCCAAGAACAGTGCTCAATCCCTTACCACAGCTTTCCCGAGCAGGTTCAGCGGGCTGGCTGCAGCATGATTGCTGTGTGGGGGTGCTGCACCCAACTCTGGGCCTCAGGCCTCACAAGACCTGGAGCCCCCGCCTGGGGCACAGTGTGAAACTGGGGGACAAGAGCAGAAATCTGGGCTACTCACCAACCACGTGGTGCAAATGTCACCCCCCCCCCACCTCAGCGAGGTGCATGCTCGTCCCATCCACAGTCCCAAGCACGACGGGCCGTTACTCTGAGCAACGATTGTCAGTGATCAGGGGCTCAGTACTGCAACATGAAATAGTCATCCCAAACATGGAAGCCCCGCCGAGCTTTCTGGGGGGCTGGCGTGCTGGTCCCCTCTCTCTGTCGCTTCAGAGACTGTGGGGAGAGCCCACAGCAAGCTCACCACCAGCAGGAAAAACAATCAGCAAGCTTGAGATTCGCAAGAAGGAATCAACAGCCAGACTCACCCAAAGAGGAAAGAAGGGTCAGCAGACTCACAACTAGTAGAGAAGAATATCCTCAAACACAGAGTCGTAACTCCTGGACCCAAGCGCCACCTGTCAGTCCTCATCTCACACCTGTCATAGAACTAGTTTCCCCGTGAACGTGTTGACTGAGCCTGCTTCCCTGGCCTGAAGTCCAAGACTGGCGAGATTCAGACTTGCCGGGCAAGCAGGACGAGGAGGGTCCTGTACCCCCGAAGAAGGCCCATTAGCAGATCTCAACCCTCAATGGAATTCAAAAAATGTGCAGGGGCTACGTGGGGCCAGTGAAATCTGTCTCAGAGTGGGGTCTGAGCATGGCTAGCATTTGAACAAATCTCAAGACAGGGAGGGGCCTGGCCTCTGGTTTACCCCAGTGCACCTCTGACTTTTATGGGGATCTTGTGAAAATGCAGGTTCTGATTCAGGAAGGAGGTGGGGGTGGGGCCTGCAATTCTGCGTGTCTAACAAATCTCCAGTAGGGAGGTTCTGTAAAGTCGCTTGCATGCTCACACTCACGTGCACACACGCGTGCACGCATGCACACACAGGGTCTTCTGCGCTTCATGTGGCAGGGTTTTTAGGTTGCTTCTGCACCAGCAAAATAGAGGTGTGAAATCCATGGTCATGGGCTGAGTCCTGGTGATGCCATTAGCTGTGTGGCCTCTGTGGGTCTGGGTGGGGGATGGCGCCCATCTCCTTGGCCCTTTGGCATTGAGTGTTCTCCAGGGAAGCCTGGCTCCTTTTGGGCAAACGGAAGTCTGGGTGTGACGTGGGCTTTTCTCGGTATATGTGGTGGGGGTGGGTCTAGGATATGAAGTGAAAGATTCCCATGGAGCTCGCTGATGGGGCCATCTTCAGGGACTAATTGTATTCCTTCCTCCCTCCCCCAGAACATTCCATCCCTCCTTTCGTCCTGGTGTTCTTTTTTTTTGTTTGTTTTTTGTTTTTGTTTTTTTTTTTTAAAGATTTTATTTATTTATTCAACAGAGATAGAGACAGCCAGCGAGAGAGGAAACACAAGCAGGGGGAGTGGGAGAGGAAGAAGCAGGCTCATGGCGGAAGAGCCTGACATGGGGCTCGATCCGACAACGCTGGGATCATGCCCTGAGCCGAAGGCAGACGCTTAACCGCTGTGCCACCCAGGCGCCCCTCGTCCTGGTGTTCTGACCCACGGGAATGGGAGTGTCCAAAGTGGCTGCACGTCCGAATCCCCTGGGGTGGTACTGCTCACACTTCAGCGTGCCAAGACTCTTGGGGGTGTCCCAACCCTCCTGGTCGGGGGCGGTTCCCAGGGGCTGAGTCAGCGGGTCCAGGTGGAGCCCGAGATTTCATAGTTCTGACCAGCTCCCAGGGGACGTGGATGCTGTTGGTCTGGGGCCCTCTCCTGGGTGACACTGGTCTGGGGCATTTGCTAAGTGACAGTAGTGGTCATCACCTTGCTGCACATTAGAATCACCCGGGCATCTTTTAAAAACCCTGATGCCTGGGCTGAATCCTTGCTCTGATCGTGCCTCGGGGTAGAGTTGATAGTGTTTAAAGACCTCTCTGGGTACAGCTGAGGTTTTCAATCTATTCCTGCAGGATTCAGAGTCATGAGATGTGGGGAGGGCATGGGGAGCCTTAGGTTTAAGAAAATCCCCCAGGAAGTGCCGCTGGCTTAGCAGGTTTGGGGACCGTTGGCGTGGGTCAACAGGTGACAACACCATTAGCAACATCATGATGTCCTCACAACACCATCACCCTTACTGTGACATCACAATGACCTCCTCCTCCTCATATGGCTGATGTTCACTGAGTACTTATTACACATTTGCACTGTTCTACATGCCGTCAGTTACTCAGTCACTCAACAAACACTTGGTGAAGGTCACTGCATGCTAGGAACTAGCAAGCCCTTGCTCTCAGAGCTGCCACATGATTGAAGAGAGAGGCGTGCAAAACATTTGGTTAGTGGTGAGGACAATGGAGAGAAGCGAGGCAGGGTACAGATGAGGAAACTGAGGCACAGACGGCTAAGTTAACTGGTCTGAGGGTACAAAGAGAGAAAGGGGTACGACTGGGATGCAAATTCAGATCTGCCTGATTCCAGGATGATTTCCTTTCCATTCCTGCCAGCCAACACCTGCACCAGGCAGCTCTCTGCCGGGGGGTTCAGGACATTGCTGCTGCTTCCTGTCCGTCTAGTCTGGAGAAGTGCAAACTGAGCGGATTGCTCACAAGGCCCCATGGGGAGGGGAGCAAGAGCAGAGTTACAAAATCAGTTACGCAAGTCAGGGAGAGACAAAGTGAGGGCAACCATGCTAGTGAGAGAGCGGTCTCTGCTGCCACCTGCTGGTCCTTTGTTGGAACTGTGCCAGAGGCAGGCCCTGGTTCTTAAATGCGTCCAAGGACATTCGTTCTCAGCCCTCTAGGTGCCCAGCAACAGGTCTGACTGACGCTGCAGGACAGGGGTGCTCAGCTGGGGCGATTTGCCATCCCCTCCCCACCTGGGACATTGGCGATGTCTACAGATGTTTCTAGTTGTCACAGCTGGGGTTGAGTGCCCCTGGCTTCTGGAGGCCAGAGGCCAGAGCTGCTGCCAACCGTCCTTCAGTGCATAGGATGGCCCCCAGGACGGAGAATTACCTAGTCCCATGTGTGAATCATGCCAAGCTCGAGAAACCCTGCTAGGGGCACAGAAATGAATTGTCAAGAAGAGAGCATGTGTGTAATCAAGGAACTAATGACGTAGTTGAAAATAATCTCATTCATTTGATAAACATTTGTCAAACACCTACGATGTGTCAAGAACTGTTCTAGGGTCTGGGGACACCTTAGTGCAGATGGATGACAAGATCCCTGCCCTTACTAGCTTGCACGGAGATGGATGATACACATGACACACATGAACCAATGATACATATGAGAAATTCAGGGAGTATTAGGTTATGAAGAAAACAAAACATGAGATGGAGGGTGGCCGGGAGAGATGTTACTCTAGGAAGGACAGTCAGGAAGGGCCCCCTGAGGGGGAGGCACTGTGCTGAGGGCCCTTTGGAGGAGGTGGCATTGTGCTGAGTCCCAAATGAGGAACCTGCTATGTGGGGAAACATCAGACCAGGCAGGAGACAGCAAGTGCAAAGACCCTGAGGTGGAAACAAGTTCATGTGTTTGAAGAGAAGAGAGGAGGAGAGTGGAGGGAGTGTGGTAGGAGGTGACTAGAGGTAAGAGGTGGGTAGGTGGAGGGGATGAGGAAGAGGGAGAGGAGGTGGCCGTGATCCATGATGAGGAAGTGCCATTGATAAGTGGGGTTTGGGATTCTATGCTGTTTTGTTTTGTCCTACTCTATCCTATGCCATTCCATTCTGATTCTATTTTGAGGGCAAGGAGACCTCTCTAGGTGAGGGATGCATAGGCCCTAAGACTGTGGTTCTCAACCCCACCTTCATGTCAGCATCATCCAGGGACTCAAAAAAGCCAAACCTCTAACATTTGGGCTTCGAACTTCTAACACTGGGGAGCCTGGAGGCTTGCAGAGCAATCACCGTTAGCCTCATTTTGCAGATGAGGAGCCTGTGGAGCACAGAAGGACTTGTTGGGTGGGTAGGGGGGCAAGGCGGGTGGCAGGACCAGGGCCGAGACCCTGCTCCAGTGTCCTTGTCCCCTTCCTTCCTCTCTCCCTTTGACATGGGGCTGCTCACCCCCCTCCTCCAGAGTCAATGCCCTGGATTTCATATATAGTAAAAGAGGGGAGTGATCTGTGGTCCTTGCTTCCCTTCAAGTGCGATTCCACCTGTCATTTTCCCAGCACATGACACCAACAGCTGGGCCACTGGTATTAGGCCCCCATGAAGGTTGGAGGCAGACCCAGTGCCTCTGCCTCGGTCCAACAGCAGCCTGGGCTTTGTCAAATATGTATAGGTTAGGTCCCCTCTGGAGCACGTGGCAGATGGGGGGCGGGGGGTGGGAGACATGGAGACACACACACGTGCACCGAGACCAGGAGAAATGCATAAACGCAGTAAAAGAGACAGAGACAGAGAGAGGGGTGTGGGGAAGGCAGAGGAGGAGAAACGAGCTGGCACAGAGACAGGGAGGAGAGAGAAAGCAGAGGAGAGCAACACGGACAGGCAGGACAGAAGGATGGAAAGACGGAAGGAGGTGCAGGGAAGAAGGAAAGAAAAGGGAAGGGACCCAAGAGAGACCCACGCAGGGGAAGGAGAGACAGGAAAGGACAGCGAGAAACCAGAGAAGGAGACAAATCAGGGGTAGAAGACCCCTCAGAGCTGGAGAGGGTGGGGGACAGAGAGGTGGTCCATGCAGACACTTCTGGGGCCGCAGATGCTGCCCAGGGTGGCCCTTCTGGGCATCGTGTGGGACAGGGGGAGTGGGGTCCTTCAGGACAGGGCCCTGGGTCCCCGTGGGGCTGGGGACAGTCAGTGGGCCGGTAAGGACGTTCCCTGGTGGGTGATGACAGCCTTGAGGAAGGGGCGGGTCGTCTTTCCAGGAACAGTATATCCCATGCAAGAGTTGGGACATACTTAATCCTAAACAGGTGTTGCTTCTCTGATATTCAGATTTAAACGGGCATCCTGGATTTTAATTTGCGAAATCTGGCAACCATACCCCTCCTTTCTGGCTCCACTGTTTTCCCAGGTATTCACGATGTTCCAGCCTCCTTGCTGTTCCTCGAACACATTAGGCATTTACATTCCCCTGCCTGGAAGCAGTGAGACCTTCCCTGACTCCCTAGCTGAACTTGCAACCTTCACCAGGCTCCCAACCGCCCATCCCCTTCCACACTTTCTTGATCTTAGTACTCACCGCTCTGTGATACGCCCTGTGTTGTATACACCTTGCTTACTGTCTGTTTCCCTGCTAGAGTCTGTGCTCCATGCTAACCTGGAGCGTTGTCTCTCTTGTTCCTTGCTGATTCCTGAAATGGCATCTGGCACATTTAAGAACTACTTGTTGGATAATTGTGTAAACCCCAGACTCTATGCAGTCTCTTCTTTGAGCAAATTTTCCACCCAGCCCACACCCTGGAGGCATTGGCCAGCTCATTGTTCTGCTGAAAATGCCAAGTATCAGCATTTTGGGGTGGTGTGGGGCGCCTTTGCTTTTTTTTTTTTTCCGGGGCTATCTGCTGAAGTCACATGTATTCATGCATTTCAGTGGGAATTTACTCAGAGCCAACTATGTGCTAGACACTGATGCATACAGGGGTGAAGGAAGCAAACTCCCCTGGGACCCCAGCCCACAACAGTCTTCACGTGATGTAGGTTCGCGCTGATGACTTGAGGGAGGTCAGGAGGAAAGAAGGAAGGAAGGGAGCAATGCACGCACAGAAGGAGGGATCACAGTAAACAGGAAATGGCTACTGATAATGAACACTGACTGCATCCAGTTCCGTCTTTAATTAATTAATTTATTTTTAAAGTTTATTTAAGTCATCTCTACACCCAACATGGGGCTCGAACTCACGACCCCAAGATCAAGAGCTGCACACTCTACTGATTAAGCCAGCCAGGTGCCCCTCCAATTCGATCTCCGAAAGGAGGAGGGGATGGCATGATTCCTGCTGGCGGGGAAGTAAACGGGGCCCCTGTTGGATCCAGCCAGGATTCATAGCTGCGAGCAACAGAGACAGATTTTGGCTGGTGTCAGCACAAAAGGAGAGAAAAGGATGCTGGTCGCTCTTGAAGTTTCTGTGAGTGTTGGGGGTTCTTTGGGGTTAGGCAGACAGGGTGGTGGCCCAAATCATGCCGTCAGAGGGATCTGCACGGGGTACCGACGCTTAACACCACGGCCGGCATTGTTGACTGTGTCTACTAGCTGTCCCCAGCCCTGGATCTCGTTGCACTCGCTGTCACGGTGTCTGCCCCCCACCCCCCAACCATGGCAGGTGGATCTGCTTGGCTGAGCCTAGTCGTGTGCTCACCCCCTCCCTGCAAGGGAAGCTGGGAAATGGAGGATCTCGATTTTGAGCCACTCTGGTAGGATGCAGTTTCTCTCTCTGCCATGAATCCTAGGATGGGCATCCCCTGGCCTAGGAAAGAGGGCCGATTCTGGGCAGCTGAAGGGAATGACCAGGGCCCCCAAAATGCCCCCTGTCCTCGCAAAGCCCGTCAGGGGAGGAAAAAGGTTGAGACCTTAAGTCACACCCGTTGTGTAGCGGAGCTTGGTGGTGACTCCCTGGTGGCTGTGGAGAGAAGGATCCAGAGACGAGCTTACATCGGGGGAGAGCTGAATGAATTACTCTTAAGAGAAAAAAAAATGATTTTAAGTTCTTTGGGGTGGAGGGGAGGTAGGCCATAGCCAACTCAGTGAGGGTCTTTGTAAAACTTAGAGAACTCTTCCCAGTAGGGGAGCTGTTGTCGCCCACAAACCCGTCTTGCCCTCCACATCAGCGCCTCTTGGGGGTGCATTCTCTTTCCTTGTGGAAATGAAGAAAAGATGGAGTTTCCTGCGGGTGGGCGCGGAGGGCTGGGGCAGAGAGAAAGGGCCGGCTTGGGGGAGTTCCGGCAGGAGGGGAGGGGCTGGAGGTGACGGGGGAGGGAAGCCCTGGGTGTGTACCTGTGCCAGGCAGGACCTCGGGGGGCGGGGCGTGTGAGGCCGTGTCTGGGAGGGAGGGAATGGGGGAGGAAAGGAACAGGCCCAGAGCCCCGTGTCACAGTGCCCCTGGTCTGCAGGCCCAGAGGGGCAGGTGATGCTGAGGGAGAAACGTTGCTTTCTCAAACTCTGTGCATTCTGAAATTCCCTGGCACCCCTGGGGTCTTTGGACCCTGCTGCCCACAGGAGATAGGGTTCTGCAGAAACTGTGGTCGCTGAACTCAGCTGCTGCTCCCCCTCGTGCTTGTGAGCGTGTTCACCAGCGGCCAGGCCACATCTGGGCTCCATCTGCAGTGCCAGCTGGCTGAGACATGGGTGCCGGGAGGAAGTGGGGCAGAGACGTCTGAGGAGGGCAGGGGGCATGCGCCCCTGAGCTGCTCCTCTTCACTGTCCCAGCTCTGCGGTGTGGCTTTGGGGAGGTCCCTGTCTCCCTCTGGGCTTCAGTCTTCCTATCTGCAAAGTGGGCCCACCAATCTCTGGGGTAGATGGATCTGCCCCCCACCAAGCCTGTTGCAGATGATACAATCCCACAAATGTTTCCTGAGAGCCTGTCCTTGGCAAGTCCTCTGTCAGGTGCTGGTCACACATCAGCGAACGAGTCAGGTTGTCAGAGGTCCTGATGAAGAAGCAGTTGTGGACGCTGATTTTTGGGTCTAAAGAGTCCCATTTAGGGGAATGGCATCCCCCATCTGGCTGTTCCCATCACCCTCTCCTGTATGCAGGAGCCCTGGCCAAGGGGATGAGAAAGAAACCAGATTTTGTATGTGTGTCTGCGGCTGGCAGGGAAGGAGGCAGGTGAGGACTGGGGCAGGTGAGAGACGTGTGCCTGGGGAAGATCCCTCCCTCCCAGCCCCCGTGTCCCACCTACCCAGGGGGTGTGTGCTTGTCATGAGGCTGACAGAGGGCAAGGGAGGAGTCCACGCATCCTTTATGTGGGGTCCCTTCCCCCATGTCAGATATCCCTGATTGTCTCCAAGAAGCGTCTCCCTGTGCTCAGCTGGAAGTTGAGAGTCATTGGCTCTGGCCTTTTCTGGATGCCCCCCACCCCCGGACACGGTTTAGGATGAGTCACCCTGCACCGCACGCAAGCCTTTCTTTCAGGGCAGAACAGTGTAGAGTTTCTAAAGCGTTCCGCAGCCTGTCATCGGACACCTGCCGCTGTCCTGCAGGAAGGGGGCGTCCACCATTGTCCCCACTGCTGGCCGGACGGGCCTGCTGAAGCTCAGCGGGGCCAGGATGTATCCAGAATCACTGGCCAGGTCATCCCTCGAAACCAGGCCACGCGATTCTGCCTCCCACCCACCCTGGTGGCACCCAACTGTGGTCCTGGTGCAGGTGCTGCTGGGCCTGGGGACGCCTGGTTTCGACTCGCGAGGCTTATGCACACGATCCATGGTATTGCAGCTGCCGTGCATGGGGCCCTCTCCCTGTGAGGACGGCACCGGGACTCTCTCAGAACATCGGCCTTTGTCCCAGATTCATTTCTAGTCCCTCAATTAGAAATGCTTAATGTAATGGAATCTTCGAGCCCCCGAGGAGGAACAGCCATCTGATGACTAATAAAATATGCGTGCATTGAGAGAGCCAGCTCCTGTCTCCTTCCGCCCCATTCCTTGGTGGGGCTAGCCCCCCTCCTCGGCACCCTCTGGGCTCTCGGGTCCTTGCTTGGATGCAGGGAGCCTGAGGGGGTGAGCTGTTGGCTCCCCTGGAATCCCCGGAGCCAGATGTGGGTTTTCTTCTCACCTGGGGCTTGATCCCCATTCTGCAGTGGAACCAGCTCCGGTCAGACTTGGCTGGGATTATATCGCCTCTGACCTTCACCTTTTACCACTGAGGCCCTGGAGGTGATGCTCACACTCAGGGTGCTGTCGTCAGCTCCCTAAGAAGGGAACTGTTGGGGGTCCAAGCGTGTATACTCCAAAAGGTACATCGAACTTTTAATTCCAGTACCTGTGAATGTGAGCTTACTTGGAAAAAAGGTCTTTGCAGAGGGTAATTCGTTCATCGGAGACAGGTCCCTCTGGATGAAGGTGGGCCCTAAACCCAGTGACTGGCGTCTGTATATAAGAAGGCCACTTGAAGACACAGAGATTAACAGAAGAGGCCTGGTGATGGACAGGGGCAGAGACCGGACAGACACTGCCACGAGCCACGGAATACCTGGAGACCCCAGAAACTGGAAGAAGCAGGCAGGAGCCTCCCCTAGGGCCTTCAGAGGGAGCATGGACCTTCTAGACTGGGAGAGGGTAAATTTCTGCCATTTTAAGCTGCCCGCATGGAAGCAGTTCTTGGCGGTGGTCCTGGGAGATTCCTACAGGGAGATTAACAGGGTCGTTGGAAAGATCAGAGTATTAACAGCCACACCGCCTGTAGACACTACCTTCTTTTTTCCATCTTATTCCCGGCGAGCCAGGCGCTGCTGTGGTCTCTTCTGCAAAGGAAATAGTCCCCCGAGCCTGGCCGCTGGAATGTGGACCGAGCCTGGCCGGCCAGCACCTGTGCTCTTGAGCGGCACGCCTGCCTGTCTTCCTTGAGGATGCAGAGCAGATCACCCCAAACGTAGCAGCTAAAGCCAACCCAGTTAACAGATTGACCCAGTTGTATACATCTATCTATCTATCTATCTATCTATCTATCTATCTATCTATCTATCTATCTTTCATTCATTATTTTCTTCTCCATGAAACTCTGTGTTCGTTTTAGAAGATCCCAGAGTTCCACCACTCAGGGATGATACCTGCTGATATTTTGGTGCATTTTTTTTCCTGGTCTTTATATCCAGCTAGCTATTGTTGATAAACACACACACACAGACAGAGTTAACGAACTATGCAGTTTCCCCTAATTCTTCTGCGTGTTCGCCTTCCGTCCTCAGGCATGTCTTCAAATTTCACTGAAGAATCTGCATATATTCAAGGTCACAATCGGCCCATGTAGCACCAGCTTATATGATACCTTTGTGTAAATTAGCAAAAGGTGCCCCCTCCAGGTGGGGGGACATGGCTTAGCAGGTGGAAGCAGAAAACGTCCTTTTGCAAACCAGCCCTGCCCCAGAGCATATAGTCTGATGAGCAGGTGCGGTTTAGAATTCACCCTCACCTTGGCTGCTCGGACGGGGGGCCTTTGTGCAGTGCCCAACCTGCCCAACCGTATGTGGTGGCCCTGTGCCCAAAAGCATTCTTGAACAATGCGGGCATTTCCAAAATAGGTATTAATAAAAGATTCATGCAAAATTCATGCCAATTATGAAACCATAGTTGGGATAAGTAGAGCCCAAACACTTTGGCTCTAGAGTTGTTCTTTAAATCTCTCTTCCGAGTGAATTGCCCATTTCTGTCTCCCTGGTATCCAGCAAAGTACTTGGCATAGAGGAAATGCTCTGTATTTATAACACTGAAATGAAATGCATAGTGCAGTGGTTTAAAAATATATCTGCAGATTCTTCAATACGCCCCCTATGTAAAGGTGGGGTCTCATTTCTATTCTTTTGATGGTGGGCTGGCCTTTGTGAGCTGCCTCTACCCCATAGGTGCTGGAAGGATCGCTGCATGACCTCTGAGGCTAGGTCATAGAACACGAAACAGCTTCTGCCTGGTTGTGCCCGCCCTTCTCCCACACGTGCCCCTGGAACTGTGAGCCACCACAGCATGAGGAAACCCAAGCAGCCCCACGGATAGACCACGTGTTGGTGTTCTAGCTCCAGTTCCATCCGAGGCCCTGGCCGGCTGCCAATGTCACCTGGAGGATGTGGGAGGGGGTGAGCTTGCAGATGATTCCAGACCCTGCCCGCAAAGCTGCACCAGCTGAGGCCGAGTAGAACAGAGACTGGCCCTCTGCACCAAGCCTCGCCTACTTGGAGATTTGAGAGCAAAATAAATGCTACTGGGCCAAGCCACTCAGGGTCGGGGTGGTTTAGGCAGCACTAGCTAAATGGAGCAGGTGGGCTGTGGGGTATTTACAGCCTGGCCCGCTCCTCTGGGCCGCACCGTCTCCCCTTCTGTGCTGATGGATTTAGCCACAAGCATCCATGACCCGAGGATGTTCTCTGGCCTCGGGAGTCTGTTTAGCTGATATCTGCCACGGAAGCTGCTCCGGCTCCCTGGCCTCCAGGTGGGATCACCTTAGGTGTGCCTAGTGACCGGTTGGTCACCTTGGTGGATTGGTGAGTGAAGCAACCCAAAAAGTGTTCTTGGAGGAGAAAGAAGTTGAAACCGGGGAGCTACTTGCAAGGTGCTGTCTGGCTTGCAAATCCCTTTCCTGCTATTCTCTCAGCTGCCTGGAGCACACCTGTGCGTGAAGGACAGTCGTCTCCAGGAGTGGAAGAGAGACTTGATGGGGACTGGTGGCAGAACAGCTTGGACCCCCACCTCCTGGTCCTTTAAACTCCGTGCCCTTCCATTCCTCTGACCGAGTTCTGTGGCCACAGATATCCTCAGAAGGGACCACCTGTGGCGATTTTTCCCGAACTCCAATTTCAAAGGATTCTGAAATGAGGCTGATTGAATCACAGGTCTCGGTTTGGATCGCAGCATCACTGAGCGAATGCCCCGGGGTCAGTTTAGCATCTTCAGACCAGAGGGAAGAAACAGCAGTGGTCAGCACTCCTGCGCTCCCGGGGCCTCTGCATCCTGGCCTCTCAGCTAAGGGAAGGGTCAGCCACAAAGGAAATCAGATGAGAAGGCGGAAGAAAACCTGGTGGGAAGCAGGAACCTCAGCCAGATTAGCAAGTGACCAGGACTAAGTCATCAAAGGACCTGGATGAAAGGCTGGAGATCACTCAGGGAGAGTTTAAACATAGACCCCTTAAGTGGTAACAGACCCAAAGTGGGGGATCAAAGAGGACTTCAGAATCACAGCGCAGCTGCCCTGGGAGCTGCTTACGCTGTGAATCTGAATTGGGCTGCAGGCGGGGGCTGGGATGGGGAGGGACGTGCTGACACAGCAAGGCTTCACCTTTGAGTCCAGCCTCCTCTCCGGCAGCAGAACTCTGGGAGCAGGCAGGACCCTGCAGAACAGCCACTGGCTCATTTTCCCTTTGTATTTGGGAATAATTATAGACTCACAGGAAATTGCAAAAAAAAAAAAAAAAAAGATGTGGGGTCCCATGAACTCTTCTCGCAGCTTCCACCAGAGGTCACATGCCAGGTAGCCCTATAGTATCAAAGTCTGGAGACAGACATTGGTGCACCAGTGGGACCGATGGTGTGTGTGTGATGCAGTTTTCTCCCACAGCTAGAGTCACATACCCACCATGGTAACTGAGATACAGAACTTCTCCATCACCACATAGGAGCCCCCTTCTGCTACCCAGTTACGCTTGCAAGCCCAGGGCCACCCCAGGACTGATTCTCGGCCACCAGGCATGTGTTCTCCATCTCAGAGTTTTATCATTTTGAAAACAGTACACGGATGGGATCCTACAGCAGGTGTCGTCTTGAGATGGGCCTTTCTGCTCTCAGCAGAATGCCTGTGAGATCCCCCCGCCTCGGCTGCTACAGGCACCAGTAATGTTCCTTTCCGTTTGCGAGCAGTGTTCCACAGCAGGGGGGTAGCATGGTTTGTTGAGTCCACCAAGGACGTGGGAGTGGTTTCCGGATTTTGGCAATCACAACAGTTATGTTCACTGAATGATACGTGGGTTTTAATGGGGGAGGCGACCCAAAAACATCCCTAGGGAACACATGATTAAATTTGATTCCAGGGTGTTGATTTAGGTGCCCGCACAACGTCAGCTGTGCTAGCCTCTACAAGAAGAAGAATTTCTCTTGGGGACAGAAAGGCAATGTTTCTCTTGAGCCTTTAGTAGATTTTTATCCAAGGACTCTGGGAATCTTGTTGCTGATGGAGTTTCTCTCTTTGCTTTGGCTACTAGGAAGACCTTGGCTTTTTCATCTTTTTTTTAAAAAAATTAGTTTTTTACTTTTACACATTAAGTGTAACAGCATGGAAGATTTTACCGGAATTCGAGGGAAGTCTCCAATTGGAGAGAAAAATCTGCCAGTACTGGAGACCAGACCGTGTTTCTCAGGAGGTAAATCTTTGGTGCTCCGTGATGAGTGGGGAAGCAGGAAGCCACCTTTGCTGGACTTGGAGCTCCCTGGGTGTCAGAACTGTGCATTGTGCAGCCTTTTCATTCCCTCGCCAAGCACAACGCAAGGTGCCGACTAGCCGTGCTCAGTAACCCCCAGCCCTTCGACTGCAGCTCTCTCCCGAGGATGGCAGTAGGTGTCCTAGCCAGTGGATCCAGCTGGGACCACCAGGAGCTGGAGACACCAGGAGCATGTGGGGACGTAAGGATGGGTGGGAGGCGAGCCTTCGGAGCCCCGAGGAGTGGTGTGCTAAATTTCCCAGAACAGAAAATACAATTCTGGGGGCCAAAGTTTGCTACCCACTTTTTCTCTTGCTGAGTAAGTCCATCGATTAAGTCACCATCCAAACACACAGGCACACACAAACCTATGTACAAAGGACAACCACTACCGTCTCCTTTCCCAACACACACACACACACACACACACACACACACACACAGTCACACACACAGGAAGGGCAATATTTTAGAATCAAAGGTTGAACTTTAAACTGAATACATGAGGAATTTCTTGGGTTTTTTTTCAGTTCACTCACTTGGAGATCTTGCACTCTCCGCATGAGTGAAAATGGGCTTGTTTTAAAAATTAGGAGATGCTTTATTTCTTTTAACATTAGTTCTTCTACTGACTATGCAAAATCTAAATAATGTTACATCATTGTGCCCGTCAATGAAAGGAGACTCACCATAGTCCATGTACGTGTGTATATATATACTTTGTAGAGACATATGCACACAGTTAATCTTCTCACTTCCCAATGGGCAGGACAAAGAGTAAAAGATGCATAGATTTCATTTCTGCTCGGAAAATTGGCTCTTGAGGGGTGAGAAGAATCTTGGCTCTTGCCTTGGTTCGTGGCTCTACAAAGGGCCCTAGTACAGAAGTAGATGGATAGATAGATAGATAGATAGATAGATAGATAGATAGATAGATATGTAGGTAGATATCTGCAGGGTACATTCAAAATGTCACGGGCTATTAAAATGTCATGGGTGAGGGTGGAAATTAGGAAGAAGAGTCTAAAAGACTGTCTAGGAAGGTGACAGCAGATGAAAGGCCTTGAAGTACTGTTGTCGCTCTGCATGGACCTGAGGGGTGGGCATTTGGTCAAGGGCGAGCCTTGACCGCAGGACACACTCTAAGTGCTGCCTGGAGCTTGAGGAGCATGTGTTAAAATCTCCAGAGTTTGCTGTGGGTCAGGCGCACTGCCAAGCCCTTCAAATGCATCTTCGCGCGCAAGGCTGAGACAGACACTCACATTATGCCCTTTTTACACGTGGGGACACGGAGGGCGGAGGGGGTCGGTACCTGCAGTGTCAGGGTCCCGCTGTTCCTAAGCGCTGGGGCTCGGCTCAGACTCGAGACATCTGACTGACTTACTGAAGATCAGGGTTTTCTGGGGGGTCTTGCCTGCAGCAGCTCCAGGATGGTGGAGCTGGCATTTCCCTTTCCCCATGAAATTGGAAGAGTCTGGCCAAGCGTTCTGGCCAGAGTCTCGTTCCTGGGAATTGTCTCACACAGACCGGGAATCATTTGCATGGCTTCAGCAGGTCCAGATGCTGGAGGTCAGAAGAGCAAGCCACAGGCCCATCAAAGAAATGATGGGTCTCCCATGCCCGGCAATTAAGAGGGGATTCTCAGCTCGAACGCGGCCCTTGGCTTCCTGACGGAAGTCTATCGTGCTAATTAAATAACCATGACTGTGGCCTGCTGCTGCACACAGCTTCACCCCAAGGCCATGCAAGGACCTGCCTGCGAGGACAACCGAGGCCACTGTGCTTTGTGATCGGGAAGGAAAGCCCGGCTCTCCAAGGGCAATAGGAATGCATCTCCTGACAAGGAATGTCTCTGCTGTGGGAGAGAATCTGGTCTAGGGTTCTTGTTCACTCCACCCAAAGAAACCCTGGTGGACTGATTCTGTCTTTTCTTCTCCCCCATCGTCCACACAGCTGCCGGGATGACGTGTCTCAGCGCAAACATTCCTCCAGGGCTCTCCCTGGGCCATGGTTGTTGTCCACCCCAAGGCCACACGGTCCTTTGACGTAATTACGGAGAGGGACTGAGAATACATACAGGCAGCAACCACTGTATATGGACTGGATAAATGCCCTCATGGGTCTTGCTCATGTGACTCTTCCTGAAAGGCTTACGTCTCTGCAAGATTCCGTTGGCCATGGCTTTCCTCTGGGTCCTTCAGCTATCTGGAAATAAACAAAGACCAACCAAATGAGAACAAGAAAAGGCTACTTATTCAGAGCTTTGCAAGACCCAGGTGGTGGGGGCTGACTCCCTTGCCTTTGGCAGAGGCTCTAAGGGAGGCAGAGAAGGAAAGCTCTGTGGTAGAAAGAAGAGAAGGTTAAGGTGTGCCCTGATCGCCGGCTGTTGGTTCGGGGAGGCTGGCTGGGGGCCAGTTGGAAGTAGAGACTTCTGTGATTACTTAGGGGTGTGTGTTTGGCTTTCTCTGGTTGGCCCCCAGTTGGCAGAAGGGGCAAAAATTAAGGGGAGCTGGCAGTGATTAAGCAAGTCCTGCTCATTTGGAGCCAACTGTTACAAAGGTTGCTAGAGAGAGTGGTCTCACGTCCTACACTCGGACTTACAGATGGCAGCCTGGCTTCCTGGGCTGGTTAGTGTAGACAGCGGGTTGGTCTCCTGGGCTGGATGCTACAGGTCGTGGGTCCGAATTCTATTTTCATATCTAGTCTGGCCATTGTCTGTTTGCATATTCAGTTTCTCATAATGAATACGTAAATACAGAAAGTCTTGGCTCTCACTTCATAAATATTTACATTGACTGACAGGTGACAGGTAGAGGTCATGCAGATCATATGCATTTATTTACTTACAAGTTTGAAATGAGTTGAGAGTGTGTGGTACTATCCATCTTAAACATCATGCACCATATGGAAAACGTCTTGATAGAGATCGTGTGTATTTCTGGACACTTATGTCTTCCTCTAATTATTTTTTATATATTTTGAGTATCTCTTTATGGAATCAAGAGTTGGAAAACTTTAAGAAAGGTAAAAATACATATGAAATCCATAAAACCATAGGCAAACTGATACTAAGGCAGAAGAGAGCTGATGTTAATCAGTGGTTCTCAAAGTGTGGTCCTTGGACCAGCTGCATCCGTGTTGCTCAGGAATTTGTGAGAGTAGGGTCCAGCAATCTGCTTTAACAAGTTCCCGGGGGGTTGCCTTGAAAACCATCAAATAAGATGGACACATCAGCCGGTCGCTTGATGACAATAGGTTATTGATAGAGAACATCGAAGACAGAGGAACAACCAGGAAAACAAGGGACAGGGTACAGCACAGACCTAATTAAATAAAAGAGAGAAGCACCTGGTGAAAACAGTCCATGAGCTGGTTCACTGTGGAAGTACGTAAGGCGGAGAGCCCACTGCATCGCGAGCATCACGACCAAAGGTGCTGGGGAGAAGGGTAACCCCACGAAATAGACGCAGTCATGTTTTATTTATAGCGTTGAGGAGTAGAGCGTATGTGTTGTTGGGTGCATCTATTTTTCAAATGTCTGCAGATTTGATTGGGCTGAACAAAGTACAAATTAATTTAAACGCATCGCTGAACTTACCATAACTTTTGCTGTGATGGGTTTTCTCAGACAATTTGCACTGAAACTATTGCCCTGAAATTTCTGAACGTTGAAATGGAGTCCCCATACGCCAAACGGTTATTATAGACCAGTGGCCTGTGGGATAAACTCTAAACGTATCTGCAACATCTGCCCCGGTGTGTTTTATGATCTAGCCTTCCTCTTCTTAACATGCTGGGTGCCCACCAACCCCGCATTCCATGTGTGGTCTTCCAGCCATATCCAATCATCTGACATTCTTGAAGATCAGCACATCTTCTTTGCTCCACTGGTGAACTCCTATGTATCCATTAAGACCCTGCTCAAATATCCCTCCCTCCAGGAACCCTCTCTCCAACTTCCTGTGGAAGCCTCCTGGCCTGTTTCCTTCCCCCCGTGGCACCCAGGACACACCTCCATCATGGCAGATACCCACACTAGGCTATAATGGTGTCTGCTTCCCAGTGAACGATGAGCTCCTCGCGTGAGGGCACCATGTTCTTTCCTTCTTTGTATGCACAAGGCCTCGCTTAATTCCCATCTCATAGCTAATGCTCAACAAATATTTGCTGTTTGTTTACCGCTCAGACAAATTATGCTTGTTATTTATTTAAAAGGTGTGCTTATCTGTTAAGTCGAACATAAAACAAATATTAGAGGGAATATCCTTTATGTATCTTTCGCGGCTAACCTGTGTGAAGTTGTTTGCAATACCAATGATGGATAAAATGAGAAAATAGGGCCAGTAAATTGGACATAGAAAACAGCAGCAACAATAAAATTGCAGAGCGGAAAGAGAAAATTAATGATGAGGAAATGTGACATTTAATTTTGAGCTTCCTGGCAGTCTAGGAGAAAGGGGAAATAATAGGTCATATATGTTGGTTTGGACAGTGAATTGTAGTAGTTCATCGAGAGAGATGGGTGATTTCAACCAGGAATTTACTGCGTAGGTTCCAGTGTGATGGTATGAAGAGGTGGGGTCTCTGGGGGACAATTAGGTCATGAGGGAATTAGTACCCTTAACAAAGGGACCCTACAGAGCTCCCAGCAGTCTGCAGCCCAGAAGAGGGCTCTCATCAGAACAAGTGGGTGCCCTGATCTTGGACTTCCAGCCTTCAGAACCCTTATGTAAGAAATAAATTTCCGTTGTTTATTTGCCATTCAGCTATGGTGCTTTGTTCTAGTAGCCCAATTGGATTAAGACTGGTGCCTTGGAGACATTTCCAGGAATTTGGTAAGACTGGGGTGCATGGGGAAGGGACAAGAGTAAGATGGACAAGGCAGGCAAGCAAGTGCTGGAACTCAAAGGATTGTGAATTACACCAAAGGACATTGGGTCTTGGGTTCCGCAGGCCAGGAAACGGGGAGCTAGGGAATAATTTAAATGGGGAAGTGATACAGATAAGTTATATGTTTCAAAGATGCAGAAAGGCTCCGTATGTCTCTCCTCCTTAGTCCCCCACCAGGACCCAGCTTTGCTCTGCAGTCAACACACACTGGTCCTAAATTTCTTTGCTATGAGGCCAAGCACTTTGAAAACACTGAAGCCTGAACTGACATCAATTATGTTGAAAGGGGGGAAAATTAATTAAAAGTTTTTGAAGGGCTCTATTCTGTATTCTTCTCTATTTTCATGTTATCAGCAACACTGCTTTTTCTTCCGGCTGGGAGTTATTACAGTATAACATTTTCATGTTGCTTGTAGGGTAATTATGTCAAATATATGGGAGATGATAAGCGGCAGTTTGTATTATTCTATGATTAATCTCCATACATTCTGGCATTTCAATCTGGCCTCAGAGGGCTGGATTTGCTAAACTCTGGTGCAGAAGGAGGATGTGGGGAATAGCTGGGAAGATTGGGTGGTTGACGCTGAGGTGATTCTGATTGATAATATCTCGGTTTCCCCCAAAGAACCCACCACCCCCAGGCTCCACTCCACGTTCTCGACAAGGCTCATTCAGCCCAATGCTTCTGAAGGGTGGTCTGCAGGCTGCCTGCATTGACCCACCAGGGATGCTTGGGTACAAGGAACACTCATCCCCTCTCCCCCAACCCATGGAATCCACATTTATAAGACCACCGACCTAGGAATCTGCATTTTCAACCACCCCACTCCCCACAAATCCTCCTTACGTCCTTAAAGTTTTTGAACAGCTGACCCAGATCACAGCAAATCGACTTGATCCTCTATAAACCCCAAATCAGATATGAAGGTTTTCCAAGGTGGTGTTGAAAGGAGGAGCCGACTTTGGGATCATAAACTGGTATGGATGCCCAGGGAGATCTTAGCATCTCCTCCTCTGGATTCCTTAAAAACAAAACAACAACAACAACAACAACCCCGAAGTGGATACAATTGTTTTGCAACCTACCCGTGGATAGGATAAGGCATCTCTTGTAGTGTCAGTAGAGGTTCTGGATGAGAAGTTTGAAAATAGGCCCTAACATTGCAACAGCATCTGGAGGTGAGAGGGGCTTGGCTTTTCTTCCTCCTTATTCAAGGCGCTCCTCCCTGGACAATCCTCACCGTCTCCACCAGGCAGGCTGAGCATGGATGGCTCTTCCCACTGGACGGAGCTGCCATCTTGCTACATTTCAACCCAACACTGGGGGGTTTTCTCTGATGACCCCCACGGTGTCCTGGCAGAAGCTGCCCAGTGCGGCAAACTCTGTGTTGGGCCACAGCACCTTGTCTCTTCGAGCCATCTCCATTGTGGCTACTACCCCCCCCTTCCTCCACAAAGTCTGGCCATTTGGGTCCTGTAGAATTCCAGAATCTCTCCAGTCCCCAAGTGGAACCCTTCTGCCAAGTTAACTTTGGCAAACTCCAGTAACACTGACAGGCAAGAAATATTGTGGACCATGTTGGGTTCTCTTTGGTCTATGATTTATTGATGGAGAGTATGAAATTTTCATTAAAACAGACTGCTGTTTCTCACTCATTTGTCACATTTTTAATTTATATTTTAAAACATTAATAAAACCGACACGATTAATTATTTTTTGAAATGTCAAATATATTGAAGATATATGGGACTGGTGGAACAGGGTTTCCTGTTAGGAGGGGGAGAATGTTTTAAGAAAGCAATGTTCTGGGTACACTGAGTCCTTTTCTCTCCCTGAATCCATGGTCAGCTTAATTGTCTCTGGATGTCATTGTCTACAAATACTTCCATTTTCTTTACCCTGAGGTGTTATTTGGAACCACCTGGGGTGGTCCTGGTTTATGTCTGTGCCCCTGGCATTACTACTAATGTCCCTTTCACACTTCCTGCTTGCATGACAAATTGTAGGGTATCCTGAGTCCGAAACCGAAGGGCTTTGGAGCTAGACATAAATGATGCATATTCTTGGAAGCTACTTCCCCTTTCCTTGGCCTGTGTCCTCATTTGCAAAGTGTAGGTAATAATAGCATTAATGTCATGATATTGTCATGAGTTTAGATGAGATAGTATAAGATGCCCAGCTCACTGCCTGGTATACAGCAGGTGATTCACTGATGGCGGCTGCCATCAAATTTGTGGTTACTCTCATCACTAGACCCTGCAGGGGGCTGGCCCGTGCTCAGCTCCCACCTCCCCGAGCCCTGCTCTCTCCTTTGTGGCCTCTCTCCAGCATCTCTGGACTTCATCCCATTATTGACTCTTTGGGTTCCATTACACCTTTCCCCGCCAACCCCAAGTCTTCTAGCTTTTTCTGAGTCATTCATTAAGTCCCCAACCTTGGAAAAGATAGATGTGACAATAACAGGAATGATAGCTGAGATTTTCTTGAGCACCTGCCGGTTGCTAGAATTCTTCCTCGTACTGTCTCTTCAAGACAGAACAGTCCAACGAGTTCGATGCAATTATTATCACCCCCATCCTACAGAAGAGCAAACGGAGGCCCAGGAGTGATGAACCTGGACTCCTGCAGTGGTGATTGGACCCCAGAGCTCCTGCTCCCCACAGAGTACATTCAACTTCTCCTAGCGAGATAAAGAATCTGGAAGCAGAGTTCCAACACAAACCCTGTTTTTCCAGAACACCTGCCCGTGGCCCCTGTGAATGCTGCTGTCTCAACCTCGACAGACCACAGATGCAGTGGAGGACTGCCTGGTGCTGGGCTCCACCTGCCCTACCCCATCCTCCCGTCCCCCTACTCCCTTCTCGGATGGAAATGATTCCTGAAGCCTGTGTGTTACAGATCCCGCCTTGGAATTCTGGACGGTACTGGCTGGAAGGATCTTGAGCGGAAGCAGCTCAGGGATTCTCAAACATCTGTTACCCCCGACATAAAAGGTGGGCATTGTTCACACAGGTGACACATTCCCATGATGATGCCCAGATGGTGACAAAAACCTCCAAACAGAGAAAGAAAGGAAGTAACTTTGAGAAGAATGATGTCTTGCAAATATGATATTTTAGTAATCAATGTATTTATTTTTTTCAGGCATTAAAGTTATTTGTTGAGTATTTACTGAGCTCTTTTTTATATTCCAGGTGCTTGGCTAGGGATTGAGGCTATAGTGATGAACTGTTTTTTACAGTCACAAATACAGACACTATAAATTGTGTAATTTAAACATAACACAGATTTATTCTATTAACATTATATATGAATATACCTACACACAGGGAAGTATGTAAAACATAGAAACACCACACCCACATGTCTTGTCTGGGTTTATATAATCATATGGTCCCAAATCCCATAGTTAGAATAGGGGATGCATGGCATGTCTGTGTCCTTCTTAGGTCCCTGCCCATTAGGTGTTCTTCTGGACACAACCAGCACTGTGGGTTCTTTGGATTCTCCTCCAGAACAAAATGTTTATATATTCTACCCCCTCCACCTTTTTCTTTCCTTTCTTCCTCCCTCCCTCTTCCTTCCTTCCTTCCTTCCTTCCTTCCTTCCTTCCTTCCTTCCTTCCTCCCTTCTCTTTCTTTCTTTCTTTCTTTCTTTCTTTCCTTTCTTTCTCTTTCTTTCTTTTATTTTTTTTACACATATGGGAGCAAAGTAAACAGTGTTCTAACCTTGCTTTTTCCACTTAACAACCAATCTTGGAGATTGCTCTGTATCCGTACCCAAAAAGCTTTTTTGTTCTTTTTACAGCTGCTTTTTTGGTAACTGTATGGATGTCGATGGTGAATTCCTAACAGTAAATCAATACAATGACAAACTTCTGCAGGGCTTTGTTGTAATGGAAAGACCTTCCTGGCATAGAATACAACAGGGTGGAGGAGAAAGATACATGATCACGCTTATGTAAGATTGAATCTACGTGTATATATGGATATCTATATGAACCGGGAAGAATGTTCATTAGGATAGTAGCATCAGTGTCTTCATCCGTCCGAGCTGCTACAACAAAGCCCCCATAGACTGGGTGACTTACAAACAACAGAAATTTATTCCTCACCATTCTAGAAGCCTGAAGTCCAAGATCAAGGTACTGGAAGATTCTGTCTGGTGAGGACCCACTTTCTGGTTTATGGATACAGTCTTCTGTCCATATCTTCACATGGCAGGAGGGGCAAGGGAACTCTCTGGGTCTCTTTTATTAGGGCACTGATCCCAACCATGAGGTGCCCTCCCCCACTGGGGGGGGGGATCAGCTCCCGGATGTCCACCTCCTAACACCATCACACTGTGGGGGGATGGTGTTGCCCAAGATCAAACCAGAGAGCCAGGACTAAGACCTGGGTTCTGCTCTTTGTAGCTCTGGGATGTCTTTGGTGCCATGTTCCATGCACCCCAAGAAGCTCGTAAATGATGACAGGGCTGTCTGTGCAACGAGCCTTCTGTACCTTCACCTTTATTTGACTTGATGAGAATTCTGCAGGAACCCCATTTGCAGGTGATAACCTCCCGTGAAGGATTCAGGGCAAGGGTGCATTCATCACAGAACTCCTAAGAGCAGTGCCTACAGCGCGGAAACCCTTTTTCCTTGACAAATGATATATTTCATTTATTTCCCATGATCTTCTCGCATTATTTCAATATTATTAATACTCGGCAAATATATTAAAAAAGTAATAAACTGGCAATTATGATTGTGCTACGGACCCCAAACTGCAATTATTCATTACGTTTCAATTATTAACTTCACTTCAAATGTCTTTCAGCAAAGATTGCAAAAGGAAAGAAAAAAATCTCAGTGAAGACCTGTACCCTGGTTCCTGGAAACCTGTGCTTCACTCTGACTTGACATTTCTCTGATTTATCTACTATCTCAGGGCTGAAGGAATCAAAATAATAACCAAACAAAAACAAACAAACAAAAAAAACCCACTTCCTCCCTATTTAATAAACAATAACCATCAACACCTTCTATTTATGGGTAGCTTATTAACCCTTATTAGGGCTTTAGTATCTATTATTGTATTTTATTTTTTAAAAACATCAATGAAAAGTGCAGGTCTGAAGTGGTCCTCAATTTACTGACTGGGGACACTGAGGCAGGAGGAAGCTCAGGGATGAGTGTTAGCAGACTCCCAGGTGGTGAGACTTCCCACAGCCCAGCACCCTCGTGACCACCTCCTCCTCCAACAACATCTTAGCGCCAGCCCCAGGTCATCCCCAAGACAAATCTCACCCTCAAAGCAGCCTATACCCTCCATCCCCACCGCCTCTCACATTTTCCCTGTAGGACAAGTGACGGTCATAAAGGATATGAAGAATTCCATTTTTAAAAAATAAGCAAATTGTATTAAATTTTAATGGTGGTCATTATGGGCCGGTTTGTCTCTGGTGCTCAGCGAGTCCTTCAGTCCCCTTTGAAGAGTTCCATTTGCGCAGACTAATTGTCTTCAATTTTGCCCGGCGTGTCCTCATCCCAGTCATCGGGACTGTGAAACCTTGTCCCCATCTGGGCAAAGCTCGATGATGTAGCACTTTGGCCTTTAAAATATGCATAATAAATATTTTAGATTTGCTGACGAATGACTTGTGCTCACGACAAGGTTGCCAAGTTTGCAGGGATGGAAGGAGGAGGAAGTTGAGAGAATCTCGAAATGAGAGCCACCTCGGGCTTCACAAAGAGGTGTGTTGAGGGGCTTTGTGTCAGCTGTCACTGTAGCAGGGTCACAGCCCACTTTCTGAAATGCTTGACTGCGTCCTCATCGTGGATGGGCAAGACTCACAGAGTAAACACTTTGCATGTCATTCATTCAACAATTCGATTTTCTGTGAAGCACGCGGTGGGGTCTTGAGAGTTATGGACCAGATCATGCCACTCACCTGCTTAAAACATTTTGGTGTTTCCTAGCACACTTAGAATAAGATCCTAACTCCTGACAATGAGCCTCTAAGGCCTTAGATGATCCACTGTGCTGACTCCTCTGATCACCTCACCTACTCACTGCCCCTTGCTCACTATATGCCCGCCACATGGGCCTTTGCTCATCTTCCATGAACACACAGAGCATGTTTCTGCCTCAGGACCTTTGCACTTGCTGTTCCTTCTTCCCAGAATGCTCTGCTTCCTCTTTCCATGGTTGGCTTGTTTTGGTCATTGTGATCTCAACTCAAATGCTCCCTCAAATGTCAAATAGGATATGCCTGGGCACCTAATATAAAACATCCCTTCATCTCAACCACTCTCCACCCCATTACCTGATCTTATCAGCTCTAATCACCATTTGAACTTGTTTGTTTGTTTTGCGCATGTACATGGGCTTTACTTGTTGGTCATTTGTCTCTTCTGCTCTAATGTAAGCTCCATAAAGGTAGGGACTTATCTATGTTGTTCATCACTGTATCCTTGTTGTCTAGAAGGTAGCCTATCACATTGTCTGTGCTCAGAACACATCTGTTGAATGAATGAATGGCCACTTCTTGAACACTGATGATGTGCAGGCTGTCTGCTGGGTGCTGGGAATGTAGCACTGAATGAGACACAGGTGGTTCCTTACAACAGACAACTTACATTCCAGTAAGATCTTTGGTCTTTGAACTTCTGGCAGCTCAGATAACCATCTCTCAGGCAGATTTACCCAGACAGGAGTGAACAGTGACCAATTTTGGTCATGATACTAGGGCCAGACCCTGAAGTCCCAGGGGTTTCAATATTGGAAAAATTTTTAGAGACTATGACATCCAAACTGCCCTATTTACAAGCCCCAGGGAGAAGATGTGACCTGGACAAGTTCATGCAACAGGCTGGAGGCAGAGAGGGAATTAAAATGTAGGACTTCTGACTCTGGGAATCGCCATTGCTCAATTTCATTGTCCTGACACTCAGGTCTGGGTTTTGAAAGGTTCTGATTTGAGCCAGTAGCTTACGAATTGTTTCATAAGAAAAGATTTACGCTGGCACATTCCCAGTACAACCTCCCATAGCAAGATAGGTGCATTGTTGCTGAACTGCAGGTAGCATCCCAAATCACCTGTCCTTAAGGAGCCAGGTAAGCATTCCCATGGGGTCGTCCATAAACTGCCTATCTCTCCTGTCCTTCAACAGCTTGTCAGCACTTGTATTAGGAAACAAAAATAGCTAGTATGCCATGAATCCAACTTGGTCCTTTGTATATACAAGGCAGGGTTGGTAATTCACAGCAGAGACACCTGCCAAGAGAAATGTTCCCCATCTCTAGTTCATAGTGTATTCCACAGCCCTTTTTGTTAGATATCCTATGGACACCATTTCCGAGTGTCCCACAGACTATTCAACCGCATGTGACATTGATCATTTTGCTGGTTTTTCCACTGACTACTTCACTCAAAATTGCATATCTAACTTTCAGTAGGAATTTGAGTCTCAGATGGGGGCGGGGGTGGTTCCTGAGATCCGGAAGATTCAAAAAACATGTGGTTGAGAGGCCCTTCTAGCTCTGTTATCTTGACTGTGCTAGAATCCTTCAGCACCCACTCCTTAAGGAGAAACAGATAGGCTTCCCCTTGCCGTGGTTCTCAGAGCTGTTCCAAGCTTGGCCATAAAAATCAGTCCTTGATTTCCCTGCTGAAACACTTCCTTTCCAAGTGTCCTAAGGAGGGAGTTGGAATGGGATAAGTTATGTGTTGTGGTTTTAGGCATTAATGAATATGAGAAACTAAATTATTGAATTTTGCAATGCAAATTATATTTTGAACACAAATTCTTCATTTCTGAATGCTAAAGACTCATAAAGAATGTCAATGGTTTATGAATTAGGCCATTAGCATGCAATTTGTGATTCAAACAGCACACAAGCACCATGTAATAAGTAACTATATAAAGAGTAGTGTTGTCTAAATTTTCAAAATATTTTGCTTGATGCATTAGAAAGTTTTCGAAAGCCTCCAATGACCTGCCCTTCCTTCCCTCCATTCTTCCTCCCTCCCTTCCTTCCTCCCCCAACCTATTCCTCTCTCCCTCCCTCCTGTCCTCCCTCTCTTGTTTGACTGTGTTCTTCTTCCCTTCTCATTTCCCTCTCTTTCTCTTTTCCTTCCACTGACTGACTACAGTAGCTGTTACTCCTACCTATCTACATCCTTTCACAGATTAGACCGTAGTAGCCAGACACGTCCTAAGAACTGATCTAGACCAACCCCCCTTGTTTTAGAGATGGGAACTCAGAGACCCAGAGTGCAAGGGTCTTGTCCAAGGTCCTCAGAGGTAGAGCCAAGTGGAGTCAGGTCTCTGACATTTATGCTCATACCGTCAGTTGACTCCTTCATACTCTTGAGCAATAGACTCATTGCAGACACATTTTTGAGTGTGTGTTTTCATGGAGGGAGATAGATGGGGCCATTGGCTTCCTGGCAGAGTGGGGGTGGGGGGCAGATAGGCGAGTGCAGTGGAGAAGAGAGAAAGATAATGCAGACATCATCCATTTCACACGTTTGTCCATCAGGATGACCTGATCTCAAGGCAGCTAGGACCAGCAAGTGGAATTGGTATGTAGTGAAATCTCAGTTCAGTTGGAGGAATAAGGTCTTTCTGTTAGCGCCATCAGTCCAGGAATGAAATACCTGGGGAAGTGATGAGCATTCCGTCACCTACAGAAGTTCAAGTTGAGTGCAGATACTAATTCATAGAAATCTGAGAGCCTAATGTCCCTCTAGCTCGGTGGTTGGTGGTCAGCCTGGGCTGCACCCCAGAATCACCCGGCAAGCTTTTCAAGCTCTCCATGCCGTGCCTCTCCTTAATTAAATCAGGATTTCTGGGGTGAGTTTTATAGATTCCCTTTGCAAATTCCGATGTTCAGGTAGGGTTCAGAGAAATCTGTAGCACAGCCCAGAAGTTCTGTAATTTTAGTGTGCATGAGAACCACCACGGAAGTTAATTATTAATGGGGACTCCTGTGTTCCCTGTCCCGATATTCTGATTCCGCTCATCGGGAAGGGCTGCCCTCGTCCGTGTCTTCAGCCGAATGTGATATTCACTTGTCTTCAACCAATATCCCAGTCTCTATGCACCCACCACCTCTCCTCTGGTGATCGGGAGGAACCACACTCAAAGATGGATTAACTTCCATGCAATAGATCTGTGACCAAGGCCCACAGTCCCAGATGGCTTTGGGGAATCCTGATCAGAATCCTTTGGAGATGGCAGTACTCAACATTTAGCTCCAGGGATGGGAGCTTGATCCTAGCCTTGAGTAGAAAGTTACCAATAGGGGAAGAAACATTCCAAATGTAGTATTTTTTTTTCCTTCCCAGATTGATCGAGTCCTGGGTTGTCTTGCCTCTCACTTGGGCCAGCTGCAATTTCTTCCAGGTAGCAAAGATGCTGGGGTGCTGCTGTCCCCCTTCCCCCCCCCGAACCCACAGATTCTCCTTTGCCCTTCAGAGATCCCCACCCAGGAAATCCTCAAAGCCTCTCGTTCAGTTCTAATGAATGAAGTCAGACCACACCTCCCCTGTTGCCTGCAGCAGCCATTTTCTCGGAAGACAGTGAACAAAAGCACTATTCCAATGACCAAAGGCAAAATAAACTGCACCCCCCTGCCCCCCCGCAACGCCCTGCAAGTGTGATGACGAAGGGTCTTGGAGGCTTGCATACCTCGAACTCCCCCCTCTGCTCCCCGCTCCGTGAGTGATGGCCACAAGGCAAACTGCTCACCTTGTGTGATAAAATATTTAGAAGTTAACTTAGCACCCCCATGCTTCATAAAGAAGAAAGTTCATGCATTTTAAAATTATTTTGTAAATCACGTTGAAGCCTGACAATGCAGATTTACCACTTTGGCTGCAATTTAAATACCAGGTTATCCCCTCATTAGGTTAACAGTGTGAAGAGCGGCAGAGTCATTCCCTCTGATTTGCCAGGAGCCTGTTGTGCTCCCCTTGATGGCTGCATCACCCCCCAGCTCTGGCTTCTGAGAAGCGCTCCCCCGTGGTGTGAGAGGTTGAGGGAGGCGGTGACTGGCTGTGTTTGCGGGAGCAGGTCGAAAGGGGCGGTGGGGAATCCATGCCTATTAACTAGAACAGCACGGGGGCCTCTGAAGAGGAGGGGGGACAGCGGGTTGAAGCGTGATGTGTCTTCCTCCTTCAAAGAACTTATGGATTAGTTCCAAAGAGAAAGTGTGTGTGTGTGTGTGTGTGTGTGTGTGTGTGTGTGTGTGTATGCATTTTGGGTAAATAAATCCATATCAGAAACTGCCAGGAAACAGGAGATTTGGCTTGGCAGAGATCATAGCTGGTGAGGGCAAATAACGACTTGCTAACAGTAGTTCACAGACCCCACCCCTTATTGGGAAGAGACAGGGTAACGTGGTGGATTTGGAGTCAGATCCTGTTTATTAGCTGTTCTTAGCTGTGTGACTTTAGGCAAGTTACTTAACTTTTCTGGGCATAGTTTCCTTTTCTGTAAAGTGGGACAATAACACTACCTCCCTTGTCTTATGTGAAGATCAAAGGACAGCACAAGAGAGGGGTTTAGTTAAAGAGCTCAATGTAAATTGGCTAAAAAACACATAGAAATCCACTGTTTTTAAATTTTTTCATCTTAACCACAAACCAGACATTTTGTTTGGGCTTCCACCTACCTTACCTCATTTTGTGCTCACAATGAACCCATGGGGAAGTGTCCACGTCCTGCCCATTTCATAGAGAAGGGGACTGAGGTTCAGAAAAGTATTGAGCCCCAAATTATACAGGTACTAACAGGCAGAGTTTGCTTTCGGGTCCTCCTGACATCAAAGCTGGGGCATTTCTTCTTTCCCTTGCTGCCTCACTCAGCAAGCACGGACTAGCCAACACTCATTAATTCATTTGGCAGATGGCCTTGACTCTATGCCTGGCTGTGGGGATACAGATAGAGAAGACATTTGCTTCCCTGGAGGACCTCCTGGCTTCATGGGCCTGGAAGCTGCGAGGGTCCGTGAGGTGAACAGTGAGTGATGAACACTTACTAAGCACTTTCGTGCACCTGCTAGGAGTTAAACAGCGCTGGCTATAGGCGTAGGTTGTTCCCCATCCTTTTTTGCATTGTGCAATTAAATTGTGCAAGGTGAACTGCTCTGCCCCAGGGCCTTTGCACTTGCTGACATGCTCTTTCCCACCAGATGGACACCCTAGTTCTTTTTCATCTTTCAGACCTCACCTTCTACTGTCACCTCTTCAGAGAGGTCACCCCAGCAAAAGCAGGGGGCCTGCCTTGCCACTCTGTTGTGCCACCCTCTCTCCTTCCCTGTAGTTAGCACAATCTGTAAGCGTCACGTGTAGTGATTTATCTCCTGCTTATCGTCTCTCTTCCTCCAGGAGAAGGTAAACTACGCTGTCTTTCCCAGCTGTATCCAGAGCCCTGGAGACCTCATCTGGCAGGAGGCAGGTGCTCAATGAATATCGCTGAATGGATGGGTGAAGGAATCAATGACACTCTTCTCTTCCCGAGCCCAGTTTCCTGCTCCACAGAATGGGGGCGGCTGTACCTGCACCACAGGGTTGATCTGGGGCAGCTGTGCCCCACGGTCGTGCACACCAAGGCACCTCACACTGTGAGTGCTCCGGAAACACAAGCCCACGTGGGAAGGTTGGGGTGCTGGTTGGCGAGAAGGATGCTGAGCACTTCATTCAAGCAGGGGGTGGGGAGAAAACAGTACTGGCTGCAGATTCCGGGCTGGGACCACCCTGATCTCTCCTGCAGGCAGATGGCCGGTTTCCTCTCTCTGAGTAAGCTTCTTCCCCAGACCCTCCCCGCACTCTTCCTCCACTGCCCTCCCTCACCTCCTACTCTCCCACCACCTCAACCTGCCTCTCTGAACGTAGGACCCAAGGAAGGGGAAATCACGGTGAGCTCCTTTGAAATGACCAAATTCTCATCTCCGTGGGGACCCAAAACGGACCTTGGATCTTTCAGGACCAGCGGCTTGTCTTATTTGCGTTAGGCACGACATAGTAAGCACCATCCCCATGTCAGTTTGTTAGGTGGCAAAATCAGCGGTCACCAAGGCAAAGGAAGCACCATTAGCGGACAAGACGATTTCATCAAACAAAATCTCACAAATAACAGATCGCTGTTTGTCATCAAGACACTTAATACACCAGGGGTTGCTCCCAAAGCACCCATAATCAATTTCTGCTAATTTGCCAATTCTCTGGCTCTGCGAGGGTGCTGGTAATTTCATATTTTACACACCCACAGAGGTTACAGTAATTGATTCAGTTCCGGAAAGTGTTGTAATGACTTTGAATGAACTTGAAAGGTTTTGCATTTGTTTTCAGAGGCTGTTAGAGGGAGTGATTCAAACTCTGCCACACGGGCATAATTTGTAAAGGTTGGACATGAAAACGACGGATTAGCTTTTCTGGGAGACAGCTATCTTCTTGTTATAACCTCCCTGCTCACGAGGCAGGCTGGGCTCGGCACTGAAACACTCCACTTCCTTTTTATCTGTATCTCGATGGTGGCGGGAATCATCTCTGAACATCTGAAGGGAAAAAAGGCAATTATTGAAAAATCCTCCTAGAATGACTTGGCTTTCTGAATGCTTTTTTTTTTTTTAAACAAACACCCAAAAAAGTCGGTTTGGCAAAGATGAGAAGTTGTAGAAATTTTCTTCTTGACTTTGGCACTTCTGAAACGTAATACATACACAGTCAACTTTATTTTGCCCCTGAGCTCAGATCCTGCCAGGAACATCTCCGAGAAGTGGGGCCAGTGTGACTGCGAAGGAGAGCAGGGGAGCGCGGGAAGAGAGAGCATTAACCCTCTTGCAGTGGACCAGGGTCTTGGCCCTTGTAGTATGATCCTAAGAGAGGGTTACCTGTGTGCCTGTGCTGAGTGCTCTGTAGAGTGAGAACATTTAATCTGAGTGAATCCTTTTAAGGTGACCCAACCCTCCTTACAGATGACAAAATAGAGGCTCAGCAAGGTTCAATGACTTCCTTGACTCTCCCTGTCTCTCTGGTTGCAATATCTCACCATTCTGCCGGACTATCACTGGTGTGCTGGTCAATGTTGCATAACCAGCTTTCAGGAAACAAAACTGAAAACTGAACAAAACTCTTGGTTTGTAGAATTTGTCGATTACTGCTGTGTAAATACCCCACGGTGGCTGATTTCAAGCTACCGACGTGATGTCATGAAGCAAGGAAGGGAAGCGTGTGGTCAGCCCTCATGCTGGTATGACGCACCCCTCCTACGCTTTTCCCTGACCCATTCACCAAACCCACCAGGGACTCTGTTTTCTGATTTGTTCCCCACATGTAGGCTCAGACTGCTTTTGTTTGTGGTGTCACTTGGCTCTCAGACTCACTGCTGGGGTTCTAGCAACATTGGCCCTTGGCTGCTGATTTCATCAGGATTCGTATTCACTTCCAGGACAGATGTCTTGCTCACCTCTTGTCTGGTCACGCCTGCTGGTGTTACCTTCACGTGGAAGCCTGAACATGCACAGAACCCATTTTTCAGAAACACAGCATCTCAGGGTGAAGGTGATCACTCATGAATGTGTGTGTGGGACATCTGAAATCATTGGGTGTTCTGCTTGGTTGGGAAGTGAGCTGTAAACCCACTCAAATGTGCCCATGTTGGACCCCATGTGGATGGGTCGAGAAAGCACAAGGGGACCTTGAATAAACAATCTGGAAGGGCTGCCTGCCTTCCAGGGTGGGGAAGGAGCCTCTCTCTGGACTCAATGGGGGTGGCGGCTCCAGGGAAAACTTAGGAGTTTCTCCTTGTTGGGGAGGAGCACGGTAGGGATGAGGCTCCCTAGAGCACCATTAGGCCATATTGAAAACATTCTAATCTTTGTCTTGGAGGGGCCTCTGGGACCACTCTCAGGAGAGGTGGCAGCGTTGAATGTAATCAGGAGAAAATGAGCCAATGGGAAAGCGTGAGACATGAATCCCAGGGGGCCCTCGTGAGTTTGGTGGGAGATGGATGGCAGCCAGGGCTAGGGTGTGGGAGGTGCCCCTCAGGATGCCCGGGGAGGATGGGCAGGGCCACTGAGAGCAGGGACAGCGACAAGGAGGAAATAGCTCTGGCTGCCCAGAGGGTGAGGACACATCTCTGGACCCATTGCAGGGTGCAAGGCAGTTGATGCAGCCAGATAGAGAGAAAGATGCCCATGGTTTGCTGAACGTCCTGCTTTAGGCTGCGTGCTTTACTGGTGGTGCTTTACTTTGTCTTCATGAGAACTTTTAATGACAGTGAAACAGAGCGTGGAGGCTGAGGTCTGGGGGCTGGTGTCAGAGGGTCCAGGTGTTTGAAGCTGAGCTCTATCATTTGGAACTAGGCAAAACTGCAGAGGTGTTTTGGCCTTTCTGAGCATGTTTCCTTGTCTCTAAAATGGGGGTATTAATGGCACTCGCCTCATGGGGCAGATATGAGGGTGATGGGGGATAATGGGTGAATGTGCCCAACACGGTGCCTGGTGCACCGTGAACACTTAAAAAACATGAACTGCTGTTCTGATAGGGGCCTGGTTGATAATCCTTCCGGTGGTCTCAGTGGGAACTGGGAGGTAACCTGGAGGGTGGAGAGGAGGCGTGGTGTTGGAGCCCCGGGGGCAGGTGGCTCACCCTCCCTGGAGGGATCCAAGGAGAGTCTGTGGTTCACGTTTTGAATCGGGTGCCAAGGCGAACAAGGCATTTCATGGGTGGCTCCCTCCAAAGCAGGGGATGCAAAGAACACCATTTATTGGACATGCCAGGGACCCTTCTAGACATCTTCACACACTTCACCTCCCTTCACCCTTGAACAAACCCAGCACTCTCTCCATTTTCCATGTAAGAAAGCAGAGGTTCATGAAAGTGGCTCAAGTGGCAGAGTGAGGAGTGGGTCATGGGTCTTTTGGGAGCTTCTTGAAAGGCCCTGCTCTGTCCTCCATGCCCCAGCAGGGCTGCTGAAACAGCAGTCTGGGAAAACAGGACTCCTGCAAGAAGGAGGAGAATGTGTCTCCTCGAAGTGCTGGTGCTCAGTCCCCCCCACCCCAGGGGACCCGAGGCAGCCCCGGGGCCCCAGCGGAGTTTCTGATGACCATGCCACCCCCTGCTTGGCTCATTCTGCAGCTCTGCATGTCCCAGCCCGGCAAGATGCCGGCGGCCTTCGCTAATGTTACCAAACAGCCCATTCCTCGAGACCTAGACAACAGCCCAATTATCTCTGGCCAATCGCGAGCCTGCTCCCTGCTTGGGGCCCACATCTAGAGGCGATTTCTCTTTTTCAGGAGAGTCAGCCAGGGACCTGAGAGCCGCTGTGAAGGTAATTAGGAAAGTCTGGCCAAGGAAACCCATCTCCTCTCCTCCGTGGAGGGAAAGGAGGGGCCATCCGAGGCATGGGGATGGTTTTCCTAGGCAGCTGGTGGCACTGGGCCACCGGGAGTCAGAGCCAGGCGTCAGATCAGGAGAGAGAGGAGAGCCCGAGTCTGTGTGGATGTAGACCTCTGGACCGCAAAATGATTTTTCATGCATCTTCCAAGCAGGTGTGAGGCCTGCCGCCCTCCCCTCCTCCAGCCTCTCCCCTTCTTCATTCCTACCTCTCACCAGCAACTGGTGATCAATAGTAATAAAGACAAGACTATGGCTCCTTCCCCATTCACCACACCTAGAAGCCGTATCTGCTTCCTCTCTCCCCGTCCCCTTTCCCCAAGTCCTATGGTAGGCACACCAGATTAGATCATTTCCCCCCATCTCTGCCTTAGTCCCATCATGCCACCTTCTACCCCACTGCCATGACAGTTTCTTAATTTTAGAGGATCCACTGGAAATGCAAATCAGGGTACTTGTCACTGTTCTGTTTCAACCTGCCAATGACTTCCCTTCACTTCTACAATAAAAGGCCAACTCCTCTCTGTGAGCTGACCCATGTCTGCCTCTCTGAGGTCATATCCTCATGCCTCCCCAGTACTCACCCCGTCCTGGCCACCTTGGCCTTCATCACACTCCTTGAAAATGCCATGCGTCCAAGCCTATTTGTGTCCTGTTCCCCAGCCTGGACTCCTCTCCCCAAGGCGACTGCATGTCTGGCTCCCTTGGGTCTGAATATCAGCCCTTTGAAGTACCAGCCTGCCCCTCTCCCCAGTAAACTATCTCCTGTGCCTCCTTAGATTTTCTTCATAGCATTTATCACTGTCTAGAAACATTTTGCTCATTTATTGTTTGCTGCTTTGTGGGCTGCATGTTGCCAGTAAAACGTGAGTTCCGTGGGGTTGGGAACGTTTCCCATCGCATTGCCTTATCACCGAGAAAAGGTGCTGAGAAACATCTGTAGGATGCATGCATGAGTGCCAGACGTGATGTCGAGTGATTTTTATATCATGTCTTGTTCCTATTTTCCCTAAATCCCATGAGTTAGGGACTATTTTCAGCCTCATTTGACCACCAAGGAAACCGAGAGGTTGAATATCCAAATAGGCAGTGGCCAGACCATATACAGCAATAGAAGTCTGACCCGCAGCCTCCAGCCACCAGTCTGAGCCACAGTCCCTGCAGCAATTGGCCCCAGTCAGGATTTGACCAATAATGGCCAGCTTCCCCAATTCTTGCTCCTACTTCCAACTTAGGATCAATCAGAGAAAGCCAAATACACTCCCCTAACCAATCACATAGGACCCCCCCCCCCGCCCTGGGTGGCCCACCTCCAGCTTCCCTGCGCCAACAGCCTCCGCAATCAGGCACACCTGAAACGGGCCCGCTTTCCCACCATGAAGCTTTCTCGCTCCTCTACTTGCCTTTGAGTCTCTGCCAAACTCAGGTGATGGTGGCTGACTCCCTTAGCGGAGCACGCCCTGAGTAAATAGCTTTCACTTGTTTGTATCTGGGTGACCTTCGTTATTACCACAAACCTGAGGCAGCTTTGAAGGACTGGTGACTTCTCAAGGTCACATAGCTAAGGGGGTCCCAGGTATTTGACCCCACAGTCCTCTCTTCCACCATGCCATGGCTTCGTTCAAAGAGATCTCTCCCTCTCATTGCCCCAAACTAAGGAACCAATGGTGTGGGCGCAGATGTGAGGGGGAGAGGGACAGGTGGAAGGGTGACATCTCGGAGGGCAGTGGGGTGGTGGAGGACAGGAGGAAGGGTGGAGCAGAGGGTCCCAGGACCAGGGCGCGCAGAGTGGCATAGGCAGCTCTGTGGGGGAAATTTCAGCCTCATCGTCCTGTTCCTTATCTATTTATCAAAACGAGTGTTAAATGTCCAGAGTCCATCATTTGTCCTGAGGTTATTTGTCTGAAGATAAGTATGAGTATGGAGAGATTCGTGGGAAAGGAGCAATTAGTAGCCTCATCCATCTCAGTGAAAGATAATAATAATATTAAATTAATAGCCATACCAGGGTGCGGTGGAAATTCTTAAAGTCTAGGAGCGAAAGATCTTCGAGGGCCACGTCTTTTCCTAAGTTCCTCTCTGACAGGTGCCCATTCGTTACGGGAACAAATGGGGACCGTCTGTCTGCTCCCTCACCGGTCCCTGGATCCTGATTCCTTATCCTGTCATGCTGGGTGTGGACAGGTTTCAGGGGCAAGACGTGGATCCCCAGGCAGCTGGTGGGAAAGACTGAGGAGGGGGCTGGGGGGTCCTGGATGAAGTGATCCCCAGAAGCAATGGGGTGACCTAGCTGGGTTTAGGAATAGAGACAGACTTCTGAAATGAGCCTCTTGTAGGGCTAACATTAATCCTCGCTGTCTTCTGATGACACCGAGTCATTTTCCTTGGGGAATTACCCCTGCCTGGCTCCTAGTCTTGGCGGTTGGGTTAGGACTGGACCAGTGTCCCCCTTTACACCCCCAGGAATGAAACATGATCCCGGCAGGTATGAGGTGGTATCTCCCTGTGGCTCTAATTTGCATTTCCCTGATGATGAGTGATGCTGAGCGTCTTTTCATATATACTTGGCCATCTGTATGTCTTCTTTGGAAAATGTCTATTGAGGTCCTTTGCTCAGTTTCTTTTTCTTTTTTTTTTTTTAAAGATTTTATTTATTTATTTGACAGAGATAGAAACAGCCAGCGAGAGAGGGAACACAGGCAGGGGGAGAGGGAGAGGAAGACGCAGGCTCCCAGCGGAGGAGCCTGATGTGGGGCTGGATCCCAGAACGCCGGGATCACGCCCTGAGCCAAAGGCAGACGCTTAATGACTGCGCCACCCAGGCGCGCCCCCTTCGCTCAGTTTCTAATTAGTTTTTTTTCTATTGAGTCGTATGAGTTCCTTACATGTTTTGGATATTAGTCCCTTATCAGGTGTATGGTACTCAGTAGATCCTAGTGGGGTGAGTGCCTGGAGGTTGGTTGTTAGCTCCTAAGCACCAAGCCTACAGATCAGGTAGCTGTCATCATATGCATGGTGGTACCTATTTGTGGTTTTTTCACCCCAGTGGTTAAAGTAAACCTGGTGTGGCTAATTGAATGGAAAGAGACAACACCTGGGAAAATTTCTTACTTCTGCTATTTGTAGAAAGGTGAGCTATCAAAATGACATTATTTAATAGTGATTGCACAAAACTACATAAGAGATGGGTTGGACATAAATTGCAGATGGAGCAAAATGTCAAGAACCACGGTGGCTTCTCCTTCCTGCCACCTGCTGCACACCCCAACCTCAGGCGCACGTTATCATAGACTGAAGTTTGAAAGTTACCTCGACTCCATTTCTAGAGTGACGTTTCTCAAAGTGTGGTCCACAGACCACCTGCGTTAGACAGACTGACCCAGAATCTCTGGGGTGGGCCCAGAACCTGTATTTTAAACAGAGTCCTAGGTAAGGTGATGCCCCTGAGTGTTCGAGAATCAATGTCCTGGATTCACAGGCATTACGGGGACATGTTTCTCATGGGTCGTGTGCATCTGGACTCAGCATGGCTCTGCATTCATTATCAAGCTGGAAAGGCGGAGGAGAAATCCTGGGATGTGCTGAGCCTCAGAGCTGCGCTCACAAAACAGAGTGCAATGGGATGGCAGGGAGAGTGGGTGAAATCTCCCTCAGAGCAGTCACGTAGGAATTAAAGAGAGGTGGGTTTATAGTGAGATTTGCAGGGTGTTGCGGCCACATGGCAGAAGAGAGTCCCCAAAGGAACGAGAAAGGGAGGGCGGGCATATGTCTTCTCGGGCAAAAAAGGAATATAGCTACCATAGTCCATTCCACAGGCTGGCAAGTAGTCTGACTTAGAGGTGGTGATAAAAGCGGATGCAGAGTATGTCTTGGGAAAGTGACCCGGGGCAGGAGCATTGAAAATATGGAAAATGGGGGGGACAAAGCTGGAATTATGGATGGAAACAGTGAAGAATTTAAATAGTACGCTGATCATACAAATATATATATAATTATATATTATATAATTATGTATTTATATACAATTTTATTTATTATAATTATTTATATATTAAATGGAATATAGAAATAGCGTGGAAACAATATAAAATAATTATAATATATAAAATTATATAATTGTATATAATACATAATTGTAGTACATAATATATAACATATTTTATACATTATATATAATTATATGATTTATATATAACAAATTATATTTATTAATAATTAAATTAATAATTAAATTATTTAATTATATTATAAATATATTTATATTATTAATGCACAACATATTTATAGTATATTATTATACTACATATTATATTATTATATATCACATGTTATGTATATTATGAATGCTATATATTTATAATAATACTTATATATAATAACATTTACTGTTTAGCCACTTTATTTTTTTTATTTTTTATTTTTTTAAAGATTTTATTTATTTATTTTGACAGAGAGAGACAGCCAGCGAGAGAGGGAACACAAGCAGGGGGAGTGGGAGAGGAAGAAGCAGGCTCCCAGCGGAGGAGCCCGATGTGGGACTCGATCCTGGAACGCCAGGATCACGCCCTGAGCTGAAGGCAGACGCTTAACGACTGCGCTACCCAGGCGCCCCACTGTTTAGCCACTTTAAAGTATACAGTTCAGTGGCATTAAGTCACTGTCAAGCAACCATCACCACCATCCATCTCTAGAACTTTCTCATCATCCCAAACTGAAACTCCATCCCCATGACACACTAACTCCCTATTCCTTCCTCCCCGCAGGCCCTGGTAACCAGCATTCTACTCTCTGTCTCAATGAATCTGATGACTCTTGGTCCCTCATACAAGTGAAATCCTACAATATCCGCCCTTCTGTGTCTGGCTTATTTCACTGAGCATCATGTCCTTACGGTTCATCCATGCTGTAGCAGGTGTCAGGATGCCCTTCCTTCTTGAGGCGGAAGAGCAGTCAATTGTGAGGATGGACCACATTGTGTTTCTCTGTTTGTCTGCCGACGGGTACTTCACCTGTCGTTTTTAAATTTTTTGAACAAGGGGCTGTTGGGTGTGGGCACGGTGGATGCATGTGGTTGCAGGGTTGAGAGACAGGCGTTTAGAACAGAGGGGCACTGGTGTCCAGGTAATGAGTGTGGGGTCTGGCCAAGCAGGAAAGATACATAGATTTGATGCTGCTACCCACTGGGGGTGAGGACATGGCTGCCGTGTTGATTGGGGGAGAAGAACTCTGGGATGGATTAGCTGTGTCTTTCATGCTCCCTGCAGGAGGGAGGAGGGAAGTGCATTTATATTCCTGACTTAGATTCTCTGGCTAGTTTTATAAGCACCCCCCCCCCCCCCTGCCTGGTAAAGAAAGCGAACTTCTCTAGCCCTTAAACCAGAGCTCAGGGGGTCTAAAAAGGGTCATTTCCAGGTTCAGATTATAAAGCTCTGGTTTAAGAGGCTTGAACAAGAGGGCCTCTGCTCCTGTCAATATCTGGAACTGAAGGATCAATAGTGGATTCTTTTCTCTTTCCTCTGCTGAGTCATCAGTGGTGAGAACGGGACAGTCCTGGAATTCTTGATTACAGCCATCCGTGATAGTCCAGAAAATAAACATCCACTTGTTGAACCGGTTCATAGTAAAGTGAATTGTTGGTGAATGAATGCTTCTGAAAAGCAGGGCGTCTTCCATTTGTGCCTAATACCCCATCCTGATGTATTTACATCTTTGTAATGGGGTTTCCCTTCCTTCTGCCTGCCCAGCATGCCTCCCCTCTTGTGGTGACAGTCTGTGGCTTTTCAGAGAAGCATCCCCTCCATCACTGTGGCCTCAAATGGGACTTTCAATCACGGTGCCCTCCTCTGCTTCAACCCCCAGCTACAAAGGCAAGCACATCAGTCAGAGCTTTCTACAACCCTGGCCACAGTGAGTGATGCAGGGAGAGAACCATGACCCAAACCATGACCCTTGAGACTTTAAATGTGCACATGGCGAAAGTAGGGAACTGTCTTTTAGATCAGGGGTTGATAAGTGCTTTCTATAAAGGTCCAGCTGGTAAGTATTTTAAGCTTTGTGGGCCAGGCTTTCTCTGTTGCAACCGCTCAGCTCTGCCATTGTAGTGAAAAAGTGGTCTTAGACAATTTGTAAATGGATGGGTGTGACCGTGTTTTGATAAAACTTTATTTATAAAAACAGACAGGGGGCCACTTTCGGTCCCTGTTTTAAATGAAAACATAGAAATATAGGAATATAGGGCCCACCTTGTGAAAATAGTCACCTTAAAACCGACTCAGAGGAAAGCAGGAGTGATAGTGGGAGAGGATGAGCTCTGACCTCAGTCACTGAGCCCTGGATGTAGCCATGCCTGAAGGCGGCAGTCCATCGGATGGCCAGTTATGAAATCCATTTATTACACTTTATTGCTTGAGGCAATTTGCTATGGGTTTTTGTCATCAAAGACAGTCCTGGCTCGTATGACCCTTTTCAGCAGTTTGCTCTTGGAGCCCCCAAATTATGTGTTGGGAAGACCATCAACAAGCTGGGAAGCAGGAATAGGGAAGGGGCTTTTTAAGATTGTAGCTCAGAGGCCTCGGTCGAACCTTACCACTAGCTAGAAGTGGGGAGGCTAAGCCCATCCATCCACAGCTCCCCAAACCCCCCACATTCTTTCCACTATTTGTCGCGTTGTACAGTATATGTAAAGTGTGTGTGTGCTGTGGGCATCCTTACCATGAGCTGAGAGACGAGGTCATTATTCCTGTTTCACCCTTAAAGATTGACAGCAGAACTCAGAAGGGTGAAGTGAGTTGCCCACAGTAACCAAGATAGCAGGTGAAGAAGTTAGGATGCGATCCCAGTTCTGGGAGGCTCCAGAAGCATGGTTTCCCTGATGGCATTGCTATCTTCTCTAACAAGAGGCCAAGAGTAGGGCCCTTGTCCCCGTCACAGAAACAGCCTCTTTATAACAAGCCTGCATGTTCCATGGATGAAGACGGGAATGAAGGGAAGCCAGTGGCATCCGTCACTCTGGTCCCTGGGAGCTTTATAAGCAAACGTGGGCCTGTTAGCTGTAAATACAGACTCCAGCTATTCTTTCAAGTAAATTGGTGGTGTTGTATTAGAAAATATCTCTCTGCAAAATGCTAACAATGCAGTGGTGCTTAAATTTTATGTGTGCAAGATTACGAGTAGATACATAAAACGGAGGGGGGAAAAAAGCCCCGCACTGACAAGAGCCGGGTACATGATGATTAGTTTCCTTTTCTTGCAGCCTCTTCCCCAAGCGGTTCCGGAGTGGAAATTTCCTTGAGGAGAAAGTTAACCACGAAACTGCTGACTGTATGGGGCTGCGGGGCACTCCGGGGATGTTGAGAAGCTGGTGGTGTCTGTTCTTCTGCAGAAGAATCGAAGACCTTCCCTGGGAACATCGCAGCCTACTTACAAATAGTGACGGTACTACCAAAGCCGCCGGAGTCGGGGGTGGGGAAGGGCAGCTCTTCCCCCTGTGTGCTTGGGGCTGACTGGGCCGCTGCAGTCCTCGCGGTAGGGCTGGTGTGGGCGGAGCCCGGGGCGGGAGATAAGACCCTGGTCCTGGGGAAGGGAGAAGAAAGGGAGAGTCAGGTCTCTCTAGCAGAGGCAGAAACGGGGCGAGTGTAAAGAGAAACATCACGTAGAAAGAAACAGAGAGGAGCCTTTCTTGGTGACTTTACTTGTGACATTCAACCCGAGAAAAGAAGGAGAGAAAAGTCCGTTTTTGAGTCTTTAAAAACTTACGATGTGCCCAGAGCTGGAGCTGAGTGAGAGGACGTTTGGACACTCCCCAAGAGCCCACCCACAGCCTGACGACGCCTTCGCTGGCACCCTGTTCTCCTGCCAAGCGTCTGAACCCACTGCCTTGGTCCCAGATCCTTCCCCGCTGTTGCCATAAGCACTGGAGGCCCTGAAAGGCAGACACCCCAGTAGCAAACCAGGAGCCTGTCCGAACCAGATTACGCCCCAGGCAGTCTGGTTTGCCTGGTAGTACTGGCCCCTTGGGGACATGTCGACACCCCACAGCCCCCTCCCGGCATACCAGCTTCTCATGCTTTCTTTGAGCCAAACATCCTGGTGGACAGACTTGGGCCTGCGGTCACACTTTGGCCACATGGTCATAGTGGGCCCTGACCTTGGAATGTATATTGTTACTCTGACAGAGAGGGTGTCTGCGTGTGCATGGAAAGTTTGTGTTGCCCTTTTCATAGGGCGGAGGAGCTGTCTTGGAGATGTTTTCCGTATTTGTTCATAGAAATCAATATCATCGTTGCTAACTGGTGAAGCATGTCCATCGTTCCGACAAGTAGTTTCGACTTTTCTTTTTGCGACTGCAACAGTGCCCTAGCACATGTCCGCGTGCCTGCCTCCACGTGCACACATGCGAGTGTTTCTCTAGGTAGCGGCAGGTGAGCTTATGGCCCTGGGGGTGGTGCACACACTGCCCAGGTAATTCTTTCTCTTGGCTCCAATCCCTTGCTGATCCTGGCAACAACAGGACAGGGGCATGGAACGTCTTATTAAGAATTTAATAATGGCTGGCAGAGAAGCGACCCCTCCACGTCCTAATCCCTGGAACATGTGAACATGCATGGCAAAGGGGTTGCCTGTCTGCTGGCCCTGAGACGGGAGAGGAGCCTGGATTCTTCAGGCGGGCCTACTGTAATCACCGCGGTCCTTAGAAGGGGAGGAAGGGCCCAGAAGAAGGAGTCAGAGAGACGGTGGCATGAGAAGACTGGGGCCCAATGTTGTTGGCTTTGGAGGTGGAGTAAGGGCTGCAAGCCAAGGAATCAGGTGACCTCCAGAAGTCAGAAAAAGCAGGGACATGAGTTTTCCTCTAGAGCTTCCAGAAAGGAGTGCAACCCTACTGACATCTTGATTTCCGCCCCGTAAGGCCAGTTTAGGCCTCCAGAGCTGTGAGGTCACGGCTGTGTGTTGTGTTAAGCCTCTAGATCTGTGGTGTTCTGTTACAACCACAACAGGAAATGGATAGAACCCCTATCCATGCCTTGCCTAGAGCAAAGATGAGCCTGTCTCTGGAAGCAGTTTTTAGGGAACTCATGGGGTGGGAGGCTGGAGGACGGTGAGCCCTCGGGGGAGGCTGCTGGGGCCATCAGAGCAGCAGAGACTGTCTTGTATTTGCTGCTGAGAGACTCATGTTTTGACACCAGCCTTGTCATGTTGGGATCACGTGATACTTGCTATCGACGCCACCTGTTCCCACCCCAAAGATGCCACTTGCGGACACGCAGGGAGGGGCACTTGGCTTTCACAGGGCATTTGGGCGACAAGATGTGATGGGGGAGGTAAGGCATTCTTCACAGACCAAGTCCACAGCGGTGCCCATCAGGCTATGTCTTGGGCTCCTCGGTGAGTGAGGCTTGTGTACAAGGTCACCATTGTCTGCAGCAACCCCCAACGTCCTGTGCACTCGGGTTCCGAGCGGGGCAGACGCACCCCTGATGTCTGTTTTCTGTGGACGGCTGCTTTATAGAAGCCGTTTCATCTTGCCTGCCCTTCTCTCTCCTTGCTTCTCTGCCTTCCCCTCTGTTCTGCGCATCCAGGCTCTGTCATGTGCTCTCAGAATTAAAAGGGACTAGCAAATGCCCAGCCAGCCCCGACACACTCTCGCGGCATCAAACACTCGGGTTGGTCTGGGGCTGTTCCTGCCAGGGGCAATCAGCGCTGCAAGTTCGTATGGTTGTGTGACACGGAGTGTCAGTCCTCACCGGCTGTGGGCTGGGGCGCCGCCGATGAGAATAACGTCAGGCGGCATGCACCATCTTTAGCTTCCACAGAAAAAGAAAACACAGTAAGCATATTCCTATGTGGAGAAATAAGAAGACGTCGGTGAAGGGCCGTGAACTGATGAAGTGCCTGAACGTATCCAACAGGAAGATCTTCCCTTGTGGTAACTGAGGGTAGAGATTAATAGGAGTGTTAGCTCTGGGCAGGGGTCGTATCCCAGCTCTGCCACCATGAGGCTCTTCCTTCAACTCGGAGAGTTGTTTTTCCCGTCTGTGAAATGGATCCTCGGTCGCTACCCCATGGTTGGCAAGTAAGTGTCGATCAAAGAGAACCGTCCGTATCCCTTCCACCTTCAGTGGAAGCTCTAGGTTTGTGACGTCAGGCAGGTCCCATGAGTATCTCTGTACTTCAGCTTCCTTGAATGGAAAATGGGAGCACCCCAGGTTCCTACCTCAAAAGCTGTGTGATTTGGAGCACTCAGATCAGTGCCTGGCTTGTGGCACACATCCTGTACACCCTAGATGTGGCAAGGAAGTTGTCATCAGGACTCTTGTTTGCAAATGACGGAAACCCATCTTAACTGGACTGTCCAGGTCAGAAGTGGTGGTGGGTTATGGGCTTGAGTAGCCAAACGATGGACAGGATGGGAACAGAGTCAGGGAGAAAGGGTCTCTTTCTTCCCCCAGTGCTTGTCTTTGGCTTCAACACCTATCAAACTTTTTTATGTTGGTTGGTCTTGTCTTTCTGGAAATGGCTCTCAACTAACTTCATGGCCACCAAGAGAAAAAAGTTATGTTTTTCTAGCTTCTCCCTCAGGGAGGGTACAACTCTACCTCCAGCTCCAAGTAGAAGTATCCGGGGCAGGAGGATGATTGGTTTGGCTTTCATCAACATCCCCCCCTTGGACCAGTCACTGTGGTCATGATGGTGAGGTCTGTGATTGGCTCGGCTTTCATCACATGACTGTTCTTGGTCCTCTTACGTGTGGCATGAAAGGAGTTTATTTCCCCCAAACAAGGGAGTACCTCACAGACAGAAGCAGTAGATTTTTGCTACAGTGAAAAAAAAAAATCCTAGCATATTTTCTGGCACAGAAACAGGTCCTTAGATAATGATCCTCCATCCACTAGCCTTAACCTCGAGGACCCTAATCTATAAAATGGGGCTCTCATAATACCAGTAGTGATGACTGAGTAACCCATTTTAGAACCAAAGAGGGCAGGCACATAGTAGGGCTTTATAAATTCCTTTGCCCTGCCTCCGTCCTTAGCCTGAGATGCGGGAAGACCACCACATAAATAATAGAAGGCTTCCCGAGCAAATCCACCGGAGAGCTGCCTCCCCCCAGGACCCGAGAAACTCTAAAGCAAATGTAACTCGAGAAACCCCGCTCCTACCACTTAGTAATTAGGCCGTGATTGTTGTTTATCTGTGCGCTGTACTGTAACTCCCTCTGCCCGAGGCTGGTGCTAGAGCTGGGGAAATACAATTTTCTCCAAACTAATTTAGTTTTAAGAGGAAAATGAAAGTTTAAAGTAGTTTAATGTTTCGGCAAAACCATAATGGCTGGGGAAGATTGGACGATGTGAACCAATAAAGCGCCCTAATTCTGATAATAACTCAAGGCTTAACTCTTCCGCACATCAGAACCCATCCTCACGCTGACATTCTGCACAGGCCAACACGGGATCCAGTGTACGGTCAGAGAATCGTTCTTCTTTATTTTATTTTACTTCTTTTTTTAAATAAATAAACAGCTTCACTTTTGACTTTAGTAGAGCCCTAAGGACACAGCTGTTTAGTTATATCCCAGGAGACACCCCCAGGGTTTAGACATTTCTATTCCATTCGTGCATTTCCTGCAGACTTGGAATCCTCGGGGAAGGAGTCCCATTCTTGGGTTGAATCGCTGTTGGCAAGGCCTGACAACTAGCTCTAAAATTGAAACCTCAGGGAGCCTCAGTTTCCCATTTATAAACGAGCTTGAGAAGGACTTGTAGGGTTGTTGTAAGAATTACAGAGACAGTGACTGGCACCTGGCCAGTGAGAGAGAGAGGGAGAGAACAACACCCATTCGTTGGCCACATCGCTTGAGAACCTATGGTGTGGCCGGTATCACTGTAGGGTGAAAGATTCATAAATCCGTAAGACATGGGGATAGGTCTTAGCCCCGAGATGACATTGTCACTTTGCCTGCTGCCACTTATCTTGATATATTCTGTTTTAGCCAATTAGCTTGGTAAAAATTTTAACCAAATTCCAGTGAAAAATTTCTTTCTTTTTTTAAAAAAGATTTTATTTATTTATTTGAGAGAGAGAGAGAGAGAGCAAGCGAGAGAGAGACCACAAGCAGGGGGAATGGCAGGTAGAGGGAGAAGCAGATTCCCTGCTGAGAATTCTTTTTTTTTTTTTTTAAGATTTTATTTATTTATTTGAGAGAGAAAGCACATTCGAGCAGGGTGGAGTGCAGAGGGAGAGGGGGAGAATCTCAAGCAGATTCAGGGCTCAGTCTCAGGACCCTGAGATCATGAACTGAGCTGAAACCAAGAGTCGGATGCTTAACCGACTGAGCCACCCAGGCGCCCCTCCTTCATTTCTTCAAAAACAGAGCTTATCAAGTATCTGTAGGGAGCTAGTCTCTGTGCTGGTTGCTGGGGATGTAATGATAGACTAAAAATTCACTTTCCGTGCCTTCATGGTACTTATAGTCCGGTGGTGGAAAAGATATTAATACAGAAATCACAGGGATTTATGTATCCTGACAGCTACAATGCGTCCCACAAAGGAAAGCAGACGCTGGCCCAGTAACGTGTGATCGGCCATGCCTGGGGGAGCTTCCTGGAGAATGTGAAGTCTGGGCTGAGTAGGAGCCAAATATATAAATATAAATAAAACCTGAGAAAGGTGGGGAAGAATTTTACAGGTAGAGGGAGCTCTATCTTGTAGGAGGAAGAAACTTGGTATGCCAAAACACACAAACAGATGAAAAACCAACCAAAAAACACAATGGCTGCCAGTAGCTGGAGTCTGAGTGAGGTGGGGCACAGTTGGAGGGGACACCAGAGACCTTTGTAAGTCTCAGGTCCTGCAGAACCTTGGAGATCATTCTTCTGGCCATCTTTACAGTGTAAAAATGTTCTCCTGGAAAAGTGTCATTGTGTAAACCTTGAATGTGGGGCCGAGAGCTCTCTGTTGTCCGCCCCAAGTCCCCGGAAGCCTAACCCTTAGCGGGAGGCCTGGCCTAGGGACAGTGCTGCAAATACACAGAGCTGGCTGGTGCTGTCAGCGTACCCCTGCCCCAGCAGCCCTCCTGGGGGCTGCCACACGGTTGTCCTCCCTGGGCCGCCTCTGGCTCCCCACCCCCGCTCCCCCCAGCCTGCCTCTTTCTGTTATACTTGGAGGGGGCTGGCTGCAGGAGGCAGTGGGTTTTTGGAAAATAGAATCTTCCTGAGCCATGGTAAGATTTTGGTCATTAGTCTAAGATTATCAGAACATCATAGGAAAGTTCTAACATGTAAAGACATGGTTTGGAAAGATCGTCTGGTTGCAGGACAGAGGATGGAGGGGATAGCAAGAAGGCAAGCGGATTGGCGGTGAGGGGGGCTCCTGGTCATCCAGCTGAGATGTGCTGGTGATTTGGGGGGTGTGGGGATGTGGAAGAGAGCACAGGTTCTGGATGTCCATGAGTTGAAGTTTTAAGGACGTTAGCGTGGGTTGGATAGATAGGCATGGTCTTGGTGGAGGGTGAAAAGAAGGAGGTTGAGGATGGAGCTTTGTAGGAAAGGAAGAGAAACTTGTCGAGAAAGAAGGGAGTGAACACCAGAGACAGTGGGAGGGCAGGAAGGGGGGGCAGGATCAAGAAAGCCCAGGTACAGAGGGCTCTCGGTGGAAGGAAACTGTGACATTGTAAAATGCCACGGGAGTTTCAGATACAAGAAATGGTCGTCATACCCGGCAGCTAGGACATCCCTGATGATCTTGGGCTGGTCTTATTTCTACTCCCGTAGAAGCTGAGGAAGGCCCAAATTCTCCCCAAATACGCATTAGCTTTTTTATTACGTGTGCTTTCAACTCCTCATGGCCTGTATAATGGTGTTTTCTACCTTGGGTGGAGTAAGAGTTGGGCACTATTAGTAAAAACATCCCCGCCAGTCACGAATACTCTGAATCCTGCCGTTTTCCCCCAAACCAGTGCTTTTCTACTCTAGATGCACATGTAACTCACGCAAGGGAGTCTAAAAGCACCCAAGCCAGGGCTCTGTTTCCCTTGGAATTAAGTCAGAATATCTGGCGATGGAGCCCGAGTTTTGTTTTGTTTTGTTTTACACTGCTTTTTAGGAGGATCTCCTAGGGTTGAGAAATCACTGCTCTCAACTCTTCCTGTCTATTGGCAGGCACGGGAATATTTATTTTGGAACTATGCACTAGTTTTCTATTGCTGTGTGACAAAGAACGACAAATTTAATGGCTTACATTTGACATTGATTATCTCATAGTTTCTGTAAGTCAGAAGTGTGGACGTGGCTGAGCCGGGTTCTCTGCTCAAAGTCTCTTAAGGTGTCGTCTGGGTGATGTTCCTTTCGGGATCTCAGAGTTTTCTTCCAAGCTCATTCAGGTTTGTTGACTGAACTGAGTTCCTGGTGGCTATAGGACCGAGGTACTCATCTCTTAGAGACTATCACATTCCATAGGCAGTTTCCAACATGGTTGTTTGCTACTTCAAAGCCAGCAGGAGAGTGTCTGCTGTTGTTTCTTGTCTCCTACTCTAGACACTTAAAAAAGACAAAACAAAACCAAACCAAAAAAAAAAAAAAAAAAAAAAAAAAAAAAAAAAAAAAAAAAAAAAAAAGAAAGAAAGAAAGAAAGAAAAAAAAGAAAAAGGAAAAAAAAAAGACCTCACCTGATTAGGCCAGGCCCACCCAAGGTTGTCTCCCTTTTTAGTGACTCAGAGTTAACTGATTAGTGACCTTAATTGTATTTGCAAAATCTCTTCACTTTGTTATACAATGTAACCTAATGGACTGACTGAACTGAACGTTTATGTACCGCTCCCCATTCATATGTTGAAACCCTAATCCCAATGTGTTGTTATTTGGAGGTGGAGGTTTGGGGGTTGATGAGGTCATGAGAGTGGAGCCCTCATGAATGGGATTAATGCCCTTATAAGAAGAGGCCAGCGAATTTGCTGTCTTTCCACCATGTGAGGGCACAACAGGGAAAGAGCTCTCTGCAAACCAGGAAGAACCCCTCACCGGACACTGGATCTGCCAGCACCTTGATCTTGGACTCCCCATCCTCCAGAACTATGAGAAACAGATGTGTTGTTTAAGCTGCCCCGTCTATGGTGATTTGTTATAGCAGCCTGAGAGGTCTAAGATAGCATCCTATCATTTATAGGTCCTGCTCACATTTAAGATGAAGCAATGATATGGGGTGTCTGCAGCAGGTGCCTGGAATCTTGGGAGCCATCTTAGAATTCTGCCAACCACAAATTAGTACAATGGTTCTCAACCCCGGGCAATTTTTCTCCCCAGGCGACATTTGACAATGGTTGCCATGAATGGCAGTGTGTGCTCTTGGCGCGTGGTGGGACACAGCTAAATATCTCACAAAGCACAAGACATCTTCCCGAAGGCAGAATTAGCGGGTGCCAACGTCAACAGTTGGAGAAGCACTGAAATAGAAGAAGGAGGAGTTTTAGGAAGAGGTCCACGGGGGAATTGGAGGGTGGTCAGCTGTGTGGATTCTGTTCCTCATCTGGCTCTATAATCTAACTTTCATTAGGAGATGATCGGAAGCTTAAGAAACATTTCTTGAGAGCATTTTCAGTCACTGCAGAACTGGGTTTGACCCCAGAATTGGAGAAAAACGTGATTCTCTGCCTCCTAATGAAATGGAGCAGCGCCCTGTCCCTGCCCCCTGAACCCAGCAGGATTGTAAGCCATGGGGGCTGCTGGAATAGAGATTCTTGGCATGGACATTTGTGGTGGCTGCAGTGAAAGGTTTGTGGGCGGTGGGCATGGACCAGCGTGATCTGAAGAAGGAGAAGAGGAAAAGGCACGTTCAGCTTGGTAACTGTGGCTGATGTGCTGGTTTGTGGGCTCAGGTGGCCCTGCGAGAAATTTATAACTAGAGGTCACTTCAAGTGGGGTTAATTTCCTACAGTCAGGCTGGAGGGAACACACATACCATGATTTGGTCACTGAAAGGACATATGCTAGTCACCGGGGAAAAGCAAATCAAAACCGGTGGGACACCACTCCACACTCACTAGGATGGCTGTAATTCAAAAAGATACAATAACAAGTGTTGGCAAGACGTTGAGGACTTGGAACCCTCGCACACAGCTGGTGGACATGTGAATGGTGCAGCTGCTTTGGAAAGCAGTCTGGCCGTTCCTCGGAAGGTGGAGCATGGAGTCAGCGTGTGACCCATCAATTGCACTCCTATCTATAAGCCCCAGAGAACAGAAACACACGTCCGCACAAACACGTGTACACGAATGTCCACGGCAGCATTATTCATAATAGCCAAAAGGTGAAAACATCCCAAATGTTCATTCATATGGTGAATGGATAAACAAAACGTGGTCTATACATAGGATGGAGTGTGATTCAGCCACGGAAAGGAATGAAGCCCTAACACCTGCCACAATGTGGAGAAGCCTTGAAAGTATGAGAGAAGCCAGACACAGGCCACATGTGGTATGTTCCATTTGTAAGAAAAGTCCGAAATAGACCCTTAGAGACAGAAAGCAGATTAGTGGTTGCCAAGGGTTGGAAGAAGGAGGGAATGGACAGTGACTGCTTCTTTTTTGGGGTGATGCAGAATGTTCTGGAACTAGATAGGATGGTTGCACAATTCTGTGAATCTAATAAAAACCATGGGACTATACCCTTTGAAAAGGGTACTTTTTATAGTATGTGAATTATATCTTAACAAAAAAAATAATTTTCAGTAAGTAAATGTGATCTTACATTGTTGTCCACAATACCGAAGTCTGAGACAGCTCCGCCTCGTGTGGAAAGTCCCAGTTTCCAGGAGGGCTCTTGACCCTTCCCACGACAACCTGGTTGGACCTACTCCAGCATGTGTTCCTGGATCCCACTGTTCCTTTCTCGTGAGTGCCTGCCTTCCTGATTCATGCTTCCTATCCAAATCCTTGTGTTAGGTCAAGGCAGATTGTGATCACTCTGTACTGGGGAGTCTGTAATATTCCCTCCACCTGCTTCCGAACTTGGTATGTCTAAATAGATAGATGGATAGATAGACAGACAGACAGATAATGGTGTGTGTGTGTGTGTGTGTGTGTGTGTGTGTGTATTTACTTATGGCACTTGTATCATATTTTGCATCATAAACAAATTACCTTGCTGAACTGTGAGATCCTCAAGGGCAGGGTATCTGTTAAGATTCTTTCTGTTGCAAGTGATACAAACCCGGTTTTGCACTCATTAGAGAAAAAGAAAGTCTAGAGACTGGGCCCCACCCTGGGCTGAGTTCTCTTCCCACGCGTTGGCTCTCCTTTCTCATTCTTCACTGGAGACTGATCTCCATTCTTTCAGGTTCTACTGCAGCGGTGGGTGAAAGCATGGCCCTCTCTCCTGAGGGTCTAGCTCAGCTCCAGGGTTTAGCTCTGGATGGCTCTTCCCTGAGCGCATCTTCGTGGGTGGGAGGATGGTGGGAGTGGGGTGCTGAATGGCTGGAATTAAGTTGTACCTCCATCCCTGGCGCTGATGGGGATTCAAACTGACCACAGGGGCCATGGCTGAGGGATAGGAAAGTGGGTGTTTTTCAGAAGGTTGTCTAGAGAATGGGAGAATGGGAGATGGAATGGCAACATGTAGCAAGTGTCCACCAACATGTAGCAAGTGTCCACCACGGTTCTTGTCTGTATTGCTGGTACTCCGGACGGGACAGGCATGTAGCAAACATCTATTGAATGAAATACAACCCTGATATACCAGCTCCCCAACCGCCATCTGTGGAAAAGAATGATGTGCTGACCAGGGAAGACATATGATGTCAAGCCCTCAGAGTGCTTGGGATTAATCCCAAAATAGCCCATGCTCTGATTACTATTTTGGACATTTCTTTTAAACCAGTGAATGTATGCCAGATATTCTGAAAGTCCAAATCAGTGGGTCCCAATCTTTTTAGTGACAAAGCTACGGCCACTCTTCTCACATTCAGAGGAAGCTGTAGACATTTTCCTTAGAAAATTTTACATCGTGTGATAATTTACCTGGGATTTTGGGAGTTCCTGGACCCTCAGGAGTCCCAACTTAAGCGACTTTGTTGTGAATAGTTAGTGGCGCTGGATTTTGTGTATTTCACCATTCCCTATTGTTTTCAAAATCTTTCCTCGTGGAACTACCCTGACTCAGGACTAGAGGGCATTGTGTACCTAGAAACCACATCAGACACAGTGTGAGAGCGCCTTAGATTTTCACACAAAAAGGCTTGTTCACTGCTCAGTTAACAAGTAAGCCCTTCCCTGTTCCCAGGAGGGAATGAAGTCAGCCCCCTGTGAAGAGAGGGATGGGGAGAAGGGAAGAAGAGCTGCCTAAATGTTTCCCTCATCTGTATGTTGATGAAATGTTGGCATTCTCCCCAGAGTTCAAGTGCCTGGTTTAGATTGATTTCCCAGCAAGGATCCCGGTGTGTTGGGATGTGCAGCATATTGGGAGCACGAGGGGCTCAAAGTTCCAGCCTTGCCTCTGGCTTCCTGTGGGATCTCAGGAAGGCCCCTTCCCTTCTCTGTGCCTCTGTGCTCTTATTTGCACAAGGAAAGGGTTGGATCGGCTGCTCCCAGGCCATTACGGGTTGTGATGCTCTCAGGTTCAAATGTTTCAGGAGTGAGGGAGAGATGCACGGAGAAAACTTGCAGCCAAGGAAGAGCGTGGCTAGACTCGGAAATGAACGTATCAGGCAATCCCCGGAGGACTGGGGCAAACCAGATCCTGTGAGTGGATGTGGAGGGCTGGGGCAGGCCCCTGCATGGTGGTGAATGGCTTGTGTATGAACGCAGTCTGCTTATCCAAAAGGACAGTACCATGGTAGGCAGCCTCCAAGATCTCCCCAGTGATCCCCGCCTCCTTGTGTAAGCCCCTCCCCATGAGTGTGATCAATCTGGTGGCTTATTTCTAACCAACAGTATAAAGAAAAAGTGCTGGGATTCACTCTAGAGATGAGGTTACTAGGGAATGGTGAATCTATATGGGACACTCTTTTCTTCTACCTTTTTGCTCTGATTAATCCAACTGCCATGTTGAGAGCTGCCCTCTAGAGAGACCCTGGTGGGCAAGGAGCTAAGGAAGGTGTCTGGCCAATAGTCAGTGAGGATCTGATGCTCTCGGTCCAACAGCTCACCCGGAACTGAGTCTCATCAATAACCACATAGTGAGCTCGGAGGTGGGTCCTCCTCCAGTTGAACCTCAGAGCAGACTGCAGCCCTGCCTCACAGCTTGATTACAGACTCCAAGAGACCTAAAGGCAGAGGGACCCATAGCTGATGTGGGGGCACACTTCCTTCTAAGAGTCAGAAGCACAATGCAGGCTGGGGGACTGGAGCACTTTCCAGGGAAGCCAGAAAAGCAGCTGATCAACCCCCATGGGGCACCCCAGGGATTCTGCTCAGCTCACCTGCTAAGGGGGAGGCGCCTGGGGCAAGGTCAGGAGGAGCAGAATTTTCCTTCCCTCCCTGGTCTCAGCCAGTGCTGTGGTTTCATGTGCCCTCCCTACCCCAACACCAATCACTCCCAAATGTGTACATCCAGCCGGGAAGCCACACCTGGATCCTGACCTGCACAAACTGTGAGCTAATAAATGTTCGTTGTCTTAAGCTGTTAAATTTTTGGGGTGACTTGCTATATATCAATAGGTAACTAAGGCAAGTATTAAAGCAGTGACTTTCGAACTGCTCTCCTTGCTTGTGGTGAGACTTTGAGTAAGTCTCTTCACTTCTCTAAGCCTTGCTTTTGTCATCTGTAAATGGCACCCACCTTAGAGGATCGTGGTGAGATCTGAATGAGGTCATGCATGCCGAGTGCTTGCACAGTGTTTGGTCTATGTGCAGTGAGTGGCAAGAATCATCATCATTGTCAGTGTCATCGTAACCCAGGGAATCCCATAGCAGAGGGGTGGAAGCTAGCAGCTGTCAAAAAAAAAAAAAAAAAATTGATACAAAGATCTTTCCTCTTCCTGCAGGAACAAACACTACAGTTGTGTGCAAGTGACCGGCCAATCAGAAGTCTGCATCCTCGGGCGACAATGATTGATCCGAGGGGGCGATGTTGACCTAAAAGAGCACGTGAGAGTCTTTTCCTGAGATTGACACAGAGCTTGTGGGAGAAGGCTTCTGGAAGGGGGCAGATATCTTAGCGGCTCGAGCCTTAGAGAGAAATCTAACCTGTTCTCCCAAACAGAGGCCATCAGTAATTTCCAGCAAAGCTCTTTGATATTTATTTTATTTCCATTAGAGTTAAATTTCAGTGATTAATGAAGCCTTAAAAAAAAAATCCCCAAAGAAGCAAACACAACAGAAAGGGAACCCTATGAAAGCCCTCCTCCAAAGTCTTTCTGCAAATAATCTCTCACGGTTTAATTGGCCCTTTTAGGTAAAACCTCTCACTGTTGCAACAGAAATTGGTTCTTTTTACTTCAGAGAGTGCTCAGGGCTGATTACCTCTGAGGGCTGAGACCCGAGGGCAGATTATACAGCGAGCCCTTTTATCTCTCCCTGTCCCGGAAAGCCTGAGATGGGCGGAAATCCTGGGATGGGCGGGTAGGAAAGCCTCTGGATGCCCACATTCCCCAGGAGTCTCCTAGAAGCCTTAGTGATACTCCCAACCTCCAGGCACCACACATGTCCCTCCTGGGTGGCCAGGGCGGGGGATGGCAGATTGCCAGGAAAGGAACCAATTTATAGAGTAATCCAAGGATAAATTCCCTCCTTGGAAATTACAGATGACCTATCTGTGTGTGTGTGTGTGTATTGATTGATTTTGTTTTTGTCTTTTGCTGTTTTGTTTTCTTTTAAAGAGGTAAAGCAGGAGTTTGGTTTTGGACATGTCGAACTTGGGATACCCTCAAAGACATCCAAAGAGCAACATCAGATTGAAGTTGGCTGGGTGAGTCTGTAGGTCAAGGGAGAGTCTGGCTGGATGTACACACTTGGGAGTGACTGGTGTTGGGGTAGGGAGGGCTCATGAAACCAGAGCATGGGCTGAGACCAGGGAGGGAAGGAAAATTCTGCTCCTCCTGACCTTGCCCCAGGCGCCTCACCCTTGGGAGGTGAGCTGAGCAGAACCCCCGGGATGCCCCATGGGGCAACTTGATCAGCTGCTTTTCTGGCTTCCCTGGAAAGTGCTCCAGTCCCCCAGCCTGCATCGTGCTTCTGACTCGTGGAGTGTGTGTCCCAATGTCAGGAACTGTGCAGGAAGGAGATAAGGCTCGTCACTGGCTGTGACAGTTAATTTTATGTGTCAACTTGACTGAGCTCGGGGATGCCCAAATAGCTGATCAAACATTGTTTCTGGGTGTGTCTGGGGGGTGTTTCTGGAAGCGAACCGTATTTGATTTAGTAGACTGAGTAAAAAAATCTCCCTCCCCGATGCGGATGGGCATCATGCAATCTATTGAAGGCCCAGACAGAACAAAAAGGCTGAGGGTGAATTCTCTTCTCTCTTCTTGAGCTGAGAAGTCCATCATCTCCTGTGCTCCTGGTTCTTGGGCCTTCGGACTCCCGGATCTATGCTAGTGGTACCCCGACATCCACCTCCCCACCTCCCCTGGTTCTCAGGCCTTTGGTTCTGACCTGGGAGTTGGACCATTGGCTCCCCTAATTTTCAGGCCTTGGGACTTGAACTGAATCATAACACAGTTTTTCCTGCTTCCCCAGCTAGCATATTGTGAGATATCTCTGGCTCCAATACCGAGCGAGCATATTCCAAGTGAGTTTTCTCTTATGTATCTATACATATATCCCATCAGTTCTCTTTCTCTGGGGGACCCTAACTAGTACGGATTCTGGTACCCAGAGTGGTTCTAGAGGGACAGAATTTTAAGGATGAGTTTCCCGAATTGGTTCTGGAGTTTCTGGAACTGGCTCTCCAATCTGATTAGATTCAAAGACGCTAATGACTAATTCCAGCAGCAGAGAAAACACTGACCGTCCACGGTGTGACCTGTTCACAGAGAGACACAACATTTCCGGATACTACTAATCAGCCTCTCGGAAGACATAAGGAGCTAAGTAACTCCGTACATGATACCTTTGAACATTTTTGGAAAACTAAGGACTGTAATGGTGTCGGTTGGTTGCTCCTAACATTGCTGGACAAAGTGGCGAGAGCAAAGGATGAGCTCAGGGATTCCATTTCCGAGCTCAGGCGCCACAGACGTGACCTGGGAGCTCCTAGGTGTGCCCTGAGGGAGAGCCTTATCTCCTGCAGCTGCCCGGCTGAAGTTCCTGAAAATCAAATGCTGGTTGTCCTCCTGAAATTGGCTGAATCACAAAGCGAGTTGAACTCCCAACCGTATCTGCTGTTGAAGTGAGAGCATTGCTTGGGCAAGAATGGGATCCTCTGCGTTAGGAGGGGGTCGCAAGGGAAGGCCCCGATGAAGTCAGGGATGCCGAGCCCCCGAATTCTGATGAGTCATTGCCAGTGCAAGTGATCTTTCCATCCCCAGTGATAGAGCCTCTCTCTCTACAGTGGTTTCAGCCTTCCCACCTCCAAGCTGAGGGGATTAAGTCTACCATGAAGACCCGGTAATGGTTTCCCCTCCACAGATGCCAGGCAAGACCATGCTGACTCTCCTCAGGACCCACCCCACCACCCCTCTGCTTCTAGACCCTGTAACTAGACTCTTGGCCTATTGAGGCCCCTAAAGATGAGGCTTAGAGTGTGACCCATGACGAGATCTGTCACAGCCTAAAAAGAACAGTTTGGGTTTTCTCATTTATATAAGCCGACGTCTTTATATACGTGTGGGAATGGATGTTAAGGAACAATGGTGGAAGATAAAGTTGGAGCAGGTTGAATTTATTGATATGGGCCCACTGTCTGCATTTAATGTTGGAGCTTAGAGAGTTAGAAAGGACGCTAGCAGTGTGGTTGGTTGGTTGGCTGAAAGATGCATGGGAGATTGGGATGTCAGAGTAGATTTTTCATTTAAGACCTGCTCACCCACCTAGGAAGGCCCAGAAGACACACCCTTTACCAATATTTTAAGAAATGAATTTGTGGGGGAGCCCTAGCATCCTTGGAGAATTTTGGGATTGCTCTTTTCTGTAGGCTGGGCCCTATGGAGGGAACCATAGCCACTCAAATGGAGAACCTAAATGACGTGGGGATAACCCGATCTTGGGTGGCAGGGGCCGAGTGGCAGCCCTCAGCCACCAGAGGCTAGGTGGGCATGGTGATGTAGTGGATAGCGGCGTCAAAGCCATCAGAGTAGTCAGACTGACACAGACCTCCAGCATCGGCCAGTTCATCACGGTGTTCCCAGAAGTAAAGTAGATAGGAAGCCTGTGAAATTCTTACTTGATCTGTATAAGCAGAAAAGTTCTGGGTCAAGTGAACAAAAGTCTAACTCAATCATAAAACAGAGACACGGTCCCTCAACCAAGTCCCAGGCTTGAGCCAGTTCATAGACCCAGAGCTGCTCAAGCAAAGGGAGGCCAGGCACTCTCGAGGGATGTCCCAATGCTGAAAATCTACAGGGTCAGTCTTTCTTCCAGCCTTCCCCAAGAGACCTAAAGCCTTTTGCCAGGGTCACTGTGCACTGGGGAAAGGAAACAATCAGACCTTTTGGGAATGACTGGACATCGACTCTGCAATGACACTGGTTCTAGGAGAACCAGACATCACTGTGGGCCTTCCAGTCCAAGGAAAGGCCATGAAGGTCAGGTCTTTTAGCTCAGGCCTGTCTCACAGTGGGTCCAGTGGGTCCCCAAACCCATCCTGGGGTTATTCCCCAGTTCCAGAATGCATGAGTAGGATAGACATACCCAGCAGTTGGCGGGATCCTCATGGTGGTTCCCTGGCTTGCGGAGTGAGGGCTGTTATGTGGGAAAGGTCACCTGGGGCGAGTCATGGTCTCCTGGAGCGTCAGTTTTCAATGACCTGGATCAAGTGATTCCTGAAACCCATTTTGCTGTGGTAGTCATTCTCTATCAAGTCCAGCAGATTAAAAACCAGCAAGTTGCTGCATGTGCTTGACAGCTATGGCTGAATCCTAAAAAAATTATAGCACGTACCATCTGGCCCCAATCTTTAGAAGCTCTGCAGAGGCTTCTAGAAGCCCCCCTTATGCCTTCTCTCTATATCCAGGAAGGAGGGAGGCACTGAATTCAGTGCTCTCCACTCACCAACCCATTGTGGTTGATCATTAGGATGGATTTGCCATAAATTAAGAAAGAGAGGGGCCTACATTCAGACATTAATAGGATCCTGCATTAGCAAGTGGAATATTTTATGTCTGATGATATAGTGTGAGGGCTTCTGAAGGGGAGGGGTTGTTGAGAGAGGACTGATCACCTTGGAGATGCTTGATCCACCCCTCTATTTAGCTGCCCTGGGTCATGGAAGAAAGGATGGCCTCTTCAACAAACGCTTAGTGAGCACCTACTATGTCTTGAGAAAGGCCTTGCATGGTCATACCATGCATGATATTTGGCCATAGAAATTAATGGATGCCAGACTCATGTAGGCCGCTGGGGACACGTATAAGTCTTTTCTTGTTTGCTTTCCTATGGATCATCTCATTTGCTCTGTGTGGCAAACCCAAGTGGTGGGTGTTACTACTATGGCCCGAATGAGGAATAGTACAGAGAAGGCATTGAAAGGCCATGTGGCCCCGCCCTCCCATCCAGCAACGCTGCATCTTCTCCCAGGTCCTGCCACAGGTGATGTTTCCATTGCTCAGCCTGGAAAACTGAGGCTCAGAGAGATTAAGCATATTGCCTTGAGTTTTGAGGAGAATACAAGGCAGAGATGGGATTCAGAGCATAGTTCTAATTCCCAAACCCATGGCCTTTCCCCTCTTAGGGAGAAAGAGTTCCCACCCTGGAAATGGATACCCATGTTCTCCCCTATTGACATTGACAACTGCCAGCCCCGTAGCGCCCTTCCTGCTCCCCGCCTCCATTCCCTGTCAGCCGTCTCTGCATTATTTTCCTCCTAAACATGCCTCACCTTCCCACAGCTTGCAATATGGTATTATTTATTTTGTGTATCGTCTTCATCCTCTCGACTCAAATGTCAGCTTTGTGAATGCAGATAATGAATGAGTTCCCAGGGCTGGCCCCCCCCCCCCCCGTTTTATCCCTTGCTGTATCCCCACTCTTGGAATGTGTCCGGCCTAAGATAGACATAGCCGTAATAATTCCATCCGGGAGTCATCTCCGCTCCACCACTTTGTAGTGGCCAACTTGCTCTGGTGAGTTACTTCCTCTCTCTGCACTTGGGTTTCTTCAAGAGCAAAATGGAGAAAATGCTGATGCCCCCCCCCCCCATGGCAGGGGTGGGGGTTAATGCATACAAGGAGCTTAAAATCAGGAACACAGTAGGTGCTCAAAAATGATTCACTATTACCTAGCTCACTGCGTCCTGGTACTGTAATGACACCAACTCTCCCTTAATGATTGTCTACTATGTCAATAGTTGTTTGACACCTATTATCCAATTATCTCTTGGAATAACCATTGTCCTCACTTCATAGATAAGGAAGTGGAGGGATTGTAGGATGGTGTATTTGCCATCATGTTCTTTTTTTTTTTTTAAGATTTTATTTATTTATTTGCCAGAGAGATAGAGGGAGAGCACAAGCAGGGACAGCAGGCAGAGGGAGAAGCAGGCTCCCCCCTGAGCAAGGAGCCTGATGCAGGACTAGATCCCAGGACCCTGGGATCATGACCTGAACCAAAGTCAGACACTTAACTGACCGAGCCACCCAGGCATTCCTGCCATCATGTTCTTAATCAGCATCCAGAGAAGGTGTTCATGGTACCCAACAAAGCCAACCCCTTCAGTTTCCCTTCTATGGAAGCTGGTCTCATGGCCATGCTGGCATTTCAAGTTCCCATTCATTAAACTCAAAAGCTTTATGGAATCAGTGTTGGTTTGCAAAATGCCTCGTTGACATCCTCCCTTAATTAATGCCAGTCTCAATGTAAAGCCACATTAATAGGACCATTGTATCTCTAGGTCCAGGGCAATGCGATCCCCGGGACAATCTATTTATAGCAAAAGTATATAAAAATTTCCCCACAACCACCTTACCCTTTCCCCCCACCCCAAAAATATCAGTTTATACTAAACGCTGTTGCAAAATCAGATTTATCATCCAAGGGATTAAAAAATCGAAGGACCAATTTAATGACAAGATTTAGTTCTTTATTTATCTTCTAGCATGTAAATTATAGATTGTCATAAATTTTTCATTCTTTGGGTGCCCACTACCTAATTCACGCAGGAAAAAAAAAAAAAGCAGAAGCCTGCATTACAAAGAGCAAGTGTCTCCTCTCTGGGCACAGGAACCATCTCCTCTGCCTTCTGACAGACGATAATCTGTCAAAATGAAAAATTAATGGCCGCTCCCTTAATTCATCATTGCCTGCCTCTGTTCTATTAATGCCTTCCCCCCTTCTTCCTCCCTCTGCCTCCCACTCTCTCCTCCGCCTCCATACACCCTCATGGTGTGACTCCATTCACCAGCAGTGACTTGAAGGCAGAGAGCCGGTCTAGTGGTGGGAACAGAAAAGAGCAAATCAAATCCATTGACCTCCGGCCCCACAGTGCATCTGTGAAAGTGGGAAAGGAAGAGCTCTGCCTTGCTCATTAAACGCAGCCCGGCCCCATGACCTAAATGCAGACACAGCATGTGGGCACCATCGAAGACATCTTGGACCTTCTGCTCCCCTGCAAGACCCACAGGGGCACTGGTGGTGTTTCCATATCATCAGATTTCCTGTCCAAATGATGAGTCTGGAACGTGGTAGGAAATATAGAAGTCGCGTGATCTCATGCTCCTGTTTTATGGATGAGAAGACAGAGCTTTTGAGAGGAGACGGGGCTTGCAGAAGCTTAGGTGACCAGTGGGATACCACTACAAAGTATAGGTGTCCAAGCCAGCCGTGCTACTGGGCACCTGTCCATCCTTTCATTTGTTTTAGATGATCACCTCTCTCTTCTAATTCCCTTAAAGACTTGCTCGTCTGGATTTCCTTTCAATTTCCGGGACTCTGTAGTAGTAACCACATCTCACTGGAATCACTTCACTGAAATGACCATTTACACCACTTTCTGGACAAATGCTGGGGTTGCATGTCTCCACTTACTCTGAAGTGAGACTTGCCTGCGTGGCTTGCTTGGCCAGTGAAACGTGAGCAGCAGCTTTAAAAGCAGAGGCAAAGGGGCACCTGGCTGGCTCGGTCGGTGGAGCATGCGACTCTTGATCCCAGGGTCATGAGTTCAAGCCCCACGTTGGGCGTGGAGCCTACTTAAAACATAATAAAAATAAATAAAAATAAAAATGGATGCAGAATTCACCCTTTTCCTTTCCTACTGTGGAGGCAACCATTTGGGCTCAGTGGAGTCTTGCCACCATCAGCCTGAGTCCTTGAGTGTCTGCACTGGGAACACTGGGGGCTGACGCTGTCACCGTATATGGTGTGAGTCAGGGAAGTTGGTCCCGTGAAGCTACTGAGATACTGGGGTCATTTCCCACCCCTGCAGCTAAATGTAGCTTATTCTGACTCAAATTCTTTGATAAAATGGAGGTTAGCAGGCTCTTCCTTACCCAGCTTCCTGCAGATACATTCACATCAGTACCTGTCATCACCTCAAGTCCTCTGGGCTGAGTAAATGAGGCATCACACCATCTTCTCCACTGTAACCAGACCTCTCCCCTCAGTGATTCCCTTTTTTTTTTTTTAAAGATTTTATTTATTTATTTGACACAGAGAGAGAGATAGCCAGCGAGAGAGGGAACACAGGCAGGGGGAGTGGGAGAGGAAGAAGCAGGCTCCCAGAGGAGGAGCCTGATGTGGGACTCGATCCCAGAATGCCGGGATCACGCCCTGAGCCAAAGGCAGACACTTAACGATTGAGCCACCCAGGTGCCCCAGCAGTGATTCCCTTTGTGATGCTCAGTGACCCCATCTCCTTTGTGAGACCCGATTTATTTGCCATACTAGACCTTGGTGTTGAGTCTCATACTGCCGATTTTATCTCCTACCTGGAATAGCCTGACCTTTGGCTTCCATGACGTCACCTTCTCTTGGATCTGTGCATGCATCTTGGCCCATTGCCTCCTATCTCCTTCTCTGATACTTTTTCCTTCAGCCTCTGTGTGTTTCTCGACGTTCTGTCCTCACGTATTCTTTCTTACTTTGTGTTTCAACCTTCTCCTAATATCAACTCTTTCTAGCTCCTAGGTCATATCTCCAGCCTGTGTGTTTTCCTAAAGCCTCAGACATATATCACCAACTACCTACTGGTCACTGGCAGCTCATGTCCGTACATTCGTCAACCTCAGCATGCCCCAAATGGCACTGATCATATTCTCCCACAACTTAGTTTTCCTTTCCCCGCCCCCTCCTTGTTGGTGACATCATCATCTTTGTGAACACTGGACCCAACCCCTCTTCTTTTTCAGGATCTCAATATATTTCTCTTATATTCTCTTATTCCCCAGAGGACATAGGGGACAGAGGGTTCAAAGATGAACTCCAGTTGTCCAGCATATCAAGTTGCTTTTATTTCCCTTTTGAAAGATAAGAAACGAGTTATTGATCAAGGGAAGAGAACCTGCCCTGAGAAAGGGCAGGGGTGTGTGTGTGGGGGGGTGGGGGGGTTGTGTGTGTTCAGCTGTTGCTTTCTGAGGCTGCAAACTTTGCTGGGAGACTTTGGGGGAAATCCCCACACCCATCTAGGCCTCTCTCCATTGATGAGTGAGTGAACTGGATCCAGGGATCTCCATGGGCTTTTTCTGCTCTGGGGCCCTTCTTTTATATTTTAAAAGACAGCATGGGAATATGGAAGTCGAGAAAGAGGAAGGGGGAACATACCCTCTGTTACTACCTATATGACATTGGGCAGATCATGGATGCTAGCTGAACTTGCACCTGAACTGGTTCAGGGGGACAAGTTACAAATCTAAATTAAAAAAATCAATAATACCCTTTCTGTAGGTTTTTCTAAGTATTAAGTGAAATAAGGTGCATGTTTTGGGCTTCATCCATCTGTGGGTCCTGAGTGAAATCACGTTGAAGTAAAATCTGAGTTCTTGGTGTGGGCAGATCGACTCTCTCCAAATAATCTCGTGAGTCCTCATGGTATCCATGTGTGTCCCCTAAACCAGACTTGTTTCCCTCTGTGCCGGCCCACATAGAGTGTGACAGCATGGCCTGTGTTTTCAAGTGTTATTTTCTACCGTCTTGGTTTCAGAAGAGATGGAGCCCCACCACTTCTCCAAGGGGCCGAGCCTGGAAAGTGCCACTTCTGAATCCTGATGCCAAAGGTCCAAGTCCTAACTCTCGAACAGTGAGAGCATCTTCTGACGCTCGTCCTCAGGTGGCTCCCCAGTGTGGTTGTTTGAGCCCCAGGTGTCACAGGGTTTGGTGATAAAATGTTCCCAGTTTCTTCTGTGCCTCCCTAGGCCAGGAATCTATCTGTTGCTTTGGTCTCAAGAGCTCACTGAGGTGCGGCATGGAGGCTGGGGCTCAGGCGCGGTGGTGCGAGAGACCAGTGTTGGTGGATCGGAAGTGCCAGTGTGTGCCTCCCTCCCGGAGCCTGAGATGGCATCTAGTGAAATGTGACACATGCTCCTTTTGTGTTGTGTTGGGTTGGGCTGTCTCGCTACTAAGTTGCTCGAGACTCAAAATATGACAGCATTTAGCGATGCCTTGTTTTAAAAGTCATCTCTTGAAATGCAGAGACGGCACACCTTCTTTCCCCTGTAGCCAGAATTCTCCTTCCTTCTGCTGCTCTGGCCTTGCTCTTGGGTCTGCCTTGCAATGCCAGACTCCCTTTTCTGTTAGTGCTCTCTCATGAGTCCCCTGTTTCCTGCTCTAACCTGACCTCTCACTGCACCTGTCTGCTGTGTCTGAAATATGGCTGCATCCCTATATTGCCAGGGTCTGGGCCCCTTACCGTCTAGGAAGTTGCAAATGTGTTGGGCTGTCCTCCACTTCCTCCCACCAGGAGCGATCTGAAGAGCTGGGCTCTACCCGGGCTGAGACCCCCACCACGAGGCCCGGGGCACGATGTGTGCCGGTGCTCCCGCTGACTCCTTTCCTGCCTCGTTCGATCGCGACCTTGAAGATGGGAACGTCAGGACCTGCCAGTGTGGTGTTCTTTCTCTTCTCCATCCATCTCGCCGGCAGATCTTCCCCTAGTGCTCGAATAAAGCAACATCAGATAGGCTGGCTGATTTTCCCATAAATTGCCATTGCATGCGTGTCTGTTCCTTTGCATTGCTGGAATATTCCGGGGGAATTAATGATACCGTTGAGTGGCTACTATGAAGATTTATGTGAGGATCCAGGGAGGTTTGCTTTCTTTCTTTCTATTTTTTCCCCCCTTAAAGTAATAATAAAGATTACAAAAGAGAAATAAGCAGGGGAAGTTAATTTGAAATGAATCTTTAATCAGGTTTCATCTGTTCGAAGCGAACGTCTCCTTTGTTTGAGCGTGGCTGCAGAGGCGGAGCCCGGAGACACCATTTTGTAGATGTATCTGCAAAGTCAAAGCCATTCTGACAGAAATCAAATGAGAAATAATTTCTCCCTGAAGGAATTCTGTTGTAGCTTAATGACGGCTCGAGTGTTCCTGTTGAAATGGCATAATGGGGGTTTTTAATTACGATTCATACCGTCCGGTGTAATGGCGAGACTTCTACTTATTTATTTATTTTTTTTCCCCTGAGCCTCAGAAGCTCATTTGTTGAGTGTGCACTGCCAAATGGAGCGTTTACCCCAAGGTGAAGAAGGGAATTAAGTATTCAAAGCTGACCCGTGCCCAAATTTCCCCTTAATGGAAGAGGAGAGGGAGCCTGACCTGGCTGATGGGACTCCACAGGGTCAAGCCGGAGCTGGGAGTTTATTTCTCAAGACCGCTGGAGAGGCGCTAATTAGAAGGATAAGCTGAACTAATAGATAAGAGATCCAAGATCAAGAATCCAGAAATGAATCGGAACCAGCCACAAGAACCGTGGTTTACGCCAGGCACCTAACCAGTCGAACTGTCAAGAACGCACGGGTGTTGCGCGGTGGGGAAAGCAACTGCCATCCTCCAGGTGGACCCGTGTTCGAGCTCCCTGCAACACTGGAGTCGTGAGCCTCCCTGAACCGTGGCCTCCGATGCCTCAGACGGAGAGAGAAACCAGGCACAAAGCCGTGCAGCCCTGAGTTGGACTCTGTGCCCTGCCTCGTGCCCACCCGCACAGTTACTTAAGCTCTCTGAGCGTCCACTGTAACATGGAGAAGCCACAGAGGCAGAAAACATTATGAATCATGCAATGGGCTCATATTCCACCAGAGTGAGAGTAACCCCTGCTCAACCCTAGCGCTGGCCTCCGTTTCCTGCTAGTGAGAAAGCTGACATTACCTTAGGGGCTCTTGGCTTTGAATGGCCGGACATCTGCATGATGATTTTCCTTTGTATCTTGGCTGCCTTATTACTCGCGTTACAGTGTTTTTGTTCACTAGCAGGCCCTGGGCCTTGGGCCCGGTCAAGACCATCGGTGGGCAGGGTGAAGAATAGCTGTGTTTTCCCATTTGGTATATATAAGATGTGGAGTTCAGAATGATCCTGGCTTATGTGGGTGTTTAAAGAGCAAGGCAGGGGTGTCTTGGGAGCATAGGAGGACGGATTAGCTACCTTTTCTTTTTTTTCTGCTAAGCTCCTTTCTTCTCCCCACCGTGGAATTCTGTCTGGATGTAGGTAGTTGCAGTGGCAAGTGGGAAAGTTGGTTGAGTTAGTGTAGGAAGGTGACGGGATCTTTGTGAAATCCGCCCTCTCCATCAAGCTTGGATTACAATGTTACTGCCTCCAGTGCACTGGGGAGCTGGTCAATAATGGCACCTCAGTTTCCCTGCCACGACCCGAGAACCACAGCAAAGGGGGGGGAGGTTAGGAAACAATGCCACCTTGACTTTGATCTGTGTCATAGATGCTCCATTAAGTATATATTGGACGGAAAGGGAATCTATCCAGCAGAACACCGCTGTGGATCGGGTGGGCATTCAATAAATAGTCAACATCAGAGATCTGTAGCTTTGGATGATTTGATCAACTTGCCCTGTTTCTAATGTCTTTTCCATCTCAGATTTTACGAGTTTATAACCTGTTAGAGTTCATAATTTTCTATTTTATGAGTTAGGTGTATTCACGGCGAATCTCTTCTGGGATGAGGCAGAGGAAATGTAGAAAGAAACAGCAAGAACGTTTAAGTATTTTGCATACCATGGAGCAGTATCTAAGAAGGGAATGGACTTGACCATATGATCATATCATCCGCTGGCATAAATCGCTACAGAAATTATTGCAAAGAAATGACTGCCTCACACTCCATGGCATTGAAGAGGTCACATACACGGGATCCAGGCATTTTGATGTTCACCTTTCATCTTGGCGGCGGTGGCTCACACCTGTTTTGCAAGTGTCTCACTTTAGGTGATAGTTTGGAACCTGGAGCATCAGGAATTTATATCTCTGATCCAAATAGAAGCAACTCCTCCAAAATTCTTGGAAAAGACAGGAAGACTATCCCAAGTCACTTCTCCAACCCCTAGGGCAGCTCGTTTGTATTAATGCATTTTAGGAACATTGAGATGTGGTCCCTGATTTACATTGTAGTAGTGATATAATCCTCGACCATCTTACATGTTGCTCATGCCTATTGTTTGTTTGTTTGGTTTTTTTCCCTGTTTACCCTTTTCAAGTAACAAGTTGGTCTTCCCTGTTTATATCTGCTGGGAGGGGAGCATACGCAGGTATACAACTCTGCCCTGTTGTTCTGAGTTTCTGAAACAAGGGCTATCCCATCTCATCTACTTAATGGTTATCCTTGGTCCTTTTCTCCTAAGTCATTATGCCTGGAACCCCTTTGAATTAGAGTCTTCGTGCAAAAGTTGTTGCTTAACTACCAGCTCCATTCCTTTCTGGTGGTGTGGCTTTGGGTGACTCAGTTTACCTCCATGAGTCCTAGTTTCCTCATCTGCAAAATGGAGATCAGAATCTTTGTTTCTTCCACCTCACCAGGTTTCTGGGAGAATCGTATGAGCTAGTGCAACCCAATTAAACATTTTACAGTTCAGTAACTATATGAGTTAAAATATAATTGATGGTACTGAGTTAATGAAGTTACCCTCTCATAGGACCAAAGTCTTCCCCATGGAACTACTTATAATTATAAACTTACTCTGTATGATAATTTAACACATATCCTTTTTTAAAAAAATATATATATACACCTTGAAGACGGGGTCTGTGTATGTTTGGGGGCCTCACATGTGGTATTGCACTAAGTGGAGGTAGGTGAGTGATTGTTAATTTGTTTTCACCTTGGCTGGCTACAGGTGGCCAGATATTTGGTCAAACATTATTCTGGTTGTGTCTTTGAGGGTGTTTCTGGATAAGAGTAACATGTGACTTAATGGACCAGGTAGAGTAGATTTCCCCTCCCCCACATGGGTGGGCCTTACTCAATCAGTCGAAGGCCTGACTAGAATAAAAAGTTAAATAAGAAAGAATTCTCTCTCTTTGCTTGATTACCTTCGAGTTGGGACATTGGTCTTTTCCTGCCTTTGGACTCAGACTTAACAGCTCTCTTGGCTCTCCAGCTTGCCAACTGCAGATCTTGGGACTTCTTAGCTTCCACAATTGTGTAAGCTTCAATTCCTTATAGTACATTTCTTTATGTATGTCTTTCTTTTTATATTTAGCTATCAGTATCTTTACATATATATGATATAGTATTTATTATAATGAATATATATACATATTTTCTCTGTCTCTGTCTCTGTCTCTCTCTATATATACATCTATGTTTCTCTGCAGAATCTAGACGAATACAGTGGGTATTGGTGGCTTCTAACAGCATGATAGGTATGGAGATTGCAAGAAATAGATTCTAGATATATATGAAGGTAAAGCCCATCAGGATTTCCTAGCATACTGGATATGGGGTATGAAAGACAAAGAGGCATCAGTGAAGGTTCCATGGCTTTTGTCCTTAGCAAGAAGGTTTGAGTTTTATTAACTGAGATGGGAGGAGCAAATTTTGGACGGAAGATTAAAATTTTAGTTCCGAACTTAATGCTAAGGATGTAATTCTAGAATAGGTTCCAGGAGTCCAAAAGGTTTATAGAAACCATCCAACCAAAGAGTCTCAGTAAGTGGCCACCTAGTCTCTCCTTACATACTACCTGTGATGAGGAGCTCCCTACCGTATGAAGAAGTTTATTTTGTTGTTAGGCAGCTCTGGGTGCTATGACATTGAAATCTATCTCCCTGTAACTTTTCCCCCATAAGAAGTCTGGCTCTCTTCTTCCAGTCATATACATAATTGAAATTGTTGACTATGCATCACTGAGTTATCTCTTCCCCATGAGAAACACACCCAGTTCTTCTGGCCATTCTTCGCATGGTCTGGGTATCAGTCATTCACACTTTAGCATGAAAGTCACTTCTCTCAGGGGATTTGCACTGAGAACTGGCCTGGTATAGCACACATATCTGATCCAAGGACAGTTGATTATGGCTAGCGGTATGACCAGATGTTAACCAACCCTGAGGGATGAGATGATAGAAGAGTATATGCTGGCCATGGCAACTGGAAATGCTAGAATTTAGGTGTCAAGTATGGTGAGAATGTAGAACAATCATGGTGGGGATTTTGGTTTGTCTTGCATGGGGCCTTGTCTGCAGTGTTTGTTGAATGGCTGAGCAGACCAATGGGCGTATGTGGGGATAGCAAACAGTGTGCAGTGCCTTCCCAGATCAAAGACCCCTTCCTTAGGCAAGGCTTCCCTGCCTCCAACCACAGGTCGTCCCTCTTTCTGTAAGTCCTCATTGTGCTGTCTATGTTGCTTTGGAAGTATTTTCCATAGTTGCAATCTTATAATTCACCATGTGCTGCTTTCCTTACCCTTCCCATTAACCATGGGCGCCATGAGGCTGAGGCCATCCTCGGTTTGCTCTGCAGTGAATCTCCAGTATGTGCACAGACGCTGGCATAGAGGAGGCGCCCCAAAACATCCATTACAGTAATCCTGGACCTCAAGGATTAATTTTGAGCAGTTGTTGACCTTGGGTCTCATTTACACAGGAGATATACTCCCCACAAAAGAGCTAGGGCTCATCCTATCCTTTAAATTAGGAGAACTGGTTCTCATCAAACTCCTCCTTGTCTTAGAGGGACATAGTCCATGGGCAGCATTTGCCAAAGCTCTAAAAATACAGAAGTCGGCTACATCTGACGTTAACTGCTTCTGCTCCTTCCCTGCTCACCTTTCTATGTGACCTTGGCAAGTCTCCTCATCTCTGGACCTCCACTTCCTCATCTGTACTTCGAAGGGGCTGGAAGAGATGTTCTAGTAGGAACCTTCCTGCCTTAGCAGCCCATGATTCTATCCACTCCACGCATTTTAATTTTTACTGCACTATGCTGGGTGGCTGACGGACTCACAGAGCAATCTGCAAAGAAGTCCTTCAAAGTTGTGTGAGCTCCACTGGCTTCCAGAAGGCAGTGATAAAGAGATATCAACAGAGTTCTGAGCCTTGGGGGACAGCCGTGCTCGAACTGAGAGATCGATCGCCTGGTGGCTGCTGCTGCTTCTGCGGACCGCCAAAACAGAGGTGGCAGCAGTGATGCAGGGTTCTGTGTGAGATGACAGGCCCTGCATCTTTGTCTTCAGCCAGAGGAAGCAGCTGTGGAGCAGATCTTGGGGTGGGAGCTGGGGAAGAGGGTCTAAGCAGAGAATGGCATCCTGCAAAGAGGTTGGCTTGAGCCAGAGAGCTGGACAGGAAGACATACTAATCCAGCACCCCCTGCAGTTAGCGCCGGGCCTCTGGTTGATAGCGGCTCGCTCAGTTCTCCTAAGAGCCTGGGGAAGAAGGAGCTCTTCCTTGGAGCTGGAGAAGCTGAAATACACCGAGTTGAAGATAGTTGCTGAGCGGTAGTACCTGCAGTAGCTAAGCTGGTGTATCAGAGCGATCCCTCGATTCAGAACCCAGAATTGATTCCATTTTTAAATTACTTAAAGAACAAGGAAGTTTCCTTTTCTCTGCTGAGAGAGGAGTCCAGGGTGACTCTCCCGGGCCAGTGGCTACCGCTGTTCCATGGGTCATTCGTGGTCTCAATTTCTTCACACTCATTAGTGGCTGTGCCATCCTCTGGGGCCATAGTGTCATTCCTGGGAAGTAGTGAATCACACATACAGGAGGGTCACACGTGCAAAGTTTTATCGACCCGGAAGGAAGATGCATGAGTGTGCCTGTGCATGTGTGCGTGCACACACACACACACACACACACACACACACTCCTTAGATGCTTTTGGCAGGATCTTTCACTTACTTTCAGTAAGGGCTCTCAATGCCACCTGTGAGTCCCAGGCTGGGCAGCTGTGTTGCTGATATGGGTCTATTGCTGCTGCAAATCTGGGTGGACACATTGTCATTGTCACCAAATAAATGCCACGCACAAAGGGAGTGGGTAACAGGGGTCCACAGCCAGACCCAGAGTCCAGAGCCACGTGCTTTCCTCCCTCAGCTCTCCCTTACGCGTGCAGTCTCTCCACCTGCTCTCCACGGAGAACCCCTCAAACTTGCCAGCAGCAGGGCCTCCACGTGCTGCTCCCTCATCCTCCTTACATTGTCCTTTCCCCGGCCTTGGAATGACCAGCCCCTTCCTACCCTTTGGTCCCAGTTCAAACGTCATCTCCCAGAGCTGAGGCCGCTCTAGGCATGGGCTCCACCTGGAGTTTTCCGTCTTCCAGCTCAGCCATGTAGGACTCATCAGTTGAGACCAGGGGACTTGCTGAGATGGTTTTCTGGTTTGATTTCCTCCCTGGGCTTCGGGAGGCCCCAGAGAAGAGAGAGAGAAAGTGTGTGACCAACCCTCTTGCAAATATTGTTAGAGAAGGGAAGGAAAAGCAAGGGGCCGCTGGCTGGGAACAGCACTACCACCATCGATTGGGTAATTGGAAGCCCTCGGGTGTGAATCCTCATTAAGGCCAAGGGATATGAATCATTTTCTAATGACACCTCTTCGATCCCAGTGGCTCAGCATGCAACCTGCCTCCACGGTTGGGCTGTGAGTCAGGAGAGCCGGCGGGGTCTGCAGCTGGGCTGCTTGCCATATGTTGTTTCTTACAATTAGCAGGTGCGGGGGTGTGGGCTGGGCCCCCAGCAGGCGAGGTGGCTGCCTGTGCCGGGGAGGCTCTCCAGAGCCATACCCAGAGCTCGGGAAGAGAAAGAAGGTGGCTGGGTGTGATGTTGTAGAATGTGGTGGTCGGGAGGAAGACCGGAGCTACAGATAGTTTTATTTCAATAGTTTTATTGTATTTGTGACTTGCTACTGCGAACTGATGAATTTTTGTTACTGGAATTGCTGTCCTTCTGGTGGGTCTACAGATGAAGATATTTGGGATAGACCTTTTGATGTCTATTATCACACCGTAATAAGAACTATAAACATATTCGCCCTTTCCTGAGGAATTGGTCGTTAATAAGGCAAATCTTAAATGTGCATTAGGGAGATTTTGATAGATACACACACCTATCTCTGAGTAACTCAAGCCTTCATCATAATACAGAACATTCTGAAATTTCACATGGATGGAATCATACCCATTTTTCTGTTTTGTCTGCACCTATGTCCCTCCATGTCACGTTTGAAAGATGCGTCTATGCTGTTCCTCATGCCAGCAGGTTATTCCTTTTTTTTGCTGGCCGTGGTCTGCTTCTATCTTCTTCTGCTGTTAGATACCTGGCTTTTATTTCTAGTTACCAGCTATGATGACTAGAGCTGCTGTAGACATTTTCTGTACAAGTCCTTTTGTGAGTATATGTTTTCATGGGTAAATGTTTGAGATGGAATGGTCAGATCATAAGGCAAGTATGTGTTTACTTTTATAAGAAACACCTGGGCTCCCCCCACCCCAGCATGTGAGTTGTATGAATGATGTATTTCCCAAGCAGCATTTAAGAGTTCCAGTTGCTTCACAATTACACCAAGATTTGGTGTTGTCAGCGTGTTTTGTTTTAAATTTAGCTATTCTGGCAGGGGTGAAGTGACGTTGCGTTTGGATATGCATTTCCCTGATGACTTTTGATCTTAAGCACTTTTCCTACGGTTGTTGGCTTTGTGGATATATGAAGTGTTTTTAAAATCATTGGCCCTTTTTTTTTTCCCCCATTGAGCTTGGAAATTTACAGGATCTACTAAATGTTTGTTGAAACAAAATGAGTAGAAACTACCTCCAAGCGCCCTTCTCAAAGCTTTTGCGCTGATAGAAAAAGACTGTTGGGGGAGGTCATGGAGAGGGCATGACCCCAGCTGACCTGAGCTGGAATGTTCCCTCCGCCCCGCCTTTCCCTCAGCTGGAGCCACTGAAAGGAAGCAGCGTGGAGAGTGAGGTGTGGTGCCGGCTATCTTTGCTTGTAGACGTGGCAGAGCCCTGCTTGGCTCTTTCTGGAAACTCTTCGAGTTCCCGCGGCGGGTACAGAGATTGACTGGTCTCACAGCGCCCAGGACAAGCCTCAAGAGTAAGTCCCTTTGCTTATTCACCTCACCATCGGCCGGTCTGGAGTGGCCCCGAACTCTCTCTGTCCTCCCTGTGTGTGCTGGGCCAGTTTGGGGAACCAACACATGTCCAGACTCTGGAGGTTTCAAATATTTCCAATGCATTGCATTTTATCGTCAGCCCTATTTGATAGATTAGGAAGCCGAGGCTCAGAGAAGTGAAGTGGTTTGCCCAAGATCACACAGCGCCTCAGTGGCACAGCCGAGGTCTTTCCCAAGTGCTCAGACGCCTAATTCAGGGCTCCCTGGACCACCTGTGTCTCGTGGCTCTGAACCCCAAGCCTCAGCTGTTCTACCTGCAATGTGAAGGGGCTGACGAAAGTGAATGTTGGAGCCCCTCTTGCTTCTGGATTTGTTTGTCTGGAAGTGAATGGGTTTCACGGACAAATCTTCATCCAAGGCAGGGAGGATGGGGATGTGCCCCAAATCCCAAAGGACCAAATCCAGGCCGGGACCCGAGTATTTTTTATGCTCCTTTGGTTGGAAGTAGTGGGATCTGCCATTGACCCAGTGCCTGAGAGCAAATAATCCGTTCATCCATCTGTTCAGCATATTTTTTGCACACCACTATGTGCCAGGTGTGCAAGGAGAAAGGAAGGGCGTGATGTCACGAAACGTCCCTCCTAGGGAGGAGCGGGTGGGTCTAATGGTGGGAAAGCAGTGGCATCCTGACTCTGGGGCTGCGGGCCCCTCCCCCAAAGCAGGGACACTTGATGAGAAAGCAGCGGTTAGAGCTGCCCTTTCCTGAGCCGACAGCTCCGAGGAGGAGGGGGATAAGGTGACATCTCCGTGGCATCTGGGTTGCATCTGCTTAGGGGCAATGACCTCCTTTTGTACTTTTGCGTGTGTGTGTCTAGTTCTTCCCCGTGAGGTCTTGCGTTGCCTTCCTTTCAGGGTACCAGGCATTGGGGGTTCAACAATGGGGGAAAACACACGTTGTCCTGCCCTCCTGCAGCTTGTGACCTTCAGGAGAGAAGGTCCCTTGGTCATACCATCTATGTACCATCACAGCTGTGAGAAGAGCTGCAAGAGTGCATCATAGGCAGTGCCCTGGGAGCATCAGGGAAGGCTTCCTGGAGGAGGAAGGCATGTGTGAACTGAGCTTAGAAGAAATAACACCTTCCCATGGGTCAACAGAGTGAAGAGGGGAAAGAACATTGCAGGCAGAGGGAATGGAATGGGCTTCTGTGATCGGAGGGCACCTGGTGTATTCAAAGACTTGATGGATATCCCAGGTCACTCTCCTCTCTGTCGCGGGAGTGGGTGGCTTGCCGGGCTCTTGATAGGCACCTAGTTTGCTGGGTCGAACTGAGCCCAGCTCTTCTCTTCCCTCCTGATGGCAAAAATGAGAGCACCAGGCAGTATTTGAAAGGAGAGGTGGCCTCATCTTGGTAAGTCCATCGGATCTTCTCTCATTCAATTTATACTAATTAAAAATCCTGATGGGTATCATATGTTGGCATCAACTCTGTGCCATAGACTGTGTCCAATATTTCACCATACCTTTCAAACCTTGACAGTCATGCACCAAAGACAATTGTTTTACCCCGTCTTGCACCTGAGGAAGCTGTGAGGTGTTGTGCCCCGTGCAATGGGACTGGGGAGCGGCTGTGCTAGGATTCCGGTCCCTGTATCTTCCAAGCCCACGCCCTCCCCCTTCCACCTGCCCCTTGCTGACTGCACCTCGCCTGGAGGTAGGGAGTGAGGGGCTGAGGTGGGCGGGGGGTGGTTCCAGTTAATCTGCTCAAGTTAAATTTGGTTCAGATGGCTTCCTAATGAATGCCGTCCAGCCAGGATCTCAGCAAGATCCTTTATACAGTAACTGACAGCCAGAGATTGCCAATACAAAGCAATTAATATGGAGTAATGATGAGTGATAAGAGATGAAGATCTAAAGTGAACTATTCAATGACAATATCATTTTCTTGTCTGCTTCCCTTACGCACACTGACAGGAAGAGAGTTGACATGATAATTTTATAAAACTCTCTGACACTTCCTGTTAACTCCCCTCCATTAGCTTAGTATGATAATTGGCAGACTCAGACACATGGGACTAGGAAACACTCCAGAAGGACTGAGAGGTGCTTCAGAGTGGGACACGGTACCCTGTGTCTCCTCGGGAACTCCAGATCAGAGAGTCTGCATGGAGCGCTCAAAACTGTATTTGCTTTGGCAAATCTGGGAGTGGAGAATGTGGGCAGAGCAGGGAGAAATGGGCTTTCTACCTCCCATCCCTTGTGTTCTAGCTTTTGTCTGGTACACCTACCTCCTCCCCTCTGCTTGCCTAAATGTTACCCACCCTCCTAAGCCCAGCCAGAATTCCTTCACCCCATTCTCACTTCTCCTAGTTCTGAACGTATCCTCGGAGGTGGGAACTTAGAGTTCACGGTCAAACTGTAGCATGGGAGCAGGGGTCTGCCGTTTCTACTTCCCCGGGCAATCCTCTGGCTCAAACCCCTTTGTTTTATGTTGGGAAGCCCGAGCCCAGAGAGGCCAGGGCTTACAATGAATGAGACTAAAGTTGGTTGAGTCATTGGAATGGCTTCTTAAAACTTGATTTTGGAAACTGTGCCTCAGGTTTCCCAAGTGGCCCATGGAAACCTCAGCGTGAGGGGATGAATTGTGTCCCAGCCCCAGATTCGTAGGTTGCAGTCCTTACTCCCAGTCACTCAGAATGTGACCGTGTTTAGAGGTGATTCACTTCACATGAGGTCCCTGGAGTGGGCCTAATGCAAGGGGACTGGTGTCCGTATAAGAGGAGATTTAGATACACAGAGGGAAGACTTGGGGACAAAATGGCCTTCTACAAGCCAAGGAGGGAGGCCTGCAACAGATCCCTCCTTCACAGCCCTCAGAAGGAGCCAACCCTCCCCACACCTGGATCTCAGACTTGCAGCCTCCAGATCTGTGAGAAAAGACTGTTCTGTGGTTTATGCCACTCAGTCTGTGGCTCTTTATTATAGCAGCTGTAGAAAAGAATACAAGCAGCCAAGTACGTAGTGATCATATAGCTGATAGCAGTACCAATACTTGTCCTACTGTTCACAGCGTTCTCTCTTCTTGAGGCCCCGCTCTATTACGTGCATCAGTTATTAGTAGTCTCTTCCCTCAACAGCAATCTAGGCTTCTCTGGTCCCAGGAGTAGAATATTACCACGGCCCAGCTGCAGTGGTCGAATGTCGAGAGGCCGAGTAGGTGAGTTCTGGAGCAAGGCTGAGCCCCGGCCTCTGTCTGGAGGAGGAGAAGGCAGGACAAAAGGGTTGTTTCTGTCAGATGGCTTGATGTTTGAAGAGACTGGCTCCTAGCTCGGAGCATTGAGATTGCATTTCTGCTGAGCTCTGGGCCGTGTGGGTGAGGGAGATGGTCTTCCTGTGTTTTCCTGGAGCCCAGAACATCTCCAGGAAGAATTGGAGGCCACGCGAGGTGTGGCTGGATAGTTGCTTCCTTCGGGCACTCCTTCATTCATTGAAATAAACATTTAGAGTAACCATTGCAGTGTAATGGAAAGAACATGGCTTTGGATTAACATCTTGGCTCTGCCAAGTGATGGCAACGTGACCTTGGTTAACCACTGAACCTCTCTGAGCCTCTGTTGGGGTTGAATTCAGGTAACCAGCTCCTGTTACTGCTGTTTACCTCCCAGGTGACTCTGACCTGGGGTCTAAAGGTAGCACAAAGTAGACAGAGACCCATGTGACTTGACAAATTTGAGGAAATTGTGTTGACATGATGATCCACTGGGTGGAAATAGATATATCACTAAAAAGTAATGAATGCTCACCATATTTTATATAAATTCAGTTCCCTTTCATGTTGCAATATCTCCCTCCCTCCCTCCCTTCCTCCCTCCCTTCCGTTGTTGCATCCAGCCTTTTTCCCCTCACCCTAGAAATTCACTTCCTCTGTGGGTTGAATCGCATCCTTTCCAAAAGGAGCATTGGGACGGACGGAACCCCTGGCTCCTGGGAAAGTGACCTTATTTGGAAATAGAGTCTGCAGATGTCATTAAGATAAAAGTCGGCACTCCACTGTGACTGAGGTCCTGATAAGAAGGGGAGAGACCCAGAGGAGCCCCTAGAGGAGAAGGCCACGTTGAGGGCAGACGCACTTGGAGGGAGGTTGGCCAGCCGACAGGGGAGGCAGAGATGGGAGCCACGCTTGACTTCAGACTTCTGGGTTCCAGAATGTGAAGGAGTAAATTTCCATTGTTTGAAGCCACAGTGTTTGTGTTAGTTTATTGCAGTGGCCCTAGGAAACTCACACACTTCCTCAGGCAGAGTTTTCCTGGGGATGCACGTCATGCCGGTGCCTTGGCTTGCTTGCGTCTTTGGCTCAGGGGTTGGTCTCTTACTTACCAGCTTCACCACCACCTCAAAAATTTCCTACCACTGAGAAGATCTTGAAAATGTCTAGAGGGGAAACTTGCAGCGGGCCACTATGCGTGAGTGACTTTCTTCAACCAAAGAGCTGCCTGAAGGGAAAGCCAGCCCAGGGCTTCCTTGTTTTTTTTTTTTTTTTTTGTGGAATTGATTGACCTTGGAGTGGAGGAAATTTACACCAACGCTTCTGTCTCAAAAGCTCACAAAAATTGTCTTTTAGCGTCTGCCCTGGCGGCGGGGTCATTCCTCCCGTCTAGAGCCTTCCCGGCCTCAAGCCGTCTTGATTCCAGATCATTTGTGGGACAAGGCAAGGTTGTACCTTGTCTCTAGTCTTATTTATTAGCACATTACGACCACTAATCACAATTAAAAATAACGATGCCATCAAGATTATTCAAATCAGAGACAACCAATTTCAACTACCATTACTTGTAGATGGAATTATGGGTCTTGCTCTCCCTACTGCGCTTGTAAAGGACTCCGTTCTTTCCGTGATTCCTCCACCCCCATCAGACTCTTGAATTACACCGGGAATTAACTTAATATGTAAAGTCACTTCTAAATGAACCCCGTTCTGCTACTTTTGCTTTGCCTGCCCTCAAGTCCCTGTATCTCCCTTGGTAGCCTTCAGATGTCGAGGCAGGGCATTCTGAGGCCAACATCTGGTATTGTTCTTGTAAACAACATTTTTTTCCCCAGGTAGATGCTTCTGGGGTGAGTCAGTGCTTTGCTCGGCTGGGTCATTTACATGGAAATGGCATTCTGTACTTGGAACTTCCAATATGTAGGCTGTTTATTCTTACAGCATCCAGGATTTTCTCATAGTATCAGATACAGAAGACAAAGTCAGTCTCTGTCTCTGTCTATCTGTCTTTCCAGGTTTCTTGGCCGGGGTCGGGGGGTGGGTAGGATCTCAAGAGAAAATTCTCTAGACAGGTGAAATTTTAGCTGACACCTGGGATGTGAAGGAAGCAGATTTTAGGCAGCTTGGGATGCCCTTGCTGTGTTTGAGTAGCAGAGAATGCTGGCTGGCTGGGGTGCAGTGAGAGAGGGCTGGATCAGTGGTAGAAGAAGGGGCACATCATGCAACATTTTGCAGGTGCATGAAGAACTTCGGGTACTGGCTCCTGGAGTATAGAGTGCTGGAGAATTCATTGTCTAAAACAGACATGCGTGCATGGGTCNNNCTTCCTGCTGATGAGTCAACAGCTGTCAGCACAGGAGGACTGGTGTCCCCTGGCCCTAGGAAGGAGAACCTCAGGTACTCAGTGCTGCCATCGATGGCACAACGCAAGCCACTCTGCCTTGGTGTTTCAGAGGCACTGGGATGGGGGTGTATCCACCTTCGTAACCTCCTGGCTCCCATTACTAAACTCACTGTCCCTGCTTTTGATTTTCAGGACTGTTCAGCCCTCACCTGTTCTGTCTTCTGCCTATGAACTTGAATCTCCTCTACAGTGCCAAGGTGGAAGGACCACAAGACTGGGAGCCAGAAAACGTGAGTTTGAATCCCGGCTCTGACACTTACTAGTCTCTGAGTCTCTGTATGCTCAACTCTAAAGTGGAGCCAGTGACCCTGTGTCATGAAGGATGCTGTTGGCTGCAGGAAATGGAAAATATATATAAAAGCGGCTTACACACAAGTCTGGGGCATTGTGGTTCTGGAGGTGATTAATTCAGCAGCTCAGTTTGTTATCAAGTAGTCAGGGTCTCCCCTGTCCCCCTCTGTTTTTCGGTTCAGACATCTGTAGATTTTGGATTTCTTTCTTAGGCTGGATCCCACCATACTTTAAGATAGATGCTGCTTATCTTGGTGTCACGTGCAGATGACAACACCCAGAGGCAGCAAAGAAAACATCCATGCGTTCTGTCTTGGTGAATGAGTATACCTTTCTCAGAAGTTGCAGCAGCTGATTTTCCACTGTAGTTCAATGGCCGGAGCTAAGTCATATGCTTCTATTTTGCCAGTGGCTTGAACCCATTGCCATTGGCTTAGGGAAATCAAGATTCACCAGCTGGGCTGGGGAAGAGCCCAAATCACACAGGATCGCATGGAGAATGTCAAACAAGATGGCAGTTCTCTTAGGAAGGAGGGTGGCTGTTGGATAGGTAACCAAGTGTCTGACGTAACAAATCATCCTGGAGGATTGCTGTAAGGATGAAATGAGATGATGTATTAAAGCCTGGAACAGCATTTGACTCATAATAGGTGCTTGTTGAATGGTAGGGATCGTGATTCTGGGTAACCTTCAGTGTTTCTTCTCCGAAGCTTCTCCATTTCTTTCTGGGTGGAATGGTCGAAGTCTCCGTTGGTATTCTCACAGAGCACTGAGCACGTCTTTATGTTGGGTGGCGTGAAGGCAATATCTGAGTTCAAGCCATACACCGGCTCTTAACCGAATTTCCAGATAGTCGTGAAAACTGACGTTTAGTTATGCCTTTCTCTGATGTCCCAGTGCTTGGCATGCAGTGGGTGTTCAATTAATGTGATCTGACCTGAATATAATGGTGTTGAATTCTGAAAGGTGCAGGGGAGGAGAGAAAGGGAAGAATAGCCCTCGCAGAGTGAAGGCCCAGCCTCAAAGTGGTTGTAAGTGTCCGAGGCTCTAGCAATAACTTGGCCACATTTAACATCACATTTCCCAACTCTGCTCTTGCCTTGGCCAAGCCTTTCTGGAGCCGATGGCTCCTATGAGTGGCAAACAGGAGACATGGGTGCCACCTGGCTGTGCCTACTCTTACTCACCTTTCCCTGCCCCACTTGGTTTTCATGTGATCAATATTACAAAACCCAATAAAGGAAATTAAAAAATAGGAATTTATTAAAAAAGAAAAGGTGACAAGTGATAAAACATCAGGAAGGGAAGGTGGATGGATAGGGCTTCCCAAGCAGGTGAGCTCCATCTCTGATCAGCCATGCCCCCTGCCTCCACCTGGATGTACCAGGCTGGACATGAGGATTCCAGGGACCTTTCTGGCAGCAGATACACAGGGAAGGGGCCACCCTGATGCTGCCATGCTTTCTGTCTTGAGTTTTTGTCTTTTACCACGTGGAGTAACCTTTCTGTATGTGGCCAGCTAGGAGTCCTGTTCTCCTTCCAGAGGATCAAATTGAGGTCCATGAAGCATTTTATTTATTTACTTTTTTTTTCTTACATTATATGAATGGAATCAATAAACCTTTTGGATAGAATCCAAGCTCTTTAACACAAGGGACTCCTTCTCTAGCCTCAGCGCCCATCGGTCTCATTAGCTCAGTGCACACACGAGCCGTAATGAACATTTTCTGCTCTCTCTCCTCTCTGAACCCTGCCTATACTGATGCCTCCACCTGGAGCACGTGTCCCAAAACCTTCCAGGTGCGTGCACGTCTCACTAATTCCATTCCCTACTTCACGTCTCTGCTCTGTTGTCACTTTCCCCAGGACACTGCCCGTGACCCCTCTTATAGGATTAGGAATCCCACCCCTCGGTTCTCCAAACCCTCACCCCTTGTAGTGGATTTAGGACACTGTTCTGTAATTGTCTTTTGCTCTCCCGCCAACTAAGCCCCTTCCAGGCAGGGACCGGAGTTTGTTCTTTCTCGTACTCTAGCACCCACTGCACTGAGCGGCAGCCCAGTCAATGATTGAATGTTGAGTGAATGCGTGACATCATCAGCACGAGTAACGGATGTGGCTCTGGAGCCGTTCCCCTGGGAACATATCCTCGTGGTTATTTTCCAGATGGAATCTCGGCAAGGAGATGCCGCCTCTCTGTCTGACTCTGTCCCCACTCAGTCATTCCTCCATTTCTGTCACCAGATGGATTTTGAGCACCTGCTCTGTAGCAAGCACCGCGTCGGGCTGCAGGGACACAGCAAGCAAGACAAATGCGGTGCCTGGCTTCATCAAACTTATCCTAGGAGTTGGTTTCTGTTCACTACTCTATTGCCAGTGTCTATCACGGTTTTTGGCATTCGCTAACTAAAGTAGAAAAGCAAATGGTTTCAGGGCGCACACACATCAGGAGAGCAAATAGTCTGATTTCACCTAGAGGGAGAGGCCTTTCAAGGGAGAGAGAGAGTCGGGCCAGAGATGCAGGTGTGCAGACAGCGAGGTCACTGTGGTGACGCCATGGGATGTGCCTGGGCTCAGGGCTCATTTCTAGCATGACAGCGTCTCTGATGGTCACTGTGACCTCTTTACATATCCTTTTCTGCATCTGGAAAATGGGGATGATGACAGAGCCAAGATTATCGTGTGTGTGAGACTTCAGCAAGCTGCTCAGCCCCAAGCTTCCAGCATAGAGGGAGCCATTTAATAAATGTTAGCTCATTATAAATATGAGTAGAGGCTTAAAGTGACGTGTCGGGCCTGGGAATGGCAGAAAGTGGTGTGTGTGCATGTGTGTGTGGGGGCACATGTGTGGGGTGTGCATGCATACACATGCATACTACATGCACATGTGTGGTACGTGTGCACACGTGTTGGGACGTTTTCGGTGCACATCTGTGTATGTACACACATGTGCATGTGTTACGTGTGCATCTGTGCATGTGTGTGGTGTGTGCACATGCATGTGGTGAATATGTGTGTGCATGTGCGGTGTGTGTGTGGTGTGTGTTGTGTGTGCATGGGCGCATGCATGTTGGGTGTATTGTGTGCATGTGTGCTGTGTGATGTGTTGTGTGCACATGTGTTGTGTGTACGTGTGTGCATGTGTGTGGTATGTGTTGTGTGTGCATGTGTGAAATGTGTGTATTGTGTGCACTGTGTGCATGTGTGTGATGTGTGTGTGTGTTGTGTGCACGTGTGTGTGTGCACATGTGTGCTATGTGTTGTGTACATGTGCGCACAGTGGTATTAGGGGGTGGGCCTGGACAGTTGGCGGGGTCAGGCTATAATGTTCTCCATGCTGGGGACGTGGCTGGCCTCCACGTGGAGCCACTGAGGATTACAGGAGGGGGTGTGGCCGGGTCCTGTCTGTCCACGTAAGAGAGGAGGAGTCCCTTACCCCACCCGGTGGCGATGGGAACCCTTTGAGAAGAAGGAAAGAAAGAAGAAAGGAAGGAGGTAAAGACTCATAAAGGACGGAGAGTGGCTGGGGAAGAGGGAGAGCAGAGAAAAGGCAGAAAAAATGGCCAGAGCCTCTATCCATCTGGGGCTGCGCTCTTGCTCTGACTTAGCGAAGAGTTCCAGGGTGGGTGTCAGGGTTCAGGAGGAGGGATGGGGTTGTCACGGCGATTCACGGGACTCCCTCTCTGAGGCCTGGTGGAAGAGGCAAGCATGAACTCAGAGGCACCCTCCCCCGGACCAGAGTCAGGGCCTATGGATGGGCTCCTCAGGGCTCCCCTGAGGCTTCGGGCTGCCCTGTCAGTTACGGGGACCAAATGCAAGAGCAGCTTGCCCTGGGGGGTGCTTCACCGCCTCTGGACATCCAGCTGATCTGTGCACAGGCTGTCCCTGCAATGTCACAGCCAGGCTGACCCACCCGTCCCAGCCCCCTTCCCTTCCGGCAGTCCGTCCAAGGATATTTTTCTAGCTTTAATTTATTTTTTAAAGTAGCTTTATAAGCCTGTTAATAAAAGGAAAACTTGCTCCTTGCCCAACTGTCACTCAGCCTCTGCTCGTCTCCTCTCGCCTGGGAAACTCACCAGGAACAATGCTGGCTCCTTTCTCCCCGCACATAAAAAGGTTTATAGATCTCCAGTTCCCCACAACTCAGCCCAAAGTAGCTCTCACTTGACAGTCTTCAGAAATCAACGTCGTTCCCCCTTCTACCAGGCTGCCCGCCCGTGCAAGGTCAGGCTGCGCTGTAGGAAGGAGCCAAGTGATTGCATCTCGCTGGCCGGGGCTGGGCTCTTTCTCCTTCAGAGGACACCTCCATCTTGGGGAGGCTTGGAAACCTTTCAGGGTGTGACAAGAAGCTGATCCTTGTCAAACAGACCTGCTCCCGGCTGAGCTGCAGCAGGGGGCTTGGATGTGAGAGAGGAGTCTGGGACATTGGTACCCCTCCCCCCCGTTTTATTTCAGGGCAGGATCATGGGAAGGATGGCCACTGTGTGTCCAGTCCCTGAGCTGCATGCCTCCAGTGGGCACAGCTAGACGCGGGCTGTGCCCGTCCTCCCTGCAGTCACACTGTTTATGCTGTATGTCTGTGGCTGGAGGACTCAGGCGTTTGGCGTACCATTTAACATCAAAAAAAAGGATGAATTGGTCTTAAGCTGGGTTTTGCAACTGCCATGCTATGGACATTTGGGTCCAGATCACTGTGGTCAGGAGTCTGTCCTGCTCACGATAGGATGCTTAACAGCATCCCTGGCCTTTATCCATTCGATGGGCCGCTACCCTGACCCCACCAGCTGTGACAACCAAAAATGTCTCCAGACATTGTCATATGTCCCTCTGACTGGGAGAGGATCAACTATCCCTGTTGAGAACCACGAATTTAAGTCATTCATTCTTGACGGGGGCAATTCAGCATTCAATGTGGCAAAAATTGGACCTTGGGTGTCAAAAAAAAAAAACATTCTTTCTATGCATAAAGCACAGCCAGGCATACGGTATGTAAACAGATATGCAGTGTATCCGTGGTGTTAAAATTTCGTGGGGGCCGGTGATTAGGGAAAAAAGACATTTAAGAGAGGCTCTTCAGGGGAGTGCTAATAGAAGAGAAAGATGGAGGGTCTAAAGAGATGGAAATCAAAGCAAGCATAGGCTTGTTTTTCCACCTGTCTATGAGCTACTTTCTTCTTCTTCTTTTAGATTTTATATATTTGAGCAAGAAAGTATGAGCTGGGGGAGGGGCAGAGGGAGAAGTAGACTCCCCATGGAGTGGGGAGCCCAATGCGGGACTCAATCCCAGGACCCTGGGATCGTGACTTGAGCCAAAGGCAGATGCTTCACCCACTGAGTCACCCAGGCGCCCCTGGAGCTCGTTTCACCATGGGAATTCACCCTGGTCAGTTCCGAGCTCATGGAAGTTCTGTGAATTTTTGCCCCAGATGTCATTGTCAGAAGCTACAGGGATATTAGTGACCACAGAGGAGTCTTCTGATTTCATGAGGCCCTTCGTGGGTCACATTTCATCTCGTTTTAGGTGGATCTTGTTGATCCCTGGCATCACCTTGGGAGGAGAGGGAGGGAGCCATAATGTATTGAGTATCTGCCACGTGCCAGGCTCTGTGTGGGGGATTTACATCAGTCCCCATAGTAACCCTCTGAGGATGGAGTAATCACCATCCCCAGCCTGTGCGAGGCTGAGAATGCTTTGCAGCCAGCAGGTGGTGGAGGATGGAATTGGGTTTGGAGGTGGGCACAACTATCCAAGTGAGAAGTCTAGCAGAGGTCGGAGCCCCTGGCTCTGAGCAGAAGCTCCATAAATATAGTGCATTAGTCTTCTTGGGATTTCTCTTTTTTAGTGTACCACCTGAATTGGCTATAATGAAAGGAAGAATAACAAGCAAAGTTGTGACAGGTCGGTTTAAATGTGTCTACTCCCCTCACCCCCCCCCCCAATTTTTATTAAGCACCTTCTATATCGCATGCTTTCCGCTGGGTGAAAAAGACAAATGGATCCCTGCCTATGTGAGGCTTACAGTCCAGGTCTGCTCTGTCCAAACGGCAGCCACCAGCCACGTGTGGCTCTTGACCACGTAAACTGTGGCCCATGAGCCGGAGGAGTGGAATCTTAAGTTTTACTTAATTTAATTTTAAAAACTGCGACTCGGTTCAGTTATTGAAAAAGGTGTACGTATGCTTACAACTTGTCAGTCTATCAACTGTAAATTTTATCAAAGCTAATTACAGATCAACCATTTCCAGGGAAAATGTAGCGTCTGAATTGAGATGTTCTGTAAGTAGAAAACACACCCCGCATTTCGAAGACTTAGTACGAAAAAGAACGTAACTTCTTTCATTATTCATTTTGGAAATACTGGTTACATGTCGAAATAATAGATTTCAGATATATTAGGTTAAAATGCATTGATATGAATTCCACCTATTTCTTTTCAACTTTTTTTTGGTTTATTTTTTAAGGATTTATTTATTTGAGAGAGAGAGAGCGTGCGTGCACATGAGTGAGGGGCAGGGAGGGGCAGAGAACGAGAATCTCAAGCAGACTCCCTGCTGAGCATGGGCCCTGATGTGGGGCTTGATCCCACCACGCATGAGATCATGACCTGAGCCAAAATCAAGAGTGGGACACTCAACTGACTAAGCCACCCAGGCGCCCCAGAATGTCTTACCTGAATCATCTGACTCACACTTGGAGTCTGCCTGGAGTTTCTCTCTCCCTCTCTCTCTGCTATCCCACCTCTAAAATAAATACATAAATTTTTTAAAAAAGATGTATAAAACACCTAAAATAACGCATGGCACATAACAAGCATTATGTAAATACGTATTAGAAAAAATACATTTGTGCTTTCCCTGCCCACCCCAAAGTTAGCCCATATTAGGATCTGTTGTGGTTCCTTCCGTGCTTTTGTCCTGGTCCAAATAATCATGTATGGTTGTCAGTAATTGCTTGTTTTATCAAATGTGATCACATTATATACACTGGAACATGACTTTTTTTTTTTTAACTTACCACACCTAGATTGTGGAATCTTTCTCTGCCAAGTTAATTGGTGTCCGCAAATGACTCCATAATAATTCCGTGGCAGAAATGTAAATTCTGGATATGACCATTCCCCTATGAATGGCCAGTTTGTTTGTCTGCTGGAAATTTCTGAGCATTAAAATGTTCCACTGCAAAGGCCGGGGGGAGGCCAACCTGATTAATTATACTTCCCAACTTGAGTAAGCTTTGGGGGCTGAGGTACAGATTCGATGCATATGGCAAGAGGTTCATTTTGAGTTAAGTAACTATCTGAAATCACCCAACAGTTAGATAATTGACCCAATTTAATTTTCCTATAGAAGGACGACCGCTGGTTTCTCTGCTTGATCTATAGGCATGTCACCGTGCGTATTACAAACCAGTCGGCTAAGTATGAAGCTATTATTACTAATTAAAATCACTTCCCCGCAGAACTTCACCTCCGCCACCTCACTAGCCCACCTGCCCACTTTACCCAGGATTCACCCCTTCAGGAACCATTAATGCGAGCCAAAAAATCAATAGCTCAATTAACAATCAGGATCGGGGCTTCCAGGCAACAGAGATCAGGATCAATAACTTCTGTTCAGTGAAATTAAAGGCAGTTGTTAAGTGAAGTGTTTAAAAGCTGCAGGCACCGACTGTGGGGATATCTGTCAAAACCCGTTGGGCTCTTTCTCCGGAGAGATCAAGAAGTGTGTCTTTCTTTGCCCCATCTTCCACGTGGGTGGGTGCCTAATGAGGCAGGTACATCCTTGCTGATTCTTTTCTGAAATAAATCCCTGGGCCCCGGGACTACCATGAGCATCTGAGCTGACTTGAGGGAGCCCCTTCTTTCATTAAGAACAATGCTGCAAAAGTACGCAATCCAGAATCCTCTCCGACATCTGCTGGGGAGTAGAGCGAGTCAAGTTTTCGGGCATCTTTGGTTTGCTCCATCTGCCCTGCGTCATGAACATTTAATCATTCAACTAACATTCAGTGAGCACCGACTCTGTTCTTCTAAGCTTGACTTGTAGGCCTTTCATGAGTCAAACCCAGCTGTGGTTCTAGTGCTATTACTTGGAGTGGTTAGGATGCACTAGGGCTGGAGTGATAAATAGCTCCAGATATCTGAAGGAGCCACACAGGGGGAGCCTGCCTGCTCTGTGACAGCCCTCCGACAGATGGGTATTCAGGTTGGAGGGGCAGCGCTTCTGTAAGTGGAGGCTAAGGTGGCTTCTACCTTGTATCTCCTCCATCCTTTAGGACCGAATTATCATCTCCATTCAGCTGATGGAAGGGGTGACATAGCCTGGAGAAGGCACACTTCACTTAAGAGTCTGGGCCCGGAAGAGCCTTCAGTATTACTGCTTCCATTACATGGCCTGGACATTAATCACCAACCTAGCTGCAAGAAAAGTTGGGAAGTATGGCCTATCAGGATACCCAGGAAATGAAAGAGGGGAGAACGGATTTGGGGGATCAGCTAGCAGTGTCTGCCTTGTTAGCGTTAACCCCCCCCCCGCCCTGTGGATACCTGTAATTATACCAGCCCATCATGCCTTCCCTTTCTTTTGGTGCTAGAGTTTCTCTTTCTTTTAGGGAACTCATTCCATTGATGGTGTAGTCCATATGCTCTGGCCCAAGGGTGTTCCCATGACCTAAGTTGGGCCCATCATAGTCCCTCTTGGGATACTTCTTTCCCATCAATAAAAGGCCATCTTTTTCCACTGGAATTACTAAGCTGGTAGGACATGAGTCTTAGGCTGTCTTGTACATCATACCTGCAATTTGAGTAACACGTGCCTAAGTCAGAGAGAGACCATGTCCCGTAATGTCCTCTATGCTTGCTGGGAAGGGAGGTGGGTCCTTGAGAACACCGCCCGAGTCCTTGGATCCAGTTGTGCCTGAAGCCACTAATCTCTGGGCTTTTTCAGAGAAAAACATCAATAAATGATCATAAATTCCTTGGCCTGCGTGGGCCACTGCACTGACTGGACACAAACTGTTCTTTGATCACGAACCATTTCTATTCAGCGAGAACAGACATCTCAAATTGACGGAACTGCATATATTCCTTCTTTCTTACTTAAGATGGTTTTTATTTTGGTTTCTACCACTAGTCGCTGCAAGAGTATTGATCAATGTCTTCCCAGCACGCACTAGTTATGAACATGAGACACTCTGTTTTCACAGTAGAACATCTCCCCACACTCTCTTTTGTACTTGCTATTTACTTTACTTGGAATCTTTCCCCCTCTTCTCCATCCGCTGGACTTGTCTTCACCTTAAATATCAGTCTAATTCAGTTCTCTTCAATGCAGTCAACAGAAACAGGCTGTCTTTGATGGGCCAGATGACTTGCTAAGCACCGGGAAACAGGGATGAATAGGATAGGAGCTTGTGGTCTGGTAGAGAGACAGTCACAGACGCAAGGACCATACAGAGAAATAATAACCATAATAATGAGGATTTGTTGAGTGCTTGCTATGTGCCAGGCACATAGTTTCCAACATTTATGTGTCTTCGTGTCTTCACAGTGGCCCCTGTGCTACTATCATTCCCTTTTCATACACGATGAGACTGAGGTGAAGAGAGGTTATGAAACTTGCTGGGGCTCACTTAAACAGCCGGAATTTGAACTTGGAGTGTCTGACTCCAAGGCTTTCATTCTCAACCGCTGTGGACAACTGTCCCTAAGAATGCTAATGCAGGTGAATGACTGGCTCATATGGGGGAGGGCGATCAGGGCATGAGGTGGTGCTGGCTACCATCTCTCTTGCTTCCTCATGAGCCCCTTGATTTGGGAAGAAGTTCTCACAGCCTCGATTTCCCTGACACTCAGCCTCAGGGCACCTAACATAGTCACCCTCTTTATCCATCATTGAATAGAAGTTCTAAACACCTCTGATGGAAAAAAGGAATGCACAGTGATGGACAGGAAGATTAGAAAACATGCGTGGTCTTTCTTGACCACTGTGAGCTCAACCACCCTGAAATCTTCAGATTGAAGAGGAACGGTGGGCATTAAGATATGGCATGGCTGGCTTCTGAAGGTAACTATGACTGTGATGGACATTCAGGGCCACGTTGCCCTGGAGAGGTCAGGATCCAGCCAGGTGTCACATCCTCTTTACACATCTGCCATCTTGGACACCATACGTTGGATCTATAGCCATGTGACTGAACAAGTGGGAGCTGGCATTTGTGAATGGATAAGCACTTTACAGGCATTATTACTTCATCATCAAAAACTATCATCCTTTCATTACTCTCTGGTCAGTGCTTGGAGGAGGGGCTAGCAGGTCAGGGGTGCCTGGATTGACACAATAATGCTGCACGATAAAATCTGCAAAACCCCAGCATACAAGCAAAAAAGGAGTTAGTGCTCAGACATCTAGGGGTCAGTTAAGAGTTGGCTAGGTGGCTCTGCTGCTCTTTTCTGGGAATCAGCTGGCCATAGGCTGATCTCGGCTGGCTTTGGCAGCATGACTGTGGTTCACGTACCTCTCATCTGCCAACATGTTAGCCCGCGTATGATCCTCGGGTGATGACTGAGGCATGCGCCCATTTCAAGACTGCATTGTCTCATGTTTGCTCACATCCTATTGACCAAAGCTAATTGCATGGTTCAGCTGAGCCTAGGGTGAAGGGGCAGGGTGGGAGGACATTACAAAATTATGTAACAAATGGTGTGCTTGTAGGAAGGGGTGAAGAGTCGGGGCCATCCCTGTGTTTGACCCCAGTACCCAATAAATGTGTGTTATATAAATAAACACTGAACCCACAAGGCTCTGAGAAGTACAGAAGAGCTGGTGGTTACACAGTGAGTTCTCCATGGAGCTGTGCTCTGAACCCAGGCAGGATGAATGACGCCAGTGGGTGATTTTGGAGGCCGCTAGAGGTCTGAATCTCCCTCTCATCTGTAGCCTTTCCCCTAGTGTTAGCTGAGGCCTGGAGCTTCTTAGCCAGGGACCCCAAGCCATTGGTCCTAAACTCAAACCAGAACATCAAAGCCTCTGTCCCTGGGAGAGAAGACTTAGCCATGCCTACCAAGGGAACAGCAGATGGTTTCAAAGCCTCAAATGAGTCCAGCTTTTTCTTCTTACGTTAAGAGAAGTTTTGAAAGACAGAAGCTACATGTGTTCTTTATCTATAAGATGGCAAGAAAGAAATGCACAACAAGTCAGATGAGGATAGTTTATAACCTATAGACAGTAACTGGTAATACTTAGGTGTATTTCCCTCTACTTATTTTCATTATTATTATTTACAAAATTGGAAGGTGTTTTTGATATGGAATTTTGGCATAAACGCATGCCATAAACATAGCTCTCCATCATTTTAAGCCCACTGGAAATCTTATTTCCAGTGGCCGCAGAATATCCTTCTGCGTGGGTCAACTGTAATTCATTTGCCCAATTGTCATTTGAATATTTATGCTGTTTTCAACTTTTCCCTGTTATAAATAATGCCAGGATTCCTAATTTGTAGTTTCATATCTCTTTACATTATGAAAGTGACAAGCAACTGTACATAAAATTTTTGAAAAAGGAACGAAAAATACCACTCCGTCAATACCATCAAAACCCTTGTAACTGTTCTACCTTTTTTTCTAGTCTTTTCTTTCACACATAACTGTATGCTCACCTTTTCCTGATTATGAAAATAAAATACGATGACACCACCAAAAAAGCAGGAACAAAAATCATCCACGATTCCACGGGCTGGAAGCAACCACTATTAACCTTTTGGCCTATTTTCCCTTCTTCTTCTTCTTCTTGTTACTAATTATTTCTTGTTATTTTACATGACTGAGATCACACTAAACCTGCAATTGTTTTATTGTTGTTTTTGTTTAATACTGTATTGGAGCATTTCTCCTTGGGATGAGAAGCTTTATAAGGTAGTTTTAAAAGATTTTTTTTAAAGATTTAATTTATTTATTAGACAGAGATAGAGACAGCCAGCGAGAGAGGGAACACAAGCAGGAGGAGTGGGAGAGGAAGAAGCAGGCTCATGGCGGAGGAGCCTGACGTGGGGCTCGATCCCATAACGCTGGGATCACGCCCTGAACCGAAGGCAGACGCTTAACCGCTGTGCCACCTAGGCGCCCCTAAAAGATTTTTTTTTTTAAAGCACTAACTATTACAACCTAATATTCTCCTGATTGCATGCTATCCCTTCGAATAGATGTGTCACGATTAATTCAACATCCCCGTTGGGGGACAATGTTCGCTATCATGTTTTGCTGCCAGATTGTTGGAAGTGGAATTACTGGCCATGGGCTGGAAGGGTATGAACACCTTAAAGGCTTCTATCTGGACATGTTTCTATTCAGTATACATAGCTAGCATGCAGGGCATACCATAGTGTGTCCTGATCTTATTTTGTTTTATTTTTTTTTAAATTTTATTTATTTATTTGAGAGAGAGAGAGAGATGGAGAGAGAGAACGAGCAGAGGAAGGGCAGAGGGAGAGGAAGAAGCCGACTCCCTGCTGCACAGGGAGTCCTGACTTGGGACTCGATCTCAGGACGCTAGGGATCATGCTGTGTCCTGATTTTAACTTCTCTTCTGAGCATAAACATTTCCTCCTAAAGATTGATCTTCTTGAATGAAGGGATGCCCTCATACAGTTTGTGTCCCCAGTCCAGTGACGGACCCCCAAAGTAGCTTTAGTATCGAGGAGTAGCAAGAGCATGGATCATGGACCCAGACAGCCTGGATCCACATCCTGATGGATTGCTTCTGGCAAATTCTTGCAGGTCTCTCTGTCCTTCAGTTTCCTCAATGGATAAGGGGCGACCGAGAGAGTTCAACCCCCTAGGGTTTGTGAGGATTCAGTACCTGGCTTCTAGCACTCCGTGAGTGTGAGCTTCCATCGTTCTTTTTGAATTGACGGGGTCCGTGTGTTGGTTAAAAGCACAGGCCTTCAGAATCACGCAGCCCAAGTTCTGTGCGGCTTTCGGCCATAAGAACTTCAGGCAAGACATTACCGCAAAGCCTCACCTCTCTTCCTCGGTACAGTGGACCGGTCATCCCACCTACCCACAGTGTGGCTGGTTTGTGAGGATGAGAGGAGGTGACGTAAGTCATGTGGAGGTGCTGCCTGGCACCTAGGAAACATTGGCTACACGGGAGCTCTGACAATTGCCAGAATGGGAATACAGGCTTGCCGTTACATTTTTTTGCTTCCATTGGCGCTGATAGCCCGCGTTAGGAATTTGATGTGTCCTTGTAGATGGTTCTTTCTTTTACCGTCATAAACATCTACGCGAGTGGGTACAGTCACTGTGGCTACTCTGCTTGGTATTTTCCCAGTTCCCTTTTTAACCCACTGGTGGCTTGGAGGTTGTCCCTTCTGTTTCTCTTTTGGATGTGGGTCCCGGCAGCAAGATGAGAGGAGATGTCTTCAGGGACCCTTTGCAGCGGCAGGTTTGGGAGCCCTGCCCTGGGCAAGATGGGGAGCTTAGAAGCGGAGGGCTATGGAAATGACCACAAGGAGCATTAGCTCCTTCACCATTTTGAGATGAGGGTGTATCCAGGCTGTTTTGCAGATATGAGGTGAGGCAGGTAGCAAGGGCTTTGTGCGGTATCAGTGTGGTAATTTTCCCAATCCCGGGATCTGAGAGCTCTCTAAAACACTTGAGGGAATCTGCTGCATTGTTACCAGCCACCTCATGTGCTCTGCTCTGCTGTTCTTTTCCTAATTGCATTCTTAAAATATGTGCTTGATGAATAATCAGCCCCATCTCCTACTTTCAATTATATTTACTGTATAGCCTTTCCCAGGGGATCTATTAAAAACACACACTCATTAGCTCCACAAGTATTTTCACAAAATAAAATTGATATCTCTCTTCCCTGAGATTTTTTTTTTTTAAACTGAGGGACGAGAGTCCTACCAAAAGCATGGCAGAGGCAGTGAAAGAGTTTGCTGAACAATCTCAGAGTGATTACAGTTTCCCCCTCTTAATTAATTTTCTCCTGAAGCAGAGACTGGCTTTGCGGCGTTTGAATTGAGATTTTCTTAAACATTTCCGGCTGAAGGGTTAATTGCTCGCTTTCAAAGGCATCATCTCGGGATATTTCTGCAGGAAAATTTATAGCTTTAATGATGAGTCAAAAAAATTTTTTTTTTTCCCTTAACAAGGGCCTTAGACTGCTAACTTGTAAAGTGGTCCTCGTCTCCTGCAGTGGTTCTCAGCTCTGTCTTCCCGTTAGAGTCGCCTGGGAGCATTTAAAAGATGCCAGTGCCAAGAGCCCCCACTCAGACCAATTAAATCAGGATCTCTGGGCATAGAGCCCAGGCATCTGTATATTTTACAACTCCCCTGGTGATTTTGGTTTGCAGCCGGGACTGAAAACCACTGATGTAGTGAGAAAGCCCTCATTTTACAGATGAGGAAATGGAAGCTCAGCCGGGTCAGCTGATTGCCCGATGTTATTCTGAGAAAGGGACACGGGGTACAGCAAGCACACCCCAGTGCCCCACACGCAGGGCGCTCTTGTAGCACTTCAAAGACATTTCCTTATTCAGCCCTTCTAATGACCTAAGGCTTTTTAAAAAAGATTTTATTTTTAAGTAATCTCTCCACCCAACATGGGGCTCGAACTCAAGACCCCGAGATCAAGAGTTGCCCGCTCCACTGACTGAGCCAGCCAGGCGCCCCCCTGATGATTTTTTTTAAAACCCCATATTACAGGAAGGGAACCAAGGCTCATAAATGCTGAGTAACTGATCCGAGGTGATATTGTCAGAAACCCAGACGCACATCTGTTTCCAGATCCACAGTGCAAACGCCTTTATTTCTCTTTGAACCTTTGTATATTGTCACTGGGATTTCTTTGTAACCCTGTTCACAGAGAGGCGTCTCGGGATTTCCCGCCGAGGGGTTAGCTATTAACGCAGCGATGGCCGGAGCCTCTCAGAGCGCCCGGTTACAGCAGGAGCTCGCTGTGTTTGTTCACTACAGGTGACCGTTCATCAGGATTGTTGGCTTTAAATAAAAGGGATCCTAGATCCAGTTGCTTACGTGAAAGAGGAGTAGAGTGGCTTACAGCATTTCTAAGTCTAAATATCCTGAATCTAGGTGCTCCAGTCCTATGGGAAGGAGTCTCATTTAACCCCAGGTCTTGTTCTGGTTTTCCTGTGTGTCCACTTTGGCCTCGTGACGGATATTCTTGGGCCCTCTGTAGAAAGGACTGTCGTAGTCTCATTGGCCAACTTTGGATCACCTGACTGCCTCAATGCGAAAGATGTGATGGTGTAAGGTCTATGTAACCGCATGTCCAAGACCAGGAGGAGAGGCTCCTTTCCCAGAAAGTCGGGATGGGAATGCTGTCAACAGAAGCAGATGGATCCCAGAGAGGCAAAACCATTGGTGGCTGTAACGTTGGTCTGGGAGGGGTCTGATTAAACTTTGGAAACTAGCTCCTGGGACAGCTGGATATCCAGAAGAGCCCAGACAATTGTAAGCTCTCCTCTTCTCCCCAGCTGCCTGCTCAAGGTTTTGGAGATCCACCTTCCCGGGGCCCACAGAAGCACTTACTTAGGCCTTGAATGCCCTCTGCATGAATTCAGAAGCCACTCACCCCCTCCTTTCCACACCAAGACAGAGATAAGGAGCCACAGGGAAACCATTTTCTGATGGGGTTTCAAACATTCCAAGAATAAGGTTTACTTATTGGGTGTGTGTGTGTATGTCAGTCCCCACATCCCCATAAAACCAGAATTGCTTAAAGCCCCATGAAGTCAGTGTAAATCAGTGAGTCTTGTCTATTTCCCACAGTATCTGTTGGGAATATTGCTAATTCATATGGATCTTTAAAAAAAATGTGTGTGTGTGCGAGAGAGAGAGAGAGAGAACAAGAGAGAGACACAGAGAGAGAGTGAAAGAGAGGGGTAGGTATTGGTGCTCACTTCTGAGGAATCAGGAGGAACTCGGTTGCACCCAGTGACACAGTTGCTCTGAACATTTGATGAATACCAGCAACATCATCATTGATTGCTCCAGCAATGGACATGCATGGCTATGGAAGTGTTTTTATGAGGCAGTGTTTTGAGAGAAACGAGCAGTGTGGTGACAGTGCTGTTTGGAGTGGAAGCCCCGGGAGGCTGGGCCTTGTAGATGCTGGCTAGAGACGGAAGGGGCTCCAGCTCCCGAGTCAGGCCACAGTGATGGGAAGCGGGGGGTGGGGGGACACAAGGCATCGAGGATATCGAGCTATTGGTTATGGAGCATTCCAGAAAGGGAGATGAGTAAAGGGCAAGGCATTCGGATCATCAGAAGACCAGGCGTATAAAAACGCTCAGGGGGTGGATGAAATTTATGTACAAAACTGTTCAGCACCATTACTGCTGATAGTATGAGACATGGAAACAACTCAATTATTTCTCAATTATGAAACAATAGAGGATTAGATCAATTATGATTCATTCATTTATATGCTGTTATGGAGCCATCACTAATGGTCCTGTGATGAATCTGCAATAGAATGGAGGAAATACTCTTGATCCATGAAACATGAGCGGGGTACACAACACAACATCATCCCACTCACACACTCTTGGTTCCATTTACTTTGGTCCCACTATTTTCTTCTTTCTTTCTTAAGCATTTAATACAATCATATGTATATTTTTTGTGCTTATGAAGTCAATACATCTACGCTGTGGGAACTTTGGAAAGCATAGACAAGTGTAAAAATATTCCATTACCTAGTGATAGCTACTGCCAATGTTTTGGTGCATTTCCTTTCCCTTTTTTTTTTTTTTTTTTTCGGTTGTTGTTGTTTTTTCTCCCTGTATGTGTTACCCTGGATCTCTCAGGTCTTCCAAATTTCTGGATACACTCTGGCCTTGGCAATCACCCTAGCTTGAGCCTCTATTTCTTAATCTGTGGGTGGCCCAGTAGATTGAGTGAATTCACTGTATTTTTCTTCATTCTGTCTCCTGAGCTCTATCACTCCAAGTAAGGCCACCCACCCCTTTCTGTGTCTTTTCTCACAAAGGCAGTAGTGTGAAAAAGGTCTGGGATAAACTGGGGTAAATGACAAGAAGTGGTAAATGTCCCGTCCTCCTGGGAGTTCATTGACTCTTCCCCACGGCGGGGAATTTCTCACTGTCATGCTCGCTGGTAAATTCTAGCCTTTCCCCAATCCAACTGCTGTCTTGATCCTTGATCACCTCACATTCAGTGAAATAATGTTAGTAGATGAAGGGAGTTAATTTTCTCTGTTTCATTCCATCTGGATGTATATAAAGAGCCTTGAATTTCAAATTCAAACCAAAGAAACATTACTCCCCTAATATATATTCTTCTGTCCTCCAGAACAACCAAATTTTACTTGCTGAAATTACACGTGTGCATATATACACACACAAACACATATGTACATACATACGGATGTGTGTACACAGAATACCTATAAAGCACACACACATAAGATATATATAAAGAATATATAGTGTGCATGCACATCTATGAATTTTAATGGGAAAGTACCACCTATATTATTTTATAACTGATTTTCTACCTACAGTATTTCATAGAATCTGGGATGCCATCAAATTCAATAAACACCATTCTTTTATAGACCACTAAGGAAAAGAAATACACCTTTGCCAAAAAATTTATGACATGCCACTGATTATAAGCATACCTGACTTCAGTGATGTCACTACACGAAAGCATATGTATCTTAGAATGAGTGAAACAGGGTACGATCAGCCATCGCCACAACAAAAGTACGTAAGAATTGCCCCCAACTCAACTGAGTAGCACGCAATAATAAGAATTGTTTATTGTGCATACATCTGAAGGTTTGCTTGGGGGTGGGGTAGGGGGGAGTCTGTGCCATTTTGGGGCCCAGGCTGAAGGGGCAGTGGTCGCCACGGTATGTCATTCCCTCAGAGGACCACTGGACTGTAAGAGGACAAGCCGACGAAGCTCGCAGATACCGTGCCTCTGTTTGTATTATGTATTGCGAACATCCCTTTAGCCAAAGCAAGTGACATGGCCAATTTCAAGGTCAGGATGTGTGTGTGGGGAAATATATTCCACCCATCGTGTCAAAAATGTGTAAATAGAATACGCTACTGGGAGTGAAGCCTTGAGACCAATAATTCAATCAATAGGGTATTTCAAAATCATTATATCTTGTACTTTATGCCTTTTTGTAGCCTAACTCATACTTTTTGGAGCAAAGTAGATCATAATATACATAAAGTGCCGGGGGGGGGGGAAGAACCAAAGTAAACATCCCGAAATGTTAACAATGGTTGTTTCAGAGATGGGATGAAAGACAGTTTTTATTTTCTTTTTTGTCCCTTTGATTTCTCTTAAGTTTTCTGTGATGAGTAGATGTTACTTTTGAAAGTCAGACAATAAGGGGCGCCTGGTGGCTCAGCCAGTTGAGCGTCTGACTTCAGCTCAGGTCATGATCTTGGGGTCGTGGGATCGAACCCCGAGTCCAGCTCCCTGCTCAGTGGGGAGCCTGCTTCTCCCTCTCCCTCTGCCCCTTCCCCCACTCGTGCTCTCTTGCTCTCTCTCAGTCAAATAAATAAGTAATAATCTTAAAAAAAAGTCAGAAAATAAACCTACACCTACATAATTCATGATTTCCTGTAAGAAGTCTGTGTAGGAAACTAGTTAGGGAGACAAATATGCAGCCACTTCAGAGGAAAATTCAGAGAAAGGGATTGGCTTTTGGGGAGGGTGGCATCAGGATACACAATAGTGTTTGTTCCCCAGCGTTAGAATAAGAATGTGAAGCAGATGATTCATATAAGACATTCTGGGGCGCTTGGGTGGCTCAGCCGGTAGAGTGTCCCACTCTTGGTTTTGGCTCAAAATCATGATCTCATGGGTCATGGGATGGAGTCTGCTTGAAGATTCTCTCCCTTTGCCCACCCCCCACTTGCGTGCATTCTCTCTCTCTCTCTCTCTCTCTCCCTCTCAAATAAATAAATATTAAAAAAAAAAAGACATTCTGATACTGGGGAATGAGACAGCAGTGTGTCTCTCAGAATGGGTGGGCCACATGGAAGTGAATTGGTGAAACCAGTCCGAGCATTAAAGATGGGCACCAAGGGCACCAGGAAGATGAACTCTGTGCTCAGCCTCAGAGCCCTGAGCCTGGATGCCTGCCATCCTTCTTACCTCCAGTGAGAATTTGTCAGATGGAGGTGAGGCTGAACTTAGAGGTGGAGCAAAGGGACTTCAGTTGTGAGCAGAGTCAGTAAGAAGAAGCTGGTCAGGCCCTGAACCATATTTGCTAACGTGCAGAGTGTGGTTCAACACCTGAGGACCCCCAGAATAGTGGCGTTTGAACTGTATTGTGCATCAGAATCACCGTGGAGAGCGTGTGAAAATACAGATCGCCAGGCCCCCCTTCCAGAGGTTCTGATTTAGTAGGCCTGGGATGGGACCTGGGAATGTGAATTTGAAATAAGCACCCAGGTAATGCTGCTGCTGCTGTTCTGGGGACCACACTCTGAGAACCACCACACTAACGCAATGGTTCTCAACTTGCAATTTGCACCACCTGGAGAGCTTTTAAATATCCCAGTGCCTAGGCTGCACCCCAGACCAATTAAACCAGAATCTAGGGGTGGGACTCAGTCATCAGTATCTTTTTTTTAGAGCTCCCATGGCGAAGACAATGTGCAGCCAAGTTTGAAAGCTGCTGCTCTAAGGAGAATTAATTTAATCTGTTTAACTACTGAGTACATTGGCAGCAGGTACTAAATTAACTCATCACCAACCACCACCCCTTTCTCTGTGGACGGGGAGTTGAAATGGTGCCTGTGGAAATCTCCTGGAAGAGTGGAGTTTAAAACTTGCAACTCGACCACCTTCCTGGATCCCAAGGAAATTGGGCAGAGCTCTTGACATGGGGTTGAGGAGAACCTGAGTAGAAACTTAACCTGCATATGTCCTCATTGGAGAGGGACAGAGGTCATGGTCAGATGCGGGCTGCTTTTGTTGAAGAGTAAGACCGTGAACGATGCTGAGGTCTGACACCACCGTGGTGTGTGATTAGCAGGCAGGCAAAAGGATTTTGTCATCAGAAGTGTCCTCTCCATACATCTTTGAAGTTGCCTCGGAAGGATCAAAGCTATGTCATACGGGATGCTTCTCTAGCTACAGATTGAAGGAGGTAGAATTTGCCCCGGGTCTTGTCTGCTTTCTGTCTCTCTCCTCTTTCCACAAGGCTTACATCCTTCCAACCCAGGTATCCACCAAGTCCCATTCTCTAGAGCACTTTTTTTTTTTTTAATCCAAGATGGTAGCCAGCTCTTTTCCAATGAGCGTTCGCTTAAAGCCTACCTCCTCCCATGGGAGAAGACTTACACCCTTATATCTTACCTCTTAGTAAAGTGCACCTTGGAAATCAAGGAGCCCTTGTTAGTGTGAGGAATGGCTCCTGAATGGTGAGATTACAGGCTTGGGAGGCAGAAAGAGAACCGTCTTCAAAGACCATTAGGGGCTGAGTCACATCTTCCAAAATTCATATGTGTTTAAGTCCTAACCCTCTGGTTATCTCAGGATATAACTGTTTGGAAACGAGGTCTTTAAAGAGGTAATTAAGGTAAAATGAGACCCTATGGATGGGCCCTAATCCAGTTGACTGGTATCCTCAAAAGAAGGAAAAATTTGGACACAGACATGGACGGAGGGAAGGCCATGTGGAGTTACAGGGAGAAGATGGTGGTCTACAAGCCAAGGGGAGATTCCTCAGAAGAAATCAGCCTTGACCTCAGACTCCTATTCTCTAGAAATGTGATATAACACATTTCTGTCGTGTAAGCCACCAAGTCTGTGGTACTTGGCTATGGCAGCCCTAGGAAACTAAAAGTGATTTGAATGGATGATTTTGGAAGAGAGATTCAATTTATTTTCAATAGGACTGAATCAAATGAGTGGATATTAGGGCACATGGATTGGGCTTGAAATAAATAGAATTGAACATTTTTTTTTCACAGATTTAAAAAATATTTCAATAACTGTATTCCAACATATTTGTTGCCTTTTGTATTCCAACGAACTCAATTTTATGCATTTATTTTTTTCTTTTTTTAAAAAAAATTTTTAATATTTATTTTGTTGTATTAGTCACCATACAGTACATCCCCAGTTCTTAATGCAATGTTCCATGATTCATTACTTGCGTATAACACCCAGTGCACCATGCAATACGTGCCCTCCTTAATACCCATCACCGGCCTATCCCAATGCCCCACCCCCCTCCCCTCTGAGGCCCTCAGTTTGTTTCCCAGAGTCCACAGTCTCTCAAGGTTCAAGAATTGAACATTCTTGATTGGCTGTTGCTAAAATTAATGACAATCCCCTTGTATCTTGTCCACCTCCGTTTACGGGTATGGGAGTTCTGCTTTGTAATTGGGAGAGGAAATATTTTCTGCAGTAGAAAGAAAGACCCAAGAGACTGGAATGATTTTGATCTTCATGGAGTCCTTTGGGCTTATTTTGAACTCCTATGGATAGAAGAGTTTAGGTGTTTAAGTTGGGAAAATAAGAAAGAATTGATGTAACCTATTTTAAGTACTCCCTTGGCAGAATGCCTGAAACACAGAAACACTCAAAAATGTTAGGTACCAGCATTTCCGTTATTCCGTTCTCCTCATCTGTGTTTGAGCAGACACCTCATGGTGGGTCTTACCAGTTGACAAAAATTGTTCTTCCTCTGGAAACTTCCCATCCCCATCCAAAGAATCATAAGGCTGGACCATGTGATTCAAACCCTGTGCTTCAGCTTTATTGGACCAAGGGTGCTCACGTGACCCAAGCTGGGCCAATCATGATCTCTTCCCATGGAATTTGGAATTGGTCCTAAGGACTCTGGCCTCTATCAGGATGGTATATAGAAATTCAGGAGATGAGGCACACCCATAATTATAATTACTACTTTTGCATGCATGCTACAGGTTTGAGAATCACTCTGAATTTTAGACAGAAATATAGGTGAGAAGTGGAGAGGAGTTAGTCGTGGGTGGATTTTCATTTTCCAGCTTCTTCCTGTAGCCCAAGTGCATTCCTCCCCTTGGATCCTATCAGACCCCTGAGCCTTACAAGAAACACTTTTCCATCATGACTGTTTCCTGAACTTGGGTAAAATTTGCTGCAATGGGTTATGAGGGCTATCACTTACTCGTCTTTTTAGGTCCACAAATGGTGTAGTCTGGATTACTGTTGTTTGCAACTGGAGGTTACTGACTTAAAGCTCCTCGGTACCCTCCCAGCCAGGCTGAGATGACCTCCACTCATTCCTCAGTCTCAAGACTGACCACAGCTTTGCAGAGTAGCTAAACAATCTTGTGGGTCCTTAGTGAAGAAACTGAGGAAACTATATATATGTATATCGCATGCCAGGGTGGTAGGGGAAGAGGCAGAGGGGGAGAATCCTAAGCAGACTCCATGCTGAGCATGGAACCCATCAAGGGGCTCCGTCTCACGACCCTGAGATCATGACCTGAGCTGAAATCAAGAGTTGGGATGCTTAACTGTCTGAGCTACCCAGGTGCCCCTGGGGGTCCCATTTTAAAACCAGTGTTCCGAGTGCCCTTACAATCATGGACTCAGTTTCCAAACCAGATTTAAACTAGAAGCCCCTTGATTTGGCCCAAGAGGTGAATTAGACTTGATTTGTCATTTATTCCAATCTGTTAAATTTAATTCCCGGCCTGACCCTACAGCTGGATGCTTCTACACTTTAATCTATCCCAGTGGCCAGTTGGTAATTTCCTCAAAAAAACACCTTTTGGGTGGCTGATTTGTGCATGATTTGCAAAGATTAAAATGCGTTGACTCTGGTTCTGTTTTCTCCTCCCTAAATGAGGTTGTGATGTGAGGATGGAATGAGGTTATGTCATGCAGAATGTAGCATGGTGCTCCTCAAAGGGAAAGAGCTCAGTCCGCGTTCTGAGCTGTTCCTGTCATCCTCTTAACATGGAGAAGACCACAAAGAATATGCGCCAGGTTAGCCACCAGCAGGATAAAGCATGGAGGACTGACGGCTGGGTCAGGATTGGTAGATGTTGTCTGTCCCTTTTCCAAAGCTGAGGGTTAATGGAACCCACAAGTTGCAACCTGTCTTGAGGCTTTATGTCTCCTTGCCTGGGGTGCTGATCATATATTTAAGCCTTCTGGCCAAGACATCTTTCAAGGCCAATTATTCAGCTATTCCCTGTTCTGCTGACCCAGCTATTCCTTCCCACCAAGTGCAGACTGGCCAGGCTGATGCTTTTGTAAGAAAAGTATGCTTGTACCTGTGTCTGTCTCCCTTGATTTGTTTATCTCTTTGTCCTCTTGTCTGTGTGTCTGTTTTCTTCTTTCTCTCAGCTTCTCGTTTCCACTTGGAGGGCTCACGAATATTGTCTGAGTGTGTGTCTGTGTCCATCTCTCATATCCATGTGTGAGGTTTCTTTGTCTGCCTGTGCTGCTCACATCAAACTTGTGAAAATAAAACCCTCATCCAAAATGGAAAAAGAGTACCCTTCCTACTGCCTTGTGAAGCAGCTCATTTGCTTTGAAATCCTCCTCCTCTTCTTTTGAAACTAAATAAAGTAGTTACTTCTTTGTTGGTGTAGAGATTTTGAGGATGATTTTTGATAATCATTTTCCCTAAAGTTCTCTTAGAAGAGTACTTTGAATCAGCCCATTCTAGGGTTTCCTTATAGCCGGAGATAAAACACCTTGATCAAGCTTCCATAAAAACACACATCACATCAATTAACAGATATCGCCAGGGGCAGGCTTCTTGTTCAACATCTGCCACTTTATTACTAACAGCACCAGCAGAATATATTATGGCGAGCGTGGCGTGGATCTCCACTGGCCTCCAAGAATGCAGAGATTTGCAGTAGGCCTGCTCCCTTTTCTAATGAGCCGCATTAGCATTCCGTATTGAACCCGCTGGGTGGCACATTTTTCTCCCCCATTCTGGCAAAACCGCTAAGGCTGTGACGTGGTGGGGGCTTGGTCTCTACCCCTAAGGAGCTTGTTTTCACAAAAGGCATCAGGACCAAGAACTAATGGTAATGGATGACAGAAGCTATGTGTCTTGAGCATTTCCTGGACGTCAGTGTCTGTATTAGGCACTCCTTAGGCATCATTTCATGATATGAAACCAGTCCTATGCAGAGGCATTATTATTCAGTTTTGAAGATGAAGAAGCTGGGGCATAGAGAGGTCAAGTATGTCGCTCAAGGTCATATAGGTAGCGAGTGACCATAGGGCACAATGAAAGTTAATTGTTTCCATCTCCCCTTATTTTGAGAATGACCCTGACTTTCTGACCTAGGGATTGGGGACGTGATGGAGGCCAAACTAATCATGGTACTCGTCTTCTGGGCAGTCAGGATTGATCTTGGGTGGAGTGGATGCTGACTCAGCATGTCCAGGGAGAATCCATCTCTGGGTCCCTCTTCAGAGGCTGAGTGGGAGAAGGAATCTTTCCGCTGTGGGATTGCTAAGCTGGGGCATCCGTGTTATTCCGTCCGCCATGTGGAGATGTTTTCCTTTCTGTCTTAGGGAAAAATAAATGAGGCCAACAATAGGCAAAGAGAACCAGAGTAAGCAAAGATGAGAAACGGAAGGAGAATCTGTGGAGGGTGGTGTTCCGTGCCTGGTTCCAGGTCCCAAGGACTTGATTTATGAAGCTCTCCCCTCCACACCGAGAGTCACAACATTATTTGCCCCTGCTCTGGAGCCAAGAAACCCCCTTTGTGGTTTGAGCATGTTTGAGGGGGGTCTGGTGGTTGAAAAGTATCCATGAATGGATACTCCTCCCTTTGAGACGTAGGGTCTCATTCTTGTCTCTGTGCATATGGACTGCACTTCGTGAATCACTTCTAACAAATGGAATACTGTGGGAGTGACTGTGTTTCTTTGGCGCCTGGGTCCTTAAGGCTCTGTTGCTTTCTCCTTGCTCTTTCTCTCACTTGGAACACTCAGTTTGGGGGAAGCCAGTGGCCATGTTGTAAGGACACTCACACAGCTCGGTAGAGAGGGCCAGCTGCCATGGCCATGGAAGTGAGCCATCTTGGAAATGGTCCTTTAGCCTTGGGAGGAATGCCACCCCTGTTCACACCCTCACTGCAACCTCGTGAGAGATCCTGATTCCTGACCCATGGAGACTGTGAAATAATAAATGCTTGTTGTTCTAAGCCTCTAAATTTTAGGGTAATTTGTTACACAGCAATAGATAACTAGCACAGTGGATTTTTGTCACTTAGAATCGACAGAATCCAGACACGTTGAGAGATGGAGGTACATTACGGGGATGCATATTGTTTGTCTCATCTATGCCCACGTCCCCTTATTCTGCCCACAGAGCCATGACCTTCCTTTGGGTGACCTCATGTCTTGCCTGGTCTCAGTTACACACTTTAGGTGGGACTGACTCCAGTGAGAGGGGTTGGCTGTGTCAGTTTAGAGCCAATGCATTCCCTTTCTTGGCTAAGGTACTGATTTTGGAATGGGTACCTCATCCCAAAAGAGCCACTGAGATGCAAGGAGATAATTTGTGAATCTTTGAGGGAAAATTCCCTTCTCTTCTGAAGAAGACTTCAGAAAATTCTTGCTTAACTTTCCTGGAAGATGTGGTATTAAGATGTGAGAGTAGATGCTCCTACAGCCTTTTTGCTGCCACGAGGCAGTGTTCAGAATCGGGTGCTACTGTGTTTGGGAGAGCAGAGAGATTAGCAGATTCCAGGTCTTGGTGATATTGTTAACTCACTAGCAAAGCCTTACTGGAAGCTATCCTGTAGCCGTAGTAGTCACGTGAATCTATGCAGTCTACTTACTGCTTAAGCCACTTTAAAAAAAATTGTGTTTTCTGTTCTGAAAACCAAAGAGGTAGTTAACTGATACACAAACCAGGTCTGTGTGAATCCATTGCTCATCCTCTTTTATACTGTCTAAACTGTCAAAAATTGTATCATACCATATTGAACATGATCGATGGACTTTTGTTTAGAAGTTGTATCGAACGCAAGCTTTTCCAGCTTCTATTAAAAAAAAAAAAACACCCCAAGAAGACATAGAAAAATGGAAACTCCTACAACCCTGAAAACGCAAACTGATAATGAAACTGTTGTCAGAATCTGTAAGAACGTTCTACTTATCATAAGACTGCTGGAGCTGAATGGAGAAATACAAAATGATGGTCGACACATATTTTGATGTCTAGAACAGGGCAAGCCCGATGACTATAAACAGCAAAGGAGGAATGTTCTTATTTCACAGTTCCACAACTACATGCCAATGGCTGGTCTCTGCTTTGTGTATGATGACGTTTGTCATGAAAGAGCATTGCTGAAAAAGTTTCTTGAAAAATCTTTTTTTTAAAAAAGATTTATTTGAGAGAAAGAGGGAGTGGGGGGAAGGGCAGAGAGAGAGAGAGAGAAGCAGACTCCTTGCTGAGCGCAAAGCCCCACACAGGGCTTGATCCCAGGACCCAGAGCTCATGACCTGAGCCGACATCCAGAGTAGTTTGCTTAACCAACTGAACCATCCAGGACCTCCAAAAACTCTTTTTATGTTTTATGTTCAGAAAGTTTATTTTAGGTCATGCAATAGCTTAGGAAAAAAAATCTATTCCTTTTAAAACAATGCTTCTAGGTACATTTCAGACAATTGGGGGAGTAATTGAAACAGAAAACTCAAGAATGAGAATGTTTTGTAGAGATACCATATGATCCATAATTCCACTACTGGATATTTACGCAAAGAAAATATAAACACGATGGGGCGCCTGGGTGGCGCAGTTGTTAAGCGTCTGCCTTCGGCTCAGGGCGTGATCCCGGCGTTCCGGGATCGAGCCCCACATCAGGCTCCTCCGCTAGGAGCCTGCTTCTTCCTCTCACACTCCCCCTGCTGTGTTCCCTCTCTCACTGGCTGTCTCTCTGTCAAATAAATAAATAAAATCTTAAAAAAAAAAAGAAAATGCAAACATGAATTCAGAAAGGTATATGCACACGCATATTTATTGCAGCATTATTTACCATAGCCAAGATACGGAAGCAACCCAAGGGTCTGTTGGTAGATGAATGGGTGAGGAAGATGTGGTGCCCACCCCACGGGAATATTATATGGCCGTAAAAAGGATGAGATCATGCCATTTGAGATAACATGAATGGACCCAGAAGGTATTAATGTAAGTGAAATAAGTCAGAATAAGAAAGACAAATACCATATGATTTCACTCATAAGTGGAATAACTCTCCTCCACTCCCCCCTGCAAACCCCAAATGAATAAGAAAACAAAAAGCAGGATCAGACCTATAAATACAGAGGACAAACTGATGGCTGCCAGAGGGGAGGGGGTAGGGGATGGGAAAAACAGGTGAAGGAAAGTGGGAGATACAGATTTCCAGTTATGGAATGAATACATCATGGGAATACAAGGCACAGCATAAGGAATACAGTCAGTGATATTGTAACGGTGTTGTATGGTGACAGAGGGTAGCTACGTAGGGAGTGCAGCGTAACCTATAGACTTGTCCAATCACTATGCTGGACACCTGAAACTAATGTCACATTGTCGACTATACTCAAAAGCAATCACAAACTAAAAAGAAAAAAAAGAGTGAGACTGTTTTGGCATGAAAGAACTGGCAATAAAATTGATTATGAATGTTGACATATGTTTTGAAAGACAACATGATGTATTGGTGAAAACATGATGGGAAAGAAAAGGATGCTAATTTCTGCTCTTAAATAGAGGAGTGTCCACAGGTCCTGTTTCATTCTGGTCTGATAAATAATATTGATAGTAATCTACAAATAATAATAATAATAGTAGTAATAACACCCATAATAATAGCTATTTAAAGTAATAGAAAATGGCTAACAGACACATGAAAAAATGTTCAAAATCATTAGCCATCAGGGAAATTCAAATCAAAACCACACTAAGATACCACCTTATGCCAGTTAGAATGGCAAAAATTGACAAGGCAAGAAACAACAATTGTTGGAGAGGGTGTGGAGAAAGGGGGTTCCCTCCTACATTCTTGGTGGGAATGCAAGTTGGTACAGCCACTCTGGAAAACAGTGTGGAGGTCCCTTAAAAAGTTAAAAATTGAGCTACCCTATGATCCAGCCATTGCACTACTGGGTATATACCCCAAAGATACAGACGTAGTGAAGAGAAGGGCCATATACACCCCAATGTTCATAGCAGCTCTGTCCACAATAGCTAAATTGTGGAAGGAGCTGAGATGCCCTTCAACAGATGACTGGATTAAGAAGTTGTGGTCCATATATACAATGGATTATTATTCAGCTATCAAAAAGAACAATTTCTCAACATTTGCTGCAGCATGGACGGCACTGGAGGAGATAATGCTAAGTGAAATAAGTCAAGCGGAGAAAGACAATTATCATATGGTTTCTCTCATCTATGGAACATAAGAACTAGGAAGATCGGTAGGAGAAGAAAGGGATAAAGAAAGGGGGGGTGAAGCATGAGAGACTATGGACTCTGAGAAACAAACTGAGGGCTTCGGAGGGGAGGGGGTGGGGGAATGGGATAGACTGGTGATGGGTAGTAAGGAGGGCACATATTGCATGGTGCACTGGGTGTTATATGCAACTAATGAATCATCGAACAAAAACCAGGGATGTACTGTATGGTGACTAACATAATATAATAAAAAATATTAAAAAAATAAAATACAGTTGGCGAGAGGAAAAAAATAAAGTAATAGAAAGTAAATGAATAAAATGAAGTAAAATAATCATAATTTACAAATAAAAGTTATTAAATCTTTATACTCTTCCAGGTACTTTGCTAAATGTTTCACAAGAAAAATCTTATTTAAGAAATATGTGTTAAAGTGTGTTTCTAACTTAAGGGTAATGCATCACATCATTAAATCCAATAAATACTTTGATAGATCCACCTTGAGTGGGGGACATACTTGAAAGAATCTATCATTTTTTATTTATTTTTTATTTTTTTTAAAATATTTTATTTATTTATTTGACAGAGATAGAGACAGCCAGTGAGAGAGGGAACACAAGCAGGGGGAGTGGGAGAGGAAGAAGCAGGCTCCCAGCAGAGGAGCCTGATGCGGGGCTCGATCCTGGAACGCCGGGATCACGCCCTGAGCCGAAGGCAGACGCTTAACCGCTGTGCCACCCAGGCGCCCCTCTATCATTTTTTTAAATGAGAAAGTTAAGCATTACCAAGGTGTCAGTTATTCAAAAACTTATATATATAAGTTCACAATCAAAATCCTATTGGGACTTTCAGGGATCTTGCAAAATCATTCTAAGTTTCATCTGAAAGAATTAATGGGTGCAATTATTTAAAGACATTCTGAAAGCAGAAAAAAAAATGGTCCAGTGACATTTTGAAAACAAAGGTATTTGACCAAATCACAGAATATTTTATACGGCTATGATAATTGAAACCATGGGGTATGTGTGCAAGAAACAGTGGAATGAAAGAACTACCACTGAGCATATCTATCGTGTAAGATTACAACAAAGAAAGCATTAGAAGCCAATGGGAAGCAAGTAAATTCAAGAAGTCATGTTAGAAAAATTGGTTGTTTAGGGGAAAAGACACAAGTTAGATCTTCACAATTATATTATGTTCCCAAATACATTCCAAATGAATCAAAGAGACAAATGTGAAAAAAACTGAAAAAAAAAGGAAGAAAAAAATGCAGACAAATATTTTTCTCAGCTTGAGATAGGATTTTTGCAAGCATAGAACTCATGGAAGAAATCACAGGAAAAATACTAATAGATTCTGTTTTGAAGATGGAAAGGTTGAGAAAGTTCTGGGGATCAAATGTACGGCACGATAAAATGAAAAAGCACCGTGAGCAAAAATAAAGGGCATGTGGCAATTGGTGGGGTGGGGATTTGCAAGAAATATGGTGAAGTCGGAAAGTGTTACAATGGCAAATATTTAAAAATCCAAAAGAAAGATTCGTAAGGGGCATGAAAGTTGACTTCCGATGTGAGATGTACCAATGGTCTATAAGCATATGAAGAAAATGTTCATCTTTTATAGGCATCAAAGAACTGGAAACTGGGGAGATAATGAGGCATTGTTTTACCTATCAGATTGGCCAATTAAAACATTGAGATATCTTGCCCCTGGGGTGTGATGAGCAGACACTCATACGTGCTGCGGGTTGTTATAGAAATTGGCACAAATTGCCTTTAGGGTCTCCAGTTATTCCTATAAAATTGGGATGATCATACTTCTCCATGATGACAAGGGTGAGGTGAGATAATAATTGGAAAATCCCTCCAACAGAGTAAACGTTAATGGTTGACACTAGAGATGAAGGCTGTGGAATGGTGGAGAAAGATTTCAGTAGAAATCTGAAGAGTAAGGTAGTGATGTGTGAACTGGGTCCAGAAATGCCATTCCTGTTTGCCTCCCAGATTTCTGGATTTGGAAACAGAAGCTGTGTTGCAAATGCTCAAAGAGAAGGGACTTAGTGGGCTTTGCCCATGGTGGATGGATGGATGGCTCACTCAGGCTGAACCCAGGACAGCCATCATGAATCAGGCTGCTATTGGACAGCTGACCTCTCACAGCATCTCGGGCTCCAAACCAAGAGATCTGTGCCTCCTTAATCCCTCTCTCATCCTTCCCTTCCCCTCATCCACTAACTTGGTTGATCCAGAAACCAGCCCAGAAACACATCGATGAAGGACATCATCATTTGCAAATCATATGTGATTCTAAAGATCTGAGTTGAACCCACTAGCTGAGGACTCCACTGACTCCAGATAAAAGATCTGGTCTTACTTTCCTTCTACTGTAAGTGTTGGATTCTGTACAGCGGTGGATGCTGCTTTTGAGTGGGAACATACAGAATAGGCCCTAACCAGCTGTGGCTGCCAACGTCTTATCAAGAGAAGAAAGACTTTAAACGTCGTCCAGCACTGCACTAGGCTTCAAAATGAACTGGCATTCAGTGCCCATTGGAAGTGAATAATAGCGAAGCAAATGATTTCTGATCTCTGAAGTGGGCAGAGTCATCCAGCTGCATTTGTCCTTCCAGAAACTAGAAATCCCACACCCTCTGCATGCAGATGAACTGTACAAGGTGCACCTCAGATTGACAATGTTTTCCAGATGTGGTGGAAACCATCCATGTGCAAAAGATGCTCCGGAAAACAACGGAGCTTGCTTTGTGTTCTCATTAGCATATTATCAGGTGAAGACTGGAGTGTATTTTTGAAGTCTTGAAGGAAGTGCCAATTTCTGGGGTGGTGACTGGTTTTTACTTTTTAGGAGGAGTTCAAAATTTGCTTTATGGACAGTCTTTATACTTCTTTCAGAAGGACCATTTTGGAGAGTCCCCATCAACAGTGTGGACGCTGGGCAAATACTCCCCCATGATGTAGGAGAATCTCTAGGTACAGCTAAGTAACCATAATACAGATGTTTCAGCCTGAGATGTTGAGTTTACTTTCAGTAATATAAAATGCCTGCGGTGGCAGAGCAGGGCCATTTTCAAGTCAAATTTTTTCCCCCTAAATCTGAGCATAGATTGCTGTCTGCCTGGAAATTGACCCTGGGTCTCGGGCAGTGTGTGGTTGTGTGTGATCTTGTTGGGGTCCCTGTTCATGGCCCAGGGTGGGCAGAGAATGATTGTGGCCGGGAAGAGCAGCCTGATATATTACACTAGAGGGAGGATGGATGGAGTTTGACCCAGAACACCCATGAACGTTGTCTAAGTAGAATTTGGCTTGTATATGTTTTAACACTTAACCAGTTAGCTAGATCAATAGCTTTCCTACTGGTCCTCTGCCTCTATTCTTATCACTCCCTCTCCGAGTCTGTTCTCTGTAGCAGCTAAAACTATCTTTAAAAATGTTCTGAAGATCCAATATTTATTTTTGCTTTTATTTCTCTTGCCTCAGGAGACATATCTAGAAAGATGTTGCTATGGCCGATGTCAGAGAAATTACTGCCTATGCTCTCTTCTAGGATTTTTATGGTTTCAGGTCTCCTATTTAGGCCTTTAATCCATTTTGAGTTTATTTTTGTATGTGGTGTAAGGAAGTGGTCCAGTTTCATTCTTTTGCACGTACCTGTCCAGTTTTCCCAACACTATTTGTCGAAGAGACTATCCTTTTTCTATTGGATATTCATTCCTGCTTTTTGGAAGAATAATTGGCTGTATAATCATGGGTTTATTTCTGGGCTCTATGTGATGGAATATTACTCAGCCATAAAAAATGAACTCTTGCCATTTGCAACAAAATGAATGGATCTAGATGGTAGAATACTAAGTGAAATAAGTCAGTTAGAGAAAGACAAATGCCATATGATTTCACTCACGAGGGACTTAAGAAACAAAACAAACAAAGAAAAAGAGACATATAATAAATTCAGTCTCTGAACTATAGAGAACAAACAGATGGTTAACAGGGGAGATGATGAGGGGATGGGGGAAACAGGTGATGGGAATGTAGGAGAGCACTTGTCAGGATGAGCACTGGGTGGTGCACGGAATTGTTGACTCACTGACTTGTATACCTACAACAAATATAACACTGTAGGTTAATTATACTAGAATAAAAAAAGCTGAAAAAATGTTCTGAAGATCATGGTACCCCCTCATTATAATTCTCTCAAGGGTTTCATCACTTTTGGGATGAAACCAAATGCGACAGTGCAACCTGCAAAGCTCTCGATGGATGAGGGGATCTCTTGTCCCGCTGCCAAATTCACGTTTTACTCTCCCCTCATTCAGTGGGCTCGAACCAATCCCCTTTTAGAGAAAATGCAAGGGAACTTTTAAGTTTTACTCGATATCCTTGTATTTGTTCAAATATTTTATAATTGGAAATCTGTACACAGTACATGTATAATTAAAGTAAAAGAAAGCTGTTATTTGTTTTCTTTTTGGATTTTCATGATTTTTTTTTTTTGTGCTGAATTTTGTAGTCTTTTGTAGCATGATGTTGCCAAGACCAGTGGGGTATATGTGGGGTTCATTGGTTTCATCCTAACCAATTGGGACAGAATTTTTATGGGGTGTGGTGGCTGAAGGGGTTGCTGGAAGTGTGTGGATTTTTGACCATATATAAATCAGATTCTGGAGTAGGACCCTGGGAATTTGCAGGTCTATTAACTTTTTAGGATTACGGCCCTCTATAGTCCCGAATCACGTTTTGGGAAACTCTTAAGATAGGGGAAAACCCTCTCTTCATGTCTGACCATTCCTCTCTTTATCCTTGTTTGTAACTGGGTCCAAGCCTGAAGGCTTGCTTGTAGCTTGAAAGTATTCTTGCCCAAGTCCTATGCCAAAAATAAAACCAATAGAAGCCATGATGTAGATATACATCTCACCATTCAGAGGTGTTTTGCTTTGAAAGGAATGGGGTTCTAAGTTCTCATCGATTTCATTAGGATCATTAATATTTTGCCTCAAACATCATTTGAAGAAGTGGGTGGTGATGGGTCAGTGAATGGGCCCATTCCAATATGGGCACCTGTATCATCACACGCATGTATTAAATCCAGTTGTTAAGTTTAAGTCAGAGAACAGCAGAAATTGCAGTGATATATCCTCTTGGGGATGTAGGTTTCACTGCAAGGACTTCGTGGTTACTCAGAGGTTATCCTTGTGCCCTAAGGGTTAGGTCAACCTTCTGCTTTTCCCTGAAATCTACAGTAGAGTTCTGCAGACCACTCTCCTTGGAGTGATCTAGGGGCATTTGCTAGAAAACCAGATTCTTGGGTCCTGTCACTGATCTACTCAAGCAGAGTCTCCAAGAATGGGCCCCAGGAGTTTATATTTTAAATAAGGTTTCCAGTTTACTCTAATGCACACTGAATTTGATCCTGTAGTTGTGCAGTCTGCCACACTGTCCACTGTGACAGTCACCAGCCCCATGTGGCTTTTGAGCCCTGGAAATGTGGTTAGTGCTGCTTATTGAGATGATGATATTCTGGATCTATTGGGTTAAATAAAATGTAATTTAAAAATGTATATCACCTCTCTCTCTCTTTTTTTTAAAAAGATTCATTCATTCATTCATTCATTCATTCATTCATTCATTCATGGGGGGCAGAGGCAGAGAGAGAAGCAGGCCCCCTGCAGTGCAGGGATCCCAATGCTGGACTCAATCCCAGAACCCTGGGATCATGACCTGAGCCAAAGTTTTTGTTTAACTGACTGAGCCCCCTAGGAGCCCCCCACCTATCTCTTTTTACTTGTTTAATGTAGTTACTAGGAAATTTAAAATGATGCATGTGGCTCACCTTATAGTTCTTTTGGGTAGGGAGTATCAGTGTCTAGTAAGCCCTCAGACTAATATATTGGAAGGAGGTTCTGGGAAGTTCTGAGAACGGAGAGGTGAGTGAATGAGAGGAGTCACCTTCAGAACTCGGGTAGGGGAAGTCAGGTTTGTTTCCTAGACATAAGGGTCACATTCATCCACAGGTCTCTGCAGACATGACCTACCTGGATGTCCTTCCAAAACTTGGGTTTTCCTTTAACAGGTCATGTGCAAATACTTCCCCACAATGTGGCTTTGACCAAGATACCCCTCTTCTCTGATTTCTGTTCCATGTCAAAGCACGGGAGAGATAAAAACCTATAGCAGGAGAAATGGCAGAGTCAAATCAGAGGAAGAAAGGGAGATTGAGAGCAAGGGTCTTTGGTTCCACGAGCGGTGGATGCTTACGACTGAATAGAACCCTCTGGGTCCTTGGTGCGTTTGTGATGGCCTGAGGGTCACAGCTGGGGTTTTCAGTCTGGCCTTGGATGGGCTGGTGCAAAACGGAGGCACTGTGCAAGCGTCGTCTTGCACAAAGAAAGAAAACTATTATACGAATAATAATCTCCCTCTACCTACCTGGCAGGGTTGGTGATGAACCAAAATGAGATCATGTGCCAGCGTTGGGTAGCACATACACGGAAGTCACCGTTCGCGATGTGTTGTTCCTGGCCGGGTCCAGGCCACTTCAGGGTGGCAGAGTGACTCTGGTCTCCGCCGAGCCACGTCCCTCGTTAGTGTTTTATGGCACTAACAGGGCTGCCCTTGTTCTTGCACTTGACCTGGGGGTCAGTCCTTTGTCACTATGAGTACCATGGAGATGGAAACTGACTTCTTGGTGAAGCTTTGGCTGAATTCCCTGAGTTGAACAGACCCCAGACCCCTCCTGGCCCCAGGATGGAGCCACTGGCCAGGGGTGAGGAGTGGGGTGGGGCTGTCGATGTCTGTTTACGCTGCTGGCGGGAGGAGGGACAAATGTCTGACATGGAGACCTGGGGCTGGGGCTGAATCTCCTGGGTCAGGCTCTGTCTAAATACACTCTGGGAAACAGGTCTTTATTCAGACACTGGCGTTTCTTCTGTAGCCTTGACATAAGATTCCAATTCATCTGAATTTAGTACATTTCGAGGGCTTTTTCAATAGCAACCATGTGAGGGAACGGGTTGACCTTTAATTTATAATCCTCGTGTCATGGAGTTTAGCAGAGCTTAACCTATGTCGGTTGTGGTTCAGAGCTGCCTGCCTTGCTTTGGAAAAGGCAGGCCATGCTTTCCGTGTCAGTTTGAAAAAAAAAATTAAAAAAAGAGAATAAGGGAACCAAGCGGCGGAATCGGTCTCTGCTGTAAAAGGCGGAAGAGGGCCAGACAGAGAAGGGAGAAGTCTCCAAAAAACATAAGGCAAATCTGAGATATGGATGAAGTCCTGAAAAATACGCAAGACACTGATCGGGTAAATAAAAATGTTTGTGGCTCTTGGTAACTTGAGAGCAGCCAGGCTGAGCCCAAGCACCATCAGGGGCCAGAACAGCAGTGCCAAGGTTAATGAGAAAGGCCAAGAGGTCTCATCAGGCGTGATTCAGTACAGCATTTTGTATGCAGAGCTCATAAAGATGCGTTTATCTTTTCGAGATCTATGCAGATGTTGTGATGCCCCATTCAGACGCCCCCTCTGGGAGGAAGACTTGTTCCCCTGGAGGCTGGGAGTGTTACTCAAGGTGACCCTCAGCTCTCAGCCCCTCACTGAGGACAGTCTCCGTTGAAAAAACCTGCTTTGTTCTAGGTGACACTCTCTCCCTCGGGGCACCGTCATCCAGCGCCTGACCCATGTAAGGATATAAAGGCTGGTGGCCTCCCTCAGCTTGGGACAAACCCGACAGGCACCCTAGCTCCGGAGTGGAATTGCCCGAGGCCTTCGTTTGGCCTGCACCGTCCCGTCCAGTTTCCCTCTGTCCCAAGCCTGCTTCCTTCCCCACTCCTCAGCATGAGTTGTTCCCAGGCGTACCTGCTGATAAATGGCCTGCCTGTTAATCCCTGTCTCAGCCTCTGCTACTCGGGACCGCACCTGTGACAGGTGCTATTTGGTCCCTAGTCTGTAAATTCATTAACAAGTAATGATAGCAGAGAGGCTGAGCTTTTTGGGAATGCATCCCCTTTATCTTCTTACAGATGGAAATACGAAGTGGGGTGGTAGGCTTAATAATGCTCTTGTGAATATGGCACCTTACACGGCAAAGGGGAATAAGTTGGAAAGGAAATTGAGGCTGCGAGTCAGCTGACCATAAAATGGAGAAATTATCTTGGATTATCTGGGTGGGCCCAATGTCAACACAAGGGTCCTTAAAACTGAAAGAGAGAAGCAGAAGAGGAGGGTCTAAGAAAGAGGAGAATGCAGGTCCAGCTGGTGTTGAAGATGGAAGGAGGTGGTGGCCACTAGCCACGGAATGTGGGTGGTCTCTAAAAGCTGAAAAAAAATCAAAACCACAGATTTTCCTTTAGAACCTCTGGAAAGAATGCAACCCTGCCAACACCTTGATTTCGGTCCCATGAGACCCATGCTGGCCATCTATAGAAACGTGAGATACTAAACTTGTGTCTTTAAGCCACTAAGTTTGTGATGCTTTGTTACAACAGCAATAGAAAATGACAAGTGGTATGACACTCTTTTGGGAAGCTAAGGACATGTGCATCAAAACCATAGAATATTTCTAAGTTTTTACTCCCCAAGGAAGGCCCATCCCTGAATTTACTACTATCTAGTAATCGCACTATTTACCCCCCAAATACAAGAACACTCATTCAGGGGGAAACATGAGCCCCGATGTTTCTTGCAGTATTATCTACAATCGCCAAGATATGGAAACAGCCCAAGTGTCCTTCGATAGATGAGGATAAAGAAGATAGGGTGTAGATACACAATGGAATATGACTCAGCCATAAAAAAGAATGAAATCTTGCCATTTGCAATGACATGGATGGAGCTAGAGGGTGTAATGTGTAATGCTAAGAGAAATGAGTCAGAGAAAGAGAAATACCGTATGGTTTCGCTCGTGTGTAGACTTTAAGAAAAAACAAATAGGCAAAGGGGAAAAAAGAGAGAGAGAGAGAGACAAAACAAGATACAGACTCTTCACTACAAAGAACAAACATGATTATCAGAGGAGAGGGGGTGGGGGGATGGATGAAATAGGTGATGGGGATGAAGGAACGCACCTGTTGTGTTGAGCACGGGTCATGCACGGAAATGTTGAATCACTATATTGTATTCCTGACTCTAATAGAACACTGTAGGTTAACTAACAGGAATTAAAATGGAAAAAAAAAAAAAAGAAATTACTGAAGGAAAAAGCTATCTACTTGATGTTAATTAAAGCACTATTTTGATGTTGCCTCTGGACAGAACGTTGAACCACTGAATTTTGTCAGTCATGAAAGCCCCGTTGAATCTGACCCCGTCAAACGTTCCAGAGCCAACCAGGGCAGGGAGCAGTCTCGGGATTTGTCACATTATCCCATGAACACACCTACATGGCCCTAAAGATGGTCCTGGAGAATATCAAATTGTTTGGAAAGGACAATTTTTCTTTTTCCTCTCAGGACTGCAGTGACTGGCTCATTCTGAGGAGTTTTCGTCAACTTTCTATCTTGTGGTTTCCTTCACTAGACCCGACTGCTTCTGGACTAGGTTGTTCTAGTTGAAAATACGGGGTACGTCTTGGCCTTAGACCAACATGACTCACGGCTGAAGTGATGCATAATGAATGAGTTTGCACATCAATATCGATCTACAATATTGATTGCTTAAATATTTCAGAACCAATGTTTGTATTTATATATGGGGTGTGTGTGTGTACACGTATCTAGAACATATATGTGTATTTAAAACCCAAAGGTGTCCAACCTTTAAGAAGGCTTCTACATAGTGTAAAAGTTCTTTCAAAATTCACCCTCAAGACGTAGGGTCTGGAGTATAATGAAGATGGGAGAAATATGGGTAGATGACATAAGGGGGTTATCCACCTGGGGGCAGAGAATTGTCTTCCCGCCTGCTTACGCTGTTGTCACCCAGGTGTCTGACGGAATACAAGTGTTTCCTCTTCTTTATTCCATCCAGCAAAGACCTACCTTCGGGTGTCCTCCTGCCTCGCCCCCAGCAGCTTAACTGATGCACAGTGAAATTTGGAAGCCAGGGCCTTACTGTTCAAAATGATGGGCGCCCAGGTTGGAGCTGCTAGCGATTTGGACCCACCAGGCCTGAGGTTTGGGGGTAGGAATCTGAATTTTCATCAGGCCCTCTGGGAAATTCTGATTGAGGTACTTGGTGGACTATGCTTTAGGGATGTTTGCCCTGCTGGAATCCCCAAACAATTTCAGGTTCGGGATTCCTTTGCGAAAGCGGCTGATGAATTGACCTCCACCGTGAAGTGGGGAGTTGGAAGCCTCCTCTTCGCTTCCCCTCCAGGGAGTTGTAGGAGTTAATCCGGTCCATAAATAAAGTCTCCGTTGCAAGTCAAATATTTATTTCCTATGTGAAGTAGGAGCAAGCCCCTTTTCTATCAAGCCTCATCGTGACACGGGTTGGAATGGTGCCAGTGAAAAGTGATTGCACTTGGGGAGATTTTTATTATGTGATTTCGACTAACAAAGGGAAGAGAAAATCCAATTAAATTCCAGGAAGGAATGACAGAGAGCGATCATAATGGAGCCATATTGTTCCAAGCAGGTGCCCCCGCCAGAGCTGCCAAAGCAGAGATGGTGTGGGCAGAGCGAACCCATGGGCAGATCGTGGGGGATGGAGGGAAAGTGGCTAGGAGACCAGCAAGCAGGGTTCCTGGCCACTCAGAGGAGGGAGGGACTCAGGTCAGAACAATGCTGGCAAAGGGTCACCGTGTTTCAAAACATGCATGAGATTGAGTAGCTTAAGTGCAGAGAGTTATTTTAATAGAAGACAGACTGTAGAGATTCTGCATTTTCAGGCTGGGAAGACGAGGGCTAAGAATGGAGCACACTCAACTGCCTGAATCCATTGAAGCAAGACACTGTGTGGTTGCTGGGTGCCGACAGAGGGACGTGTGGTGGGGGTGGGATTTCTGACTTATTAAGGAGCGTGATTGATAATGAGGATGATGGTGGAGATGATGTGGAAGAGGGAGACAGTGATGGCGACAGTTGATACCTGTGGTAGGCGCACTTGGCAGTGGACAGGGACTCATAGGAGGGCTCTGGGTGCTGTAGGCCACAAGGGCTCCATGCTCAGAGCATGAGAAGGAAGAGGCTTTGGGCACCGTAGACCATAGCAGATGGGCATTTGTGGGAGCGGACGCTGGCACCTGGAAGGCTCGCAGGGGCTGGAATGTCAGCCTTGGTAGAGTCTAGGTGGGACCTGGGGTCTTGGACCTTCCAGTGGGGAGTAGGAGGAGAGGCTCCAGAGCCAGCAGTGGGCGGTGCCTTTAGGACCTTGGAGAAGAGAGGACGTTTACATATTTGCTTCCTAGAAACCAGGCCTGGGGAAGTGCTGTGTGGCCTCCGATGGTTGTGGTGCAGTGGCCCTAGAGGCTGAGGAGAAGCTCAGGCTTGGTGAGAGATGCATGTGAAGGTCCAGGCCTGGGGTCAACCTGAGTCCCAGCTAGCATCTCTCTAGTCCTGAAGGCACACACGCTTTCACTCATGTGTTCGGCGTTTATAATCCAAAGCACAGTTCTCATCAAAGTAGTAGATACACATTGCAAAACCGTCCACATTAGCCACAGGGCTTGTAATGAAACGCTTGCATCCTTTTGCTGAGCCTTCCCACTGTGGAATGTTTACCTTCAGAGCCCACCGTTCTTGTGGCCGTTTGTCCTGGGTCTGGGGCGTCACTGTGTTCAGAGATGCCATTTATTGTATAGAAACATGGGCCCCAGCACAGGATCCATCAGACATCGGAGGATCTCCCTGGTAGGGGCAGAAAGAATGGGTCCTGGCAAAGCAAGAGCTTCGCGAACTTTTCCTTGACTGGACGGAAATGACATGCTCAGTAATAATAAGAGTCCTAATACTAAAAGGACAACGTACATTGCGTGAGCCCTTGGGGAGACCCAGGAGAACCTGGCCCAGTACTTTCCAGAAATGAACCTTCCTGGGCCTCTAAGAACTGCAAGAAACTGTCATCACATTTTTGGTAGGAGCGTGTTCAGAGGGACTCGGTGCATACCCCTGAGCACTCCCATGGATCACCGAGGTGGGATCTGAGCCCCAGAATTCTGACTTCCGAGGCCAAGCTCTCCTCCATGTCTCACCTCTCCTCCTCTGACAGATGGACAAACTAAAAGTCTGAGAAGTCGGGGAATGAAGCCAGGGTCCCACAAGTAGGGGGTGATGGGAGCCGGCTCCAGAGCCGAGGTCTTCGTATCCTGGGTCCTTCCCATGTGCCACTTCCCTCCTCATAGGCTGGCCTCTGAAACACTTCCTTGGACCCAGCAGAGCTTTAGAAGGGTCCAAGGATATGAAAGAATGAAGTCCAGGCCGCTGGCCCCTCCTGGTGTTCTTAAGTAAGCCGCAGAGAAGGCCAGGCCATCTATTTTCAGGAACAGCCTAATGATCACCCGGCAAGTCTAGTTATAGATGTGGTTCATCAGGCTACCTGGATATACTGGTGCGAAAAGCTCGCAGTCCGTCTCCGGCTGATGGATTGCCCGAGTTATTAATACGGAAAAGGAGGGAGATTTACTTTCGGTAGTGGAATTAAGGTGCTTCACTGCACCCTGGACTAGTTGTTTTAAAATAACAGGGGACCGAGTTTCTCTTGGAAAAGGACTTAATTTTTATTGAAAACCTACCACCTTCAAATGGCCGGGAAGTTGAAGAACTATAAAACTGTCAAACAGCCCCATTATTAAAAGCTTTATTTGACAAATCTCCCACTGCTGGGGTAACTCGTGCGTTTTTCCTCCTCGCTCACAAGAAATAAAACCACTCACTTATGCAAACTGCTGACAAGGAATGGAAACAAATGGACTTCTAAACACGAGCAGAGACACCCAGCCCCTTCCCGCCGCCTAATGGAAGTTAGAGTCGTTCGTAAATCTCGGGGCGGCTGGGCCGGGGTGGGGGTTCCAGGGCTTCTCATCTCCCTGGATGCAGAGCTGAGGAAGACGTCCCTGTTGCTGGAAGGCTCTGTGTCACGGGCAGGGATGATAGGGCACAGGGAGGTGCTTTAGGAATCCAGTCTTCCTGCCCCAGCTTTCTGTCACTGCAGAGCAGATGACCCCCTAAGTGTAGAGGCGTAGAGCCCTCCCGGATTCCTCACGGTTTCTGGGGATCGGGGATGCAGGAACAAGGCTGGTGGCCCTCGGCTCTGGATCTCATCGGGCTCCAGTGGGGATGTCAGCCAGGCTGGAGGCTCAGCTGGGAAAGGGGTTGTTTCCCCATGTGCGTGCTCGTGGGTAGCGTTCAGTTCCTTGGTACTATAGCTTCAGTTCATTTGTATCTGTTGGTTTCTTGCCGGCTCTGTTATCCAGAGGCAACCTCAGCTCCTAACCCGAGGTTAGGAAGCCAGAAAGAAGAGTCCCCAGTGAATCAGTGAGCAAAATGGAGTCTGACACTGTCCTGCAGTTATGGACGGGGTGGCCCATCACCTTTGCCACATTCCTTTGTTTAGAAGCAAGGTGCGGTCTTGCCCATACTGAAGGAGAAGGGTTCTGCGAGGGTGTGAATGCCAGATGGGGGGCACCTTGGGGGTCACCTTAGAACGTGTCCGCCATGCTCCCTCAGCTCTAGTAGGTCTCCAAGCCAATATGAGAAGAGTCACTGAGTTTCAGGGTGCTAGCATACACCTGCAGAACACGCTGGTAATTATTACGATGTCTGCATCGTTTACATGTCTACCAATCCGTGTTTTTTGAATAATTGGTCTTCCCCTTACACGTAGACTTTCTTATCAGCCATCACTTCCTGCATGCCCACTCTACACAAGCTTGATCAAAAGCTCTGATGGGCACTTAGGACATGGCAAGTGCTAAGTAAACGTTCAGGGAATCAGCATGCATGGATATTTTTCTTTTTAGATGAGTGAGCAGGTGCGCTCGGGAGCAGACAAGGAGGGAGGCAAAGGCGGGGATGGAGGGAGGTGGACATCAATGTGCTCCTGCACCGTTGATATGATAGACTTCGGGGTTTCCCAACCTCAGCACTATTGGCATTCTGGGCTAGATCATTCTTTTTGAGGGGAGGGGGTTAGAAGGTTTAGGAGCCTCTCTGGCCTCTACCCTCTCCAGTCATTGTCAAGTGTTCCCTGGGGAGACGAAGAAAATCTCCCTCGGTGGAGAAGGGATGATATAATTCTAGCACCAAGTAAATGACATTCACTTTTTAGGTGGTTTGACTTGTTTTACCTGGATCAATATATAACAGTTTATGTACACATGCTAGAACTATCTCACGGAATGCCCCGTCTTTGGGGAATCGGGGTAGCTGGCTAATGACATGGGCTCTGGAATTCTGGAGGCAGACATGCCGGTGTTTGAGTCCTCTTCTGCCACTTGGTAGCTGTGTGACTGGGGGAAAATCTTTAAAATTGCTTCGATTGTGCTCTCCTTAACTGCAAAGTGGGACAGTGGCCCATCGAGCTGCAGCAAGTATACAGATTATACATAAAATGCTTCGTGCAACAAAGATGCACAGTGTGTTGGGTATTCTTTAGGATATGCAGACGTCTGGGCTCTCTCAGATTGGCTGTTTTCTTCCTTTGCCCGTTCTGGATTCGGGATCTTGTTGGCATGGAAGAGCAGCAACAGAGGAGTCTTACTGGTGCTACCTTGCTCGGGTGCAGATGAGTGGGGGGCATTGGAGCATGGGACAGACCAGCTTTGAGGAGGAGCGGAGGCAAGTCTGAGGGGCAGTCACAGTGCAATCAGATGTCCTCTATCATTGCAAGTATTTCTCTGTGGTGACATTTGTAAGATGTCCCTCCTCCCCTCCTGGGGGATCTTGCTTTCTGCAGGCTGCAGACTAATCCTATGATTCCATTGATGGGAAGTGTTTGCATGCATTAATTCATAATGCAGTCTACAGAGACAAGCTCAGTAAAATACACACCCTGCAAAATTTTCTCTTTCAACCATTTTTAAATGCAGAGTTCTGTGACACTAAGGACATTCACGTTGTCACGTAACCATCACCGCCATCCGTCTCCAGAACTCTTTTCATTGTCCCCTGTCCCCGTTCAGCGTGAACTTCCATTCTCCACTCTGAGCGCTGACACCTGCCCTTTTACTTTCTGTCTCTGAATCTGGGACTTTAGGTGCCTCCTATGAGTGGAGTCATACAGGGTTTGTCCTTTTGTGACTGGCCAATGTGTCCCTCCGCATGATTTCCTTAGGGTTCATCCACGTTAAAGCATGTGTCAAAATTCCCTTCCTTTTTAACCTGAATAGTGTTCCGTTACATTTTGTTTGCTACATTTTGTTTATCTGTCTGTTGAGGGACACTGGGTGGGTTGTTTCCACCTTGTGGCTGTTGTGAATAGTGCGGCTATGATCACGGGAGAGCAAAGACCTGTTTGAGTCCCTGCCTTCACTTTTGAATGTATACCCAGGAATGGAATTGGCGGATTATATGGTAATTCTGCATTTCTTTTCTTTTCTTTTCTTTTCTTTTCTTTTCTTTTCTTTTCTTTTCTTTTCTTTTCTTTCTTTCTTCCTTCCTTCCTTTCTTTCTTTCTTTCTTTCTTTCTTTCTTTCTTTTGAGGTACGGCCATTCCATTTTCCACAGCACCTGCATTATTTTATGTTCCCAGCAATGCACAGGGGTTCAAATTTCTCCACATCTTTGTGGTTTTGATTTGCATTTCCCTAATGACTAGTGCGGTGAGCATCCTTTCAGGTGTGTATTTCTATTTTGAGAAAGAATTTTGGAAGACTCCAACACGCCCTCGTGGAATTTCAGGCAGCTCTAAGGAAGGGACGATTTTAGACGATTTTAGTAGGATCTCCCGCTTCCAAACCCCAGTGCCCAGAGGTGCACACGGTGCCCGTTTCCTGGCCAGCATGAGGTCACTCCCACTGCTCCAGGCCCTGCAAACTCCCTCATAGAGCTCTACTCATTCATCTTGGTTATCAAGTGATATCCCGCCTACAAAGTCTGCTGAGGAAAGCGCGGCCAGCTGCCATCTCTTTAATATTTAGAAATCTGCCTTAATAAATCCTAGCTCTTCCTGCATGTTGCTATCTGTATTCGTGGTCTCCAGTTTTCTGGGAATTCAGTGGGATGGTTTCTTATCTGTTAACTTGTCAGAAACAGGCGTGAGGACAATCAAATGTTCATCTATTCACATCTGGTGTTCTGCGGGGAACAGCGTTTAGACCCCTACCGTGTTTAACTGTATAAATGGTTTCTATCTATCATCTAAATCAGAACTGCTTACGTGCAGAGCAAATTGCATCAGATAGAGATCCACACAGGATCATTGCTGGGGACCACTGGGAGCTGGCAGAATTCTCACCATCGTCCTTTGTTACTTTTTCCGTCCTGATTCCTGGTTGAAGTTTAGCTTTTAGTCATAGCGCTGATGCATGTGTGTGTGTGTGCCTGTGCGTGTGCATGTGTGCGTGCATACGTGCACATGTGTGTATCTCTGGGTCTGTGCATGTTTGCATCTTCTCTTTCTCACGGCGTCTGTCTGTATTTATGTATATGTGTCATGCATCATGTCCTGCGTGTGCTTTTGCATGGTTTCTTGGTGGTGTCTGTATGTCTGTCTGTGCTTATAGGTGACATCAGTCTGCTGGTATTGGGGGCTCTGTGCCGCATGAATCTGCATATCTGTGTGTGCCTGTGATGGGCTGTATCCTGGGGTCTGTGTTGGTGTGTGGGTTTGGTGTGGGTGTTCCTGTCACGTGAACCCTTTCTTTTTTCACATTACCTCTCTTCTTCTGTGGATAGAGGCACACCATCTGTTTTCAAGCTTCAGGACGATGATTGGCTTGGACTGTGATGGCCACTGGCAGCTGTCCTGGTGACGCGCCCGAGGCTTGGCTGGCGGGGCCTCTCGGGGTGGCTCGCACCCTCGGCCCTGTGCAGCTGCATGCTGAAACCCTGTAACAGGGCAGAGTTCCTTGTGTCAAGACGTTTCTGCTGCTCACAAGCCCTGCACAAGGGTCCCTCCACGGCGACCTTCACGGGTCCCCACCAAGGAAAGTACTTTGAGCTGACATGAAACAATCTATTGTCCGGCCAGCAGCAGGGGGCTCCCTGCCCTGAAATTTCCCTGTTTCCAGGACCCATGCCATTATTCGTCTCTCTGTGCTACCCTGGTGTTCTCCTCTGAGCTCCTGGGGAGGCTCGATTGTCCCTTCAGGTTGTACTGCTAGGGAGCGTTCCCCATCCCTGTCGCTGCCCCCCCACTCATCATTTGGCACGTGGACTGGCGTGGCACTCTGTGGAGTAGAGGGCCTGGGTCTTCGCACGTACCACCTCCTTCTCCCCCAACGTCACACCCTTGGCACAGGGAAGATCACTTCCATTTTCTCAGAAGGGGTTGATTTTAGCTGAGCGATCGCCCCGAGCCAGACAGGATGCTCAGCCCTTTCCATGAGCTGAACCACATAATGTGGACCACAACCCTAGGAAGCACATATGATTATTTCTTTGATTTAGCAGACAGGAAAATGGATACCAAGAGAGGTTAAGTAATCTGTCTGTGGTCACACAGCTTGTAACTGGTAGAGCTGGGGAGACAATACAGACATATCTGTCCTGAACCATCATAGAGGGGAGAGATTGTGATCGGCCAAGCTCCTCGGTCGTTCTAATATGTTACTGAAGCCTGCCAGCTCTACAGAATATTCCCAGAGTCCAACCTCTGTCTCTGCCCGCCGCCACCGCTGGGCCGCGCACCAGGATTACCTCTCCTGGATATTGCAACCACCTCCTGAAATGGCTGCCTGGGCTTTGCAGTCCCCCCAGCATCCCTCCTCCACACAGGAGCCAGAGAGACTGTGAACGTGGAAGTATTAAGTCTGGTCACGCCGCTCTTCTCCAAGCCCTCCACGGCTCCCATCTCACCCAGAGCAAAAGCCAAACTCCATCCTGCAAGACCCACCTGATCTGACCCGCTGTCACCCCTCCGGCCTCATTAGCCCTTCCTTCCCCTCACTGCTTGCTCTGGCCCTGTTCATCTCACTCATCCTCAGATATGCCTGGAACGCAAACACGCCGTGAATGCAGCTCTTCCTTCCTCTGGGCTGTGTCCCCGGGACCCGCCTGCCTGCCTCTCTCCTCACTTCCTTTCCCCCACCCTCCCCTGCCCTGCAATTTCAACTGTGCTCCCCCAGTTCATAGCCCCCGACTTTATCTTTCTCACCTTAGTGCTTGTGACTGCATCGATGACTATAGATTTTATTTATTTATCTTGCTCGTTTCCCATCTCCCTGCTGGCAAGGGCACAGGGATTGCTGTGTGCTGATTGTCACTGTGTGCTCATATGGGCTGAGTGACATATATATGACAACACACGCATGTAATCCGAAATGTAAAAGGTGTGGGAGAGGACATTCTCTTTCCTCCCACTCTCCTTTAGCATTTTCACTCCTGGGAAGCAGGGACTGTGGCTGATTATCCCGTATCCTTCCAGAGACGTTTTATATAAGCAAACATCTCTGTGTGTATGTGTGTCTCCATCTCTGGCTCTTCTCTGTCCCTATGTCTGTGTCTGTTGCTGACCCCCCCCCAATATGTGTCTGTATCTGTAGCAACCCCACATACAGACTGAGAGTTAATGGGGAAGTCACAACGACTGCTCAACCCAAGTCCTACAATTTCCTCCGTCCCCCCACCTTGAGGAAGTGCCGTGAGTCTCAGAGGCTGTAAAGGGCAGAGAGTTTCATGGGATGATTTTCTGTTGACAGCAGTATACAACCTAATTTTCTTTAAAAGCGGCCCTGAGGTTGGGATTTACCTTCCATACTACAGGCATCTCTAATTTTGACTTTGCCTATTGCCTCCGAGGTTCTTTTCCCTCTTCTTGTGCCGCAGGAGTGGATTTGGGGGGGCAGCGTGGGGTGTGGTTAGTAGGGCTGCTGTCTGCAGCAAGAGATGGGAGAGAAAGCGGAGACTCAGAACATCAGGCGTGCTGCAGTACTGCGTGAAGTTCGGGATATCCCAGTTTCCCCTGCTGTAAAATGGGACTAATACGATCGACCCCTCACAGGACTTTCCTGAGGATTTCATTAGCTCATGCATTCGTTTGTTAAGAAATATTTACTAAATGCCAAGCGGGCGTGATGCTCGGGGGATGCAGGCCTAGATAGAGTTCACAAAAATCCCTGCACCGCGTGGATGTTACTAACGGGCGGAGCACTCTGCATTGTGCCTGGCGCACAGTAGGGCCTCCATCTATGAGTGCTTCTGACATTCCTCCTCATCGGAGGGGGACCTTTTCTACTTGGGAGAACTGCAGCAGAGGGAGGTTTTGGAGATCACCTTGAGGGGTGAGGGCACGGGTTTCCAGGAAGGGAAGGGGGTCGGGTGCTGAGACTTTTCCGGCAGAAGAGACAGCGTGCGGAAAGGTACAGAGGGGCAACACCAGGGTGTTTGCAAAACTGAGGCATCTGGTCCAAATGAGGTATGGGGGTGAGCCTCCCGCCCTGGTGGCGTCTAGGTTGTCCCTCACTGTAGTTAAGGACCAATCCCACGGCTCTCTGATTTCTTATTTCTCAATGTGAAGTTCTTTCCTTGCTCAAGGAAGGACCTCAGCCTGAGCAGTTCTGACCCTTGGCTCCCCACATCCTACCGAGCTTCATTCTATGCCACACCCCCTTATTTCCTCCATCCCTCCATACTCTGGGACCTGGTATTTCAGCAAAATAACCCACGATCGGCCAACTTTTGCTCATGTGTGTTCTTCGTCTGTTTCCTTATGGTTTTTAATCATTCTCTTTTGATTTGATAAATGAGTCTAAGCTTCTCACAATTTTCCTGAAGACCCAGGGTAAAAAAACATCCTTTCTGGTAGCTATTGCCATTGTGAGGGAAAAAAATGAGTCTTCTCTACAGTCAATAAATCACTTTGTCACCTTAATCTTTTATTGATCTCAATAAAAGTTGTATTTTGTTTCTTAACAAAAATCCACCAGGGAAGACATCCTGTACAGGTGGGGCACAATGAAGCAGTGGTCAGGCCATCACCTCGCATCGTTATTTATGGGAGAGCAATGAGTTTGGGGGGTGGGGCAAGAGACAGAGAAACCATTCTTGCAAGTGATGCATCGTATTTTAAAAGACACACTTGACTCCAGGTAGCCTACTCACAGACAAGACTCTAAAGCTATATTTTACGCAGACTTTTATAAACAGGTCATAAACATCCCACTTCTCCAAGTCAGGATGGGAAGGCTCTTTCTTGCTTGCAAGCAATGCATCTATGCGGTCAGTTAAATCTAGAATATGGCAATCATTGTACTCAGACATGGCTTCATCTCTCGGGGAGGATTATCAAAACAGGTTACTCAGGGAGGAACGAGTAACATTTCATCAAGGCTTGGAATCAAGCTTTATTTATTTATTTATTTATTTATTTATTTATTTATTTATTTATTTATTTTAAGGTGTGGAATAAATATATTTCCCCCTCGGCGCAGAGGTAAAGACATCCTAATAAAAAATGGTCTTCAGTGTTAGTATTTGTGGCTTGCTCTTATCTCTCCAGGGTGTGGGTAAAGGGAAGATTTGGTGATTCAGGCTTTAAAAAGAAGAAGCAGAGGAGAGCCGCACATACACACAATACTTTCCTCAGTCGCCTGCTTTCTCTGTAAGACTCAACATTGTTGTCGTCTCTATCATGGCTTCGTTGCTAGGGTCTTGATTCTTAGTTTCACCGGACCACCTCTGATTTTCTTCATCTTTACAGTATAAATCAGGCAAGGTCCCTGGCTTCACCGGGCTTACATTCTAGGTAAAAAGACACACGACCAAAGCACAAAGCTTGGTGTGTGGCAGGTGCTCGAAACACAGAAGTTCAAGTTTGCCTCTGTTTCCTTCATCTGGTTGATGGTTACCACAGCTCGTCTGGGCACACAAAAATTTATTTTAGTGTAGGGATGAAGGGTTTTTATCTCTTAAAGGAAAAGCATGAACCAAAAGATCTCTAAAGAATAATTTTAACTTTTGGTATAATCCTGGCTGACATTGAGTGCTTTCGCAGTGTCAAGCACCATGGGGTCTTATTAGTAACAGATGACATTTACTGCGTGCTTACTGTGTGCCAAGAGCAAGTACGTGGTACTTTTGATGCATTTGTCTTTTAATTTTTTTTTAAAGATTGTATTTATTTATTTGAGAGAGAGAGCGTAAGAGCTTGGGGGAGGGGCAGAGGGAGAGGGAGAAGCAGACTCCCTGCTGAGCAGGGAGCCTGATGGGGGGCTTGATCCCAGGACCCTGAGATCATGACCTGAGCCGAAGGCAGATGCTTAACTGACTGAGCCACCCAGGCGCCCTCTTTTAATCTTTATTACCATCCCAGGATGTAGGAACTGTTATCCCTGCTTTACCAAACAGGAAATCATGAGCACAGACGTTAAAAAGCACATCCAAGGGCCCCCTCACTGGAAATGGCAGTCAGATGAGGCAGCCTGACTCAACAGTGTAAGCTCCTCACCATTTTACTTTTCTCCAAACCTCCAGAATTTTATTATCCCAATTGTCGTTAACGAAAAACTCTCATTACTATTTGTTCAAGCACTCATTTTTTAATTTTTGTTTAAAAAATTTTTAATTTAAATTCAATTTAGTTAACATATAGGGTATTATTAGTTTCAGAGGTAGAATTTAGTGATTCGTCAGTTACATATAATGTCCAGTGCTCATTACATCAAGTGCCTTCCTTCATGCCTGTCACTCAATTACCCCATCCCCCAACCCACTTCCCCTCCAACAACCCTCAGTTTGTTTCCTAGAGTTAAGAGTCTCTTATGGTTTGCCTCCCTCTCTGTTTTTATCTTATTTTATTTTTCCTTCCTTTCCCCTATGTCCATCTGTTTTTTTTTTCTTAAATTCCACATAGGTGTGAGATCATATGGTATTAGTCTTTCCCTGACCGACTTATTTCACTTAGCATAATACGTTTTCGTTCCATTCACGTTGTTGGAAATGGCAAGATTTCATTCTTTTTGATGGTTGAGTAACATTCCATTGTAGATATATACCTATACCACCACCACCACCACCACCTCCTCCTCTTCCTCCTCCTCCTCCTCCTCCTCCCCCCCTCCTCCTCTTCTTCTTCCTCTTCTTTTTTTAAAAGATTTTATTTATTTATTTGACAGAGAGGCAGCGAGAGAGGGAACACAAGCAGGGGGAGTGGGAGAGAGAGAAGCAGGCTTCCCACTGAGCAGAGAGCCTGATGTGGGGCTCAATTCCAGAACGCTGGGATCATGACCTTAGCTGAAGGCAGACACTTAACAACTGAGCCACCCAGGTGCCCCTGTACCACATCTTCTTTATCCTTTCATCTGTCAATGGACATCTGGACTCTTTCCATAGTTTGGCTATTGTGGACATTGCTGCTATAAACTTTGGGGTGCAGGTGCCCCTTTGAATCACTATGTTTGTAACCTTTGGATAAATAGTAGTGCAATTGCTGGGTCATAGGGTAGTTCTGTTTTTAACTTTTTGAGGATCCTCCATACTGTTTTCCAGAGTATTGCACCAGCTTACATTCCCACCAACAGTGTACGAGGGTTCCCCTTTCTCAGCATCTCGCCAACATCTGTTGTTTACTGAGTTGTTAATTTTAGCCATTCTAACTGTTGTAGAGTGGTGTCTCATTGTGGTTTTGATTTGTATTTCCCTGATGCCAAGTGATGTTGAGCATTTTTTCATGTATCTGTTGGCCATTTGTATGTCTTCTTTGGAGAAATGTCTGTTCATGTCTTCTGCCCATTTCTTGACTGGATTTTTTTGTTTTTTGGGTGTTGAGTGTGATAAGCTCTTTATAAATTTTGGATAATAGCCCTTTATCTGATATGTCATTTGTGAATATCTCCTCCCATTCTGTAGGTTGTCTTTTAGTTTTGTTGCTTGTTTCCTTTGCTAAGCATTTGTAATATCCAGACCAGAAATGAAGTATGTTCTGGTATCGATTTGGCAAATCTAACGCATTGGATAAAAGCATGCTTCCAACCTAAAGTTTGATCTCCATTCATCACCTGAACCTCAGAATTCCTGAACCTGAGGCATCCTTGGACTGGGTGTCAGTGTGGATGTTCCATAAGCATGTTTAACTGTGACAAGGGAGAGATTCTCCAGGAAGACCCACCCAAACACCAGCTAAAGGGATGATTCAACCGGCCTCCAAATACAGCACTCTCCCTGGAAAGCATTACCTCCTCTCATCTCTTATCTGGTCTGCTGGAAGGAGGATGGGATGTGTACACTAATTAGCACATTTAGCCTGGGATATGCCAGAGAATAGGGAAATGACTCTGTACGATTTTTGGTTGTCTTTTTTCCCCATCCATATGTAGCAATTTATCCACTTACAGACTGTGGAAAGCCCACGTTTGGAAAAATATAAAGCACTACATAAAACAAAGGGAATTGTTAGTAAAACAGATGCAGTGTTAATTGCACTGGTGAGAGCAGCATAAATAAAACAATACACGTACTAGAAAATCCTTTTATGATGCTCTGGTTTTATAAAAGTGGCTTCTCTGCAAAGGTAAAGGAAAAAAAATAACAGTGGAATTACTAGGATTGCATCTTTTTAAAAAAATTAGCCAGATTGATGCTAATGAGTCACTGAGTTCCAAGGTCTTATTCATTTTTTTCCAGTCAACAAATATTTGCTGAAGGTCTGCTATTCTAGGCCAGACTGTGTGCTCAGTGCTTACAGTAATAAAGAAGGAATGTCTCGACTTTGTCCACAAGGGGGTACAAGTGTAAATGCCCGTGTGGATAGTTAGGGCGGTGGTTCTCAATGGTCAGGGGGAGGGCACTAGGGAAGTCAGCGATATCTGGAGACGTTTCCAGCCATCACGTGGGGAGAGTGTGCTGTTGGCATCTGGTAGGGAGAAGACTAGGGCGCAGCTAGACATCTTACAGTGTACATGACAGCCCCCTGCAACAAAGAATTATTTGACCCCCAAATCCAGTAGGAGCCAAGGCTGAGAAACCCTACTTTAGAACATTAGTTCATGAGTTTTGTAAAAAGGGAACATTCAAGTTCTATAGGAAAACAAAGAGGGCAAGTAAGTCAGCCTCTGGCATTGGGAAACTTCATGAAGAATGTGACATCTGAATTCAGCCTTGATAGATTCTTAAGAGCTTACTTGATAGGGAAGAAGAGGAAGGGCATTCATGCCGAAGGACAGGCATTTGCAAATGCCTGGGAGGCACATAAGAACGGGGGATTCAGAGAATGATGGGAGCTCTAAGAAGATTGAAACCTCGTGTGTGTGTGTGTGTGTGTGTGTGTGTGTGTGTGTGTGCGCGCGCAAGGTTTCGCCCCAAAGTCATCAGGGCGAAATTGTGAAGGTCTTTTGATGCCCTGCTCCAGGCTTGGGAGCCTTCAGTTAAATGAGGGGTCAGCACGTTACAGTCTGAGGACCCAGTCCAAGCCACTGGGTGTTTCTGAGTGAGTCATTCATTAGCTGTGAAAGGTTTTCCCATGCTTAAGTGTTGAAGAAAATCTGAAGAAGATTTCATGACACATGAAAATGATAGGCAACTCAAATTTCTGTGTCCATGAATAAAGTTTGCTGGCACACGGCCAGACGCATTTGTTTATTTATTGTCTCTGGCTGCTTTCACACTACAACAGTGCAGTTGAGGAGCTAGGGTGGAGACTGTATGGCTGGCAAAGCCAAAAATATTTACCATGTGGTCCTTTATGAAAGGAAGTCTGCTGATGGTTGAGTTAGGGGAGAGAGCAAGATATGACCACACTACAGAAATCTCTCTCCTATCTTCCAGTTCTGGGAGACGACCTGCACGTTTAGAGATCTAGGTGGACACTATCATTAATCCAAGCGAGATATTAATGAAGGCAACACATCAGTCAGCGTGTGCTTGGATTGCTGTGGTAACAAGCGAGCCCTCAAGCCTCAGTAGCTTTGAAGCTAGTTTTTCATTCAAAATACACATCCGTCATGGACTCTCTGGGGTTCTTATCCGTCCTCCCTCCAGGATCCAGGCTGACAGAGGAGTCTCCCCCTGGAACATTTCAGCTGTTGTGGCAGAGGGAGAAATAGACATAGCGAGTTACATAGTGGGTTGTAAAGGTTCTTCCCGATAGAGACAAACAGTACTCCTACTCGTAATCCATTAGCCAGAGTGGGTCTTGTTACTCCTGGGTTCAACACGGCAGGGATGGATAATCCTCCCACAGGGATGGGACCCAAAGGCAGCAGCGACATACATGGAGATGAGGAGGCCGATCTGCTTACCATCTCAGAGAAAGAATGTACTGAAAAGGGGACGGGGAAGGCAGTCAGGGACATGCTGCTTTCTACCTTTGATACTTTGGTGCTTGCTGATAGCACTCACCGAAGGGGGAAACCCAAGAGGGGAGGCTGGGAAACAAGATGGTGAATGCATTCGGGGCAAGGTGAATTTGGGGTGTCTGTTAAGCTGCTGGGGAAGGAAGTCTGAATCCAGGAATGGTGTAAGAAACTGAAGAGCACCATCAATCTTCTCCCCATGGTTGTAGAAAATGATTCTCTTCCTAAATTTGATGACAACTTTAAGTGAAGTACTTAGCGTGGTGCCTGGCACAGAATCAGGTAAAGACTTACTATCATTACAAACTGTAGTAATTATCCTTTTTCTTACAAATCATGGTAACCACGGAAATAATAGGAATGCCTGTTAACTCTTCACCTTGCCTAACTTTGGCTCTGTGGTCACTCCAGTGAAACCATTCGACAATACACACATTTTGTTTGTTTCCCTCTGACCATACACACTTTGCTAACCTGCATATTCAAGCACAACCCACAGCCACGCCCGTGTTTGGGTGCGGCCACAATGCTATTAACCTAGAGCAGATTTCTGAATAATTAGAATTCCATTAGGATTTCTATCAGTCCAGGAAAATAAACAATGGGTGAGTGTTACCACCACGTTGCTTGAGAATACCAAAGCTTGGCAAATCGGCCAGAGTTCAGGAACCAGACTGCAAAGATCCTCTATACTTTGTATTCCCCAACAAGGTAGGGTGAGAAATACACAGCAGCCCAAATTTGAACACTGTTGGGTTATCCTGGGAAGGGCAGGGTTTCACCTCTGATGGATTTAGCGGGCTTAATGGAATTTAAGTTCAACTGAGCAAAGTTAAAATTGGAGATGTAGCTAAAAATACACCCACACATCAATACTGGTTTTAGTTTTTTTTTTTTTTTAAAGATTTTATTTATTTATTTGACAGAGACAGCCAGCGAGAGAGGGAACACAATCAGGGGGAGTGGGAAGGGAAGAAGCAGGCTCCCAGCGGAGGAGCCTGATGTGGGGCTGGATCCCAGAACGCCGGGATCACGCCCTGAGCCGAAGGCAGATGCTTAAAGACTGCGCTACCCAGGCGCCCCTGGTTTTAGTTTTTTAAAGCTGATCAACTGTGGGGACTGACACCGTGCCTTCATTCATTCCTGCATCCAACAAATACTCGAGTTCCCATTATATCCCAGGCCATGGTTCTAGGATTTGGAGAAAAAGTGGCTGATAAGAGAAATTCACTGTCCTCACTTTCTGGAGGAGGAGGTAGGCATCAACACATAAGCCAATAAATATGTAATATAATGTTAGGCTATGATAACTTTAATGAGGAATAAAAGTCAAGGAGGACAAAGGGGCTGTGTGAGGTGGGGAGAAGTGTGTTTGTGGGTAGTGTCCACATATCTCTGTTTTAGTTTGGATGGGGTGGTCAGGAAGGCTCTTGCTGAGGATGTGCCACATAAGGAGAAGTCGGGATAAAGAAGGATTGAACCATTTTGCTATTTGGGGAAGAATTGCTCCCATTGGAGGGAAGAAAGCATGCAAAGGTCCTGGGGTAGGAAGTTACTAGGCGTGTTCGGAGACACCCAGGTAACTGGGACATACTGAGCTGAAGGAGGGCTAGGAGGTCAGTTCATGCAGGATGCCAGGAAGGCGGTCAGGGCAAGGAGACTTCTTTGATATAAGCTGATGGGAAGTGATTGCAGCATTAAGAGGAGGGGAGTGGCACAATTGGATCCTCATTTCAGAAAGACCACTTGCTTTGGCTGCTCTCTGGGGAGGAGATCATAGGGTGGCTAAGGTGGACACAGGGAGGCCAGTGATGTGGTTATTGTGGTTGTCCAATGACGAAGGTCACTGTGGAGGAGATAAGGATACCATTTGGGGACATATTTTGAAGTGAGAGTAAATAGTATTTGCGAGGGGCTGATTGCATGTGGAGTGTGGGAGAACGAGAGTCATCAGAAATGACTCCAGGATTTTTAGCAACTGTGTGTTGCCACTTACCGAAGTGAGGACCATTGAGGGAAGAGCAGGCTTTGCTGGGTCAAGAGTCCTATAGCCCTCTTCATAACCAGGGCCATGCATCCAGAGAGGGCCTATACCCTTATAGCATTTGACATTTTGCAAAAACAATTTTATGTCAGCCTTATGAGCTAGGCAAGACTGATCCTATTTGTTTCCATTTTGCGAGTGAAAATAACCAAGGCTCACAAGGAGTAAGCCAGGGACAGTGTAATAGACAGGACTATTTTGAAACAGGAGACAAAACAGCTCCAACTAACGTAAGCACGAAAGAAAACGTGTTGGCTTCTGCAAATGATGCATCGCAGGGTGTAGGTGGCTCTAGTTTTGGCTTGGATGGATGGTGAGGTCTGTCCATCGCTCTGTTCTTCTTCTGTCTGTCCAAGATGTTATCTCTCCAGCCCAGATGCACCCTCTGAGCCCCTAGAGAGAGAATTCAGAAGACACTGGGCATCTATCCTTCGAGGATGACCTCCCCTTGCTTTGCTGAAAGACTCCTGCAATAATGTCACCGCTAGACCCATAAAGATGGAAGATTGAGTGTTCAGCTGCTTGGCTGACAGCCTTTAGTTTCATTCTGATCTGGGAGAGGGGGAATCCATCGAAACCCTGTCACCTCACTGCCAGAAGAGATTGCCTTCTTCCTGCTGGGGAAAGATAAAGAACTCTGCCTTCCAGAGACGCATTTTCCTTGAAACTGGTCCCTGCCAGACCTTCTGGGACACAAATCCTCGGACTCAGCTCCAGCTGGAGGCAGGCTTTACAGGGAGGCACTGTGGTTGGGCTGTCACTGGAAGGATTCTCAGCCAGGTGCCTGGTGTACCTGGAATTCTACCAGTTCAGAGTCATTCTTTGGGTCTTCAACGGTTATGGCTCCCTCTGCCCGATCCTCTTGGAACACACACATGTCCTAAACTACCCCATTTAGTTACTTACATCTTCCTGTAATTGACATGCTCACATCCCTTCTTCACACTTCCCCCTTTTTGGGTCTCCATGACACCACCACCTACTCATCTCTTTCTTACCTCACTGGTGTTCAGTTTTCAGGTTTCCTGGCTGATATTTTCCCTCCCCAACTTCAAAATATTGGCGATCTTCAGGCATCAGTCCTGGGTCTTCTCTCAACTATAGGAGATGCCAGCCATTCCCTTTGGTAGAGCCCACTGGCTGCCCTACCGATAGTCATCCTTCCTTCCCTGTTGACAAAACTTGGTTCAAGTCTGGGGAGGCACGTGTTCAGGGAAAGTGGGCAACTGATCCGTGTTGGGATCTAAGGCACTCACCAGTAGTAACCTCATTACCCTTTGTCAGTGATGGGCTTAGGGATGAACATGTGACCTAGCTCTGGCCAATGGGATCTTGAAGGAGGCAGGGATTCTGAGAGGGATGGTCCATTCCTATAAACAGGTAGAGTTACCCATGCTCACACTGGATAATTTGAGTTCTCCTGAAACCTTTCATGTCTCTGGACAGTTTACTCTGTTCCTCCAGGGCCTTGAATGCAGGCCCCCATGCTCTTCCAGCCGATACAGCTTTGACTCACACTTCAAGATCCCACGTAGATGACACTTCTTTTCTGTAGTTCCTTTTTCCCTCCCTCCCCCACATGCCCAGGCTTTCTCCTCTTTGTTCTTGCCCCAGCCCACACTTACCTCTCAGGTTGCCTTGTGATTACTTGTGTCTTTCCCACTCAACTCTGAGCTCTTCCAGGATGGGGAGTCTTATTTCTGAAGCTGTGTCAGTGACTGGCACTCTCCCTGACATACAGAAATTGTCCAGTGAAAGGCTGATGAGTGAAAGTGTGACCTGTTGTTGCGGAAAAATAAAAATCAGACTGATGAGAGACCAAGTGACACTCGGAGAAGTAGGAGAACTCAGATTTATTTTACTCCAGTGGACCCAGATGAGCTCATGCTCAAAACTGGCCCTGGGTAACGGGGTTATAGGCTTTTATAGGGGCCTGCAGGCAGTTAGGTTCCAAGGGCTATGCTGACTGCTGGTAGGTGGGTTTAAACTGGGGTAGTGGGGGCTGCTTTAGGCGGGAACAGTAGTGCAGGAGCCTGCAGTGGGAAGCCTGTTTACAGAAGCAGGAATGGCTGGTTATCTCTTGCTCCTAGTAGGGCTTCTGGTTATCTCTAGCTTATTGTTAGTAACTTTCCATCTTCTGGGGCCTCCTGGCCTAGGCCTGCTCTGGGTAATTTTCCTCTTACTGTCACGGCAACAAAAAACTGGTGAACGTGACAAGTGAAGAAGCAGCACCACCTGGGGGCATTGGGAGGTGACACGTGGCCTCACTTTCCTGTTGTTTGCCCAATGTCCAAACTCCTTATTATGATATTTGTGACCCTTCATGCTCTTGTCTGATGATCTCTCTACCTAGAATTTCTTGTCACAAACACATGCCTGGCATTCCGTAGATACACAGAGGCTGTGTTCTTTGGGGCACCTGTGCCTCTTCACCTCGCTATCACCTTGCCTGGAATTTCTCTCCAACTCATTCACCTTGTCAAACTCCTATTCATCCTTCAAAACCCTAGTCCAATAGCTTCTTCTAGGATGTCTTGATTACTCCCTGTCCTGGCCTGCCTCTGTACTTGGATCATAATCTCAGGCATGGCTGTTGGTTCTGGGTGCTGTTCCTACTGTGTCTGTCTTCTCTTTTGGAGTGTAGATTTTTCTATGCGGGAGCCATGTTTTCTTCATATGTGTACCCTTGGTGCCTCGCTTGGAGCCCAGCACATTATGGGCTCCATAACTATTGGCCTGGTTGAACTGAATCCCTTGTTTCCTAATTCCACCGAGGTTACTTCCAGTGTATCAGTTCGGAGCCTGCCAGGCTCAATCCAGATTTAGTTGGCTTTCCAATGGGTTGATATATTAATAGCAATAAGCTTGCATTTTGAGGACTTATTACATGGCAGCATTGTTTCAAAGCCTGGCATGTTTGATCTCATTTTGACCTACGTGGCTACCCGGTAAGGTAGGTATACTATAGGTATTTGTATTTTACAGCCAAGAAATCAGAGGCACAGAAGGGTTAAGTAACTTGCCCAAGGTCACAAAGCCAGTATTCAGACTGAGCCACTCTGGGACCCTGAGCCGGCTACGCTTTGGGAATTGATGGCTCATGCCAACCTGTTGTTGGCACTTTTCTGCCATATCTCCTGTGGTCCTGTCTGAAATCTCCGTAGCAGAGCTTTTAAATTCTGAATCGTGCTGGAATGACTCCTCCTCCCTCTGGCTGCAGAGAGCACGCCTGTGTACATCACTGAAAGCCTGTGGCACAGTCTTCAATCTTTTCCACACTCAGCCGCTTCCAGCCTTGACCTTAGAGCTGTGAAGATGATCCTTATGGGGCTGTTACTCAGAGGAAAATTGAAATGGTCCCTCTGGGGAGACTGCAGGATTTTGGTCCCAGCCTTCTAATTTCAGATCAGCCCAGAGAAAGGAGCGATGCTAGCTGCACGAGCCACAAAATTAGGTGAGCTCCGTTCTTTGCCTCTCATAAGAAATATGGGCGCTGCTCTAAAAATCTTTTTTTAATCTCCTCTCTGGTCCATGTAACAGGAAATTGGTCTCTGCCATAGGCCAATAAATCTCCAACTTTTTATTGAATATTAAAGAAAGACTTCAAGTCAAGTTCAAATCTCTTTGCTTGGCGTTTCTCACATAACGCTGCAGCTCCAGTACCTCCGGTCACAAAAGCTTTAAAAAGAAGGAGAAAAATGGAAAAGCTCTCCAGGTCAGTGGCCCACAGGGATGATTTCTTCTTCTTAGAAATAATAGCCTATTACTCTAAAAATCTTAAACAAGGCATTCCCTCTCCGGCTTGCACATTATAATTGAGACAGGGGCATTAAAAACTGCAGGTCTCTGGACACATCTCACACGAGCACGTGTCGCTTCTCTTGGAAGGCGAGGTGGTCAGCCCTGGGCTCTGGAAGAGGCAGGACCTGTGATAGCCAGTGGGTAGCACAGCCCAGCTACCCTTGAGGACTGAGGCTGTCCCTCTCCCTGCTCTTGAGAGCGCTGTGGCTGAACCCACTCAGCTCAATTGCTCTCCTGGAAATGCCTTTGGCCTGTGAAAGTAGCATGTAGGGAAGAAGGGTCTGGCCTTCTTGCCTCAATGTAGGGCAACTCCCAGGGTTGTGCCAGCTCCTGAACTCCCCAGAGATCTGCCGATGCCTTTGCTGCAGATCCTTTGCCCCGCCCTGTCCTCTGTTCTGCTTCCCACTGCCCCCAGGTGCTGATTCTGCCAGCACTCCCCAATAAATTATCTTCTTGCATGTGCATCTTGGAGTCTGTTTCCTGGGGAACCCATCCTAAGACAGACCTCAGGTGCTAGTATCTTGGAGAAACATGCTTTAGAAGTATTTAGAAGGTTGGAAAGAACTTTAGAAGAAGACATACGGAATGATACCATTTCTAAAATATTTAAAAATGCAAACAAGCACACACACACACACTTTTTGAAAACATTTAAATCAATGCACAGGAAGTGTAAGTTCCAAATTCAGAGAAGATTTACTTTTTGGGTGGGAGAGGAAGTTGAGGGGAAGAGAAATGGGGTCCACAGGGGAATCCAAAGAGTGTTCAGCTCTGCTGATAGAATTTTATTCTGCAGTTTGGGTGGTAGGTGCATGGATATTGATTTTATTATCCATTATGTTTTTTGGCGGTAAAAAGATTTCATAATAAATGTAAAAAATGAGGCATTTCCGGAGATGCACATCTGAAATCTGACTCTCCCCCTTAGGAGCTGTGTGGCTATCGGCAAGTGACTTAACCTTTTTGAGACTTTAGCTCTGTTTATAAAGAAAGGAAGCCCACTTAAATCAGCTTTAATGACCCTGTAAGAATTTGAAGATCACATTTAAAGATCTGTGGAAAAGCATCTCTATCCCTCTCCCAGGGCTTCAGGATCTCTCCTGTTTCTGTTCCTTTCCATGTGTCTGTCTTCCTCTTCTTGTCCTGAGGATGAGTGTCCTCTATTTCCTCATTAGCCAGTGTATTTGATTGCTTACACTGTCCCCACCTTTCTACTTCAAGTTCCAGCTTTGGGGGTCCTGATTCCATATTCCCAAGAGATGAGTCTCTTTGAACTCAACTGAGGATGAGCTTTCTTTGCACTGCACACTTACCCACAGTCCGGTCAGCTGTGGGTGGCAGCTCTCATGGGGTAGAGGGTCAGGGGTAGGCTCTCTGTCCATCCCCTTGTAGCTCTTCATACTGGTGTCTGGGGGGGTTCTTTTCACCCCCATTGCTATCAGCTTGGCCATGTGGCATGCTTCGGCTAATGATCTGTGAGTGAAGTAACGTGAGCATAGCAGTGCCCGGGACGGAGCCACAGCTGACCCTCCATCAACTTGTAACATGGTCGAGGAGTAAAGCTTTGTAGTCAAAAGTCATTGAGATGCTGGGTTGTCTCATTACTGCAGCATAACTTAGGCAAAGCTGACTAATACAAAGGCATCATGTGAATATCAGAGGCTGTGATGGGGATACATCCTTAGGCAAGAGGGCGGACGTGGAAAGCTTCCCCTAAACAATCGTATTTCAGTATAGATGCTGACCATTTCCTTGTAGAGTCTGTATAGTTGAATTAAAATAATAAATATAGTTTAAAATAAGACTTGGCATTAAGAAGCACTCTGCAAATTTGAGTACCCCTCCCACTACGTAAGTGGCATTATCAATATACATTACAGCCAAGATAATCTAGACTAACCGTTGAAAGGGTTTAGAGTTGAACTTCTAGGATTCAGATCCTGGCTTCATTTCGTCCTGTCTGGTCAAGTCATTTAACCCCTTTGTGCTTACAGGTTTCTTGTTTGTAAAACAAAGATAATAATGGTCCTCTCCAGTAGGGTTGTTGGGAGAGGTGAATAAAATGCTTTATATCCTGTGCTTTGGGGCACCTTAAATAAAGCACTTACTGCCCAATCCATGATGTTTACTATTATCAGTAAATTTGGCAATGGGGGAAAACATTTTTTAGGTGAACTCACATGTCCATTCAATTTGGCCATCGAAGCCATGGTCTGCTAGGCCAGCCAGGGACACGTTTACTGGAAATGCCTCAGGCAAGCTACGAACCTTCTGACACAGTCCCGATGGGGTTTTGGAATATAGGTTAGGTTCAGTGGGGTGAGGTCTGGAGCAACAACCAAGAAAGAATTCTTGAGACTTCTTTGGTGCACAATGGTGGTTTATTAAAGCACGGGGAGGGACTGTGGGCAAAAAGAGTTGATGCCCCGGGGTTATGAAGGGTGGGTGATTATATTCTATGCGCTTCCCGGAAGGTAAGGAAAAGGGAGGTTTCAAAAGGATTTTCATATGTTAAAGAAGACTCATAGGATACCGGAGGCCTTGCCATTGCCAAGTTAAGGTGGTTTTTCCCTCTAGGAAGGCATTAACATAAGATAGTTGGGAGCTTCTTGGAAGAACGTTACACTCTGCCAGCTTCAAGTATCTGTCCCTGGGCTGCAGGTTATAAGGACTTTTAATTGTATCTACATTTCTTTTTCTTTTTTTTTTTTTTTAAAGATTTTATTTATTTATTCGACAGAGATAGAGACAGCCAGCGAGAGAGGGAACACAAGCAGGGGGAGTGGGAGAGGAAGAAGCAGGCTCACAGCAGAAGAGCCTGATGCGGGGCTCAATCCCATAATGCCGGGATCACGCCCTGAGCTAAAGGCAGCCGCTTAACCGCTGTGCCACCCAGGCGCCCCTGTATCTACATTTCTTTCTGCAAGTTAGGTTACTGATAGAAATGTAAATTGCTGGGGCGCCTGAGTGGCACAGCGGTTAAGCATCTGCCTTCAGCTCAGGGCGTGATCCCGGCATTATGGGATTGAGCCCCGCATCAGGCTCTTCTGCTGTGAGCCTGCTTCTTCCTCTCCCACTCCCCCTGCTTGTGTTCCCTCTCTCGCTGGCTGTCTCTATCTCTGTCAAATAAATAAATAAAATCTTTAAAAAAAAAAAAAAGAAATGTAAATTGCTAAGACATTTGTAAACTGGGGGAGACTCCTGTCTTGCAGGATTGTGATCTCTACAAGTTAACTATTTGTTTTTCCTTTCCTTAGCTTTAGGGCAGCCAGGAGTGCAGGAGGAATGTCACATATATCCCATCTGGTGGAGGGGTTTGTGGGGTGTCAACTTCTGCTTTGTCCCCTGCTTGCCTTCTGTTCCATCATCAGTCTGACTTTCATTTTAATTATTGCCCTCCATGTGCTGGATAGTGGGGGAGGCTTGGCCCCCGGTGCCCTAGGTACAGGCTTCTCAAGAAATGGGCCCTGTCTATACGCCAGACGGAGTTCTTCACCTGTCATTCCCAATAGTTTGTAAAGAAAAGCCCCAAAGACTGATTGGTAAAGGCAGAATGTACAGTGTATCAATCTCTTAGAGCAGTGCCTGGCACATAGTAATTGTTGTGTAAGTACGGTTATCGTTACTACAATTGCTAGTATTGCCCTTATTATTATTGCTAATCTTACTCTTGTTACTATTATCTTGAATGACTACTACATTATTACTAGTATTTTCTTCCATTGAGGTCTTAGGGTCTGCCTTCCCCCCCCCCTTTCCTTCTGCCTTTTAAGACATTTCACCTCCCACATGCATGTCCCTGGTTCCTCCCACAGACCCTCTCGGTGAGTGCCCTGTCTCACTTGCATTTGAACTCCTGTCTCTGGGGTGTGTCCCTGGTCTCTTCGTTGACTGATTTCTCCCTATCCTCATGCCCAGCCTGTAAGGATCATCTCTCCCCTCATTCTCTTGAACGGAGCTCTGGAGGGGAGGGAGTTAGGGATGAGGACACACTCAGATGAGAAGACCAGAAACCCATAAAGCTCTCGTTGGAGGAGACTGTCTCAACACCATCTTTCCCCAAGGCAGGGACACAAAGAGGAAGGTTAATTTCCGGGAAGCTGCCTGAAGATACCGCTTCACCATCTTCTCTCCAGAAAGTAATCTGGAGAAAAGACATCACTGCAATAATAGAGTGACCTGTATTTGTGGCAAACTTGCCTACCCTCCCAGGAGAAAGCTGCTGAGCTGTGAGATTCCCCCCTACAGATGGCTTTGTAGGACGCCCTCCCCTTCCAAAAAAAAAAAAAAAAAAAAGACTTGTTTGATACCACTCAGACAACAAAGTAATATTCAGCTTAGAATCTTCTCCCCTCCCCCAAAGCGAGTTATTTGCCAGATCCCAAATGGTCCGCGGTTGATGGATGGCGGGTGATTTCTCCATCAGCACACCTTGGAGCCCCAGAGCTAACCCTCTGACAGCGTTAGCATAAAAGATTTACATTTATGTTACGAGGGCCACACAAGAATAATAATTTTAAGATACATTGCCTTGGCTGCTGGTGCACCCTGGGAAATCTAGCAGTGGCAGGCACTCAGCCTCACTGTAATTACAAAATGGCAGTGCAGGAGAGGTTTTTTGGAGACAAGTAGCTAGAGACCAAAGCCATCTGCATGCCTTGGTGGATTGAAATTACAGTAATATATGAAGACATTACCTGAAAAACCCGGCACCATTTAAATGATTTACTCTTCAGCCCCAGCAAGCTTTAATTTAAGGATAAAGTCATTCAGAAAGCTAATCTGATAGGGGAGGCATTATTTCACACAGTTAAGTTAATTTACAGTAGCTGATTGTTGTGGTTGGTTTTGGTATTATTATCTTCCTCCAAACAGCTGATCTGCCAGACAGAAGCAATATACTGCTTAACACAGTGTCTTAATTCAGCAGGCAAGCTATCTGTGATAAAGGTTTGTTTATAAGCAATAATGGGAAAGTCATTTTGAGGCCATGCTGATAACACTGATGAGAAATATTTTTTTAAAGGGAAAATGCACAATTCAATAAATAAATGGGTCAGTGAGCCCTGCACCCATGGGTCTGTGTGTCCAGGATCTCTGTCCCAAGTGGTCATTTGCCATTGGTGTTGGCTCCTTCGTGAGTCTCCTGACCTGGGGTCCTGTGCACCTTGACCCCAAGTTCCATGCCTGGAAACCACTTCTCCACTGTTGCCAGACCGACTTCTCTGCCAAGTTCTTGAGAAAACCGTGTCTTAGGAGCCCAGTGAATTCAGTGGCCCTGGAAGCTACCTGCTTTCCAAGGAAGAAGTGAGCATTGATATTTGTCTTTTAACGAGTTTTTTTAATCTTTGAGAGACCTGGAGCGTGCTCACTTATGGATGTCGAGGTAGAAAAACATGAGGATGTGGGCATTTGAAAGGGAGCTAACAGATTAGGTGGTGGGTGAAGCTGGAAATTTGGAAAGGGTAGATAAAAACCAACTCGCTTTCTCCTTGGCAAAACTGGGAAAGGGTGGTCGTGTTTTATGTTGACTCAAGATGCCGAGATGATTCAGGAGCTCTATTAGCATGAGCAGAAACATTTGTCTAATGGATTTGCCTTCACCTGCTTAGGGATTTTTTTTTAAAGATGAACATTCTCTTGTCACCTTATGAGTTTATCGCAGTAGGAAAGGCATAGCTTTTGGAGAGGGGCTAAGAACATGCTACCCAAGGGATCAGGAATTATTTGCCCATGGTCTAAGACAGGAGTTCATAAGATAAGCATCTGTCAAGAAAGACCGAGAAAGTCACCTTCAATCAATCAAAATATGGGGCAGGATGAGTCCTATGTATCTATCACAGGTAGCTTTCAAAGGTGGGATGGGTATACCCATCGCCTGGTATTCACCCTTGATTGTGGGCTGGACCTGGTGACTTGCTTCTAGTGAGTACAATACAGAAAAAGCAATGGGCTGTCCTTTCTGTGATGATGTCACAAAAGATCGTGACTTCCTTCTTGCTGATGATTTCTCTTCTTGCCCTCTTGCCTTGCATGCATTGTAGAAGTAAGCTGCCATGTTGGAGATGCCCACCTGGCAGAGAACCGAGGGTGGCCTCCAGCCAACACCAGTGAGGGGCTGAGTGGGAAAGCATACCTGGGTCCCTGACCCTCAGAAACTTCCAAATAATACATGTTGTTGTTGAAGGCCACTAAATTTAGTCAGCCATGGATGACTAAAACAGTGCATTTTCAAGAAGACAGTGTAGCACAGTACAAGGAATTGGACAGACCTGGATGAAAATCCAACCCCCACGTCTTGACCAAATTGCAGGGATGGTGACCTCTACCTTTCAGGGTTGAGTGAGAATGGAATTATTCTGTTAATCTCTGTCTCCTCAGGAATGCTCGGCTCATTCAGTGTGGCCTCTAATAAGGGGTAAGTTATTGTTATGATTTTATATATGACTTGTGACCATTAAAGTCTTGTTCCCCAGTCCTTCATCACAGTCAAGCTCATCTGTTAATTGCTCGTGCTCCTGGATACTTTTCTGCCATGTCCCTTCTTCTGTCAAATTGCTTCTCCACCTCTCAGAAATCCACCCATTCTTCAAGGCTTGGTTGACACCCTACCTCTCTCAGGAACTTGTCTCCTATGGCCACCATATTGGTGAGCTTTCTTTCCTCTGTCAGCTTCCACTCTTGGGACCAATTCTTGGTCCTTGTTTGCTGCAAAGCAATGGTGTCCATGTGCGTGTGTGTGTGTGTTTGTGTGTGTGTGTAATGAGAATGTGTTGCTTACACTATTCCAACTCGGAGAATGGGGCTGCTTCCAAAAATCATTGTTCAGTATTTCAGACCGTGCTGAATGTGTACCTCAAAGTCAGGTGGGTCAGGGTGCAGTGTCAGCTCTGAACCCCACTCACTAGGTGATCTCTGCAGAGATGTTTAGCTTCTCTAAGTCTGGCAAATGTGGTCATGTTAGGATCCCATTCAAAACCTTCTGGTGACTTCCTGCAATACTTGTGTAAAGCTCACAGTCTCTGCTGTGACTTGTAAGGGCCGACGGCTCCAGCCTCCTCTTGGATCATTTCCTCTTTCACGCACAGCATTGGTGAAACTGGCTTTTTGATGCCTTGAGCTTGTCCAGTTTCTTCCTGTCCTGTCTCAGGGAATTTGCATGTGCCGTTCCCTCTGCTAGGTACACCTTCAACGTCCTCTTTACCTGGCTAACTCCCACTCAGTACTGAGGTCTCAGACTAAATGTTGCTTACTCATGAAAACCCATCAGGACTCCCCCAGGCTTGTCTGGGTCTCCACAATGCGCCATGCTTTTCCTTCTTAGCGCTTATCACAACTGTCCTGAATGAATTGAAATGAATTGGTTCATGATTAACTGGTGTGATTATTTGATTCATTCTATCTCCTTCACTAGACTAGAAGTTAAATGAGGGCAAAAAAAGAAAAGAAAAGAAAAAAAAAATTAAAAAAAAACTTGGCTTGCTCACGGTTATAACCCCAGCACCTAGGACATTCCCTGGTACATGATAGTCACTAAGTAAAGATTTCTGGAATAAATGATCAAGTGAATACATAAATTAATGGTTTCCTTTGCTGTGAGATGAAAGGAAAATATCTATTTTACAGGATTTGTGGGGGGATCCAGCGAATAAATGTTCGCTAATTTAGTGGGGGTGTTGACAAAGCCCTTGGGTTCTATCTTCGGCGGCCTCACCAACAGGATGGACTGACTCCCCAGCTTCTCATTGCACCACCTACAATGAATCTGTTTGATGATTTGTTAGAGTGTAATGCTGCCTTTTCTGAATTTTATCTATGGGAGCCAGAGGGGATGTGATGTTACACACATCAGAGCCCATAACATTGGATATTTCTCTTTATCCCAAAGCCCCTCCTCATCAAGGTCATCAGGAGACTCCCTCTATTCTTCAGCCCTTGCCTGTGGATTGATCCGTTCTGTGCTTGGCCTTCCACCTGCTCTGGGAACATTAAATCTTTCCCCCAGTATCAGACACAGTATCTTCTCTCTTCCTTATTAGACTTCGTGCCAGGATGTAGGCACTTGTATCTCACCTGTAGCAGGCTTATCAAAGAATGCCAGTGAGGCAACTCTCTTCCCAAGATGAATCTCCATTCCTTCTGCTAAAAAAGACAATGTCTTCATAATTATTCTAAATCACTGAGCAAGGGTCTGGCTTATATTAACTGTGTGTAAATATCAGCTCCCTTATTCCGTATACTAAAGCACACACTAGAAAGAAAAAAATGATAAACAGATATTAGAGAAGGGGTCAGAAAGGAGTGGGGACCCCCTCCTTCTGGGATGGAGAAGAAAATTGCCTGCTGTTCACACACACGGTTGTCACTCACCCTGAGGGCTTTCGATTGGTGGGGGCTACGGGCTTGACAATATTTGGTTTCATTTCCGGCGCCTCTCTTCAGCCCCTGGGGGTGTGTGGGGGTGAGGGATCTGGGGAAGAAAGGCTGATGGAAATTGCCCACACTGGGGGGCAGAGACCCTGCCACATAACTTCTGAGACCAGTCAGTCCTCGAACTGCACACCCTTGGTCCAAGTCCACACTGCCTGGTTTGATCTCTGGCCTGATACCCAAGAAAGGGAAGACAGCATCTGACACAGCTCAGAGAGCTTAGGATAACCAAGCTCTTCTTGGAACAGGTCTGGACCTGGTGCCTGACTCAGCATGACGTTCTTACCCAAACTGTTCTTCTATACTACGTATCAGGAAACGTGCTTTTTACATGGATGGTCTCAATGTGAGACTGTAATCCGTGTGAGGGCAGGCTCTCTGTATCCTCCACCGCTGTTTCTCCAGGGTCCGACACCTCCCCAGCATATAGTGACCAGTGTGTTCTCCCCACTCCCGTGCCTTCTCCTGTAGTGACAGCTCAGAAAGTCTTCCAAGGATGCATTTGGCTATCCCTGGCTCCCCCTGTTCACCCCTACCGCCCACCACACTCTTCTCAAAGTTCTGCAGGCCACATCTCCTGGCTTCTGCTAGCCTCCCCAGCCTGAACGGCAGTGATTGTCGCCATCAGACGGGTTCTATTAAATATGGGACCCCAATACATTCAGGAGCACCAGCTTCTGTTCCACACGCCATGTCCATTTGACAAGAGTGAAGTGGATTAATTAACGTGGTGGGTCTATCTTCCACCCAGCTGTCTTGTGTTGCAATGGAGAGCAAGAAAAATCCATTAGATTATACCAAGAGATAGCTGAAAGAAAGTTTAGATTAAGTTTATCTCTCGAGGCAATTTTATTAGATAGATTAAGTTTCTGTTCATCTCTCCAAAGACCATAGTAATAACCAGTGTCATGACTTTCAAATCCTTTGGACTGCAGAGGGTAATCAAACGTGGTTGTCTTTTTATCCCCTCTTTTACTTCTTAGCATTCTACAATCCTGCCTCGTCCATCTGTCAGAGGGATAGTGTTAAGGGATCAGTGTTGACAAGTGACAGTACAAATTATGTAATGCCGATGACATTCCGTTGTCTCCTTCTGATCTGCTATTCCCTCTCTCAATCACTCCTTATTCTATAAAAAGCATGGAAAGGGAGAGGCAGCTGTGCAAGCCACTGGCTCAAGTTCCCGAGCCCCAGGGGCAAAACGGGGTGAATGTGAAGTGTACAGAAGGCTTCTGAATAAGACATGGGGCCTGGGAAGATGGCCTGACTGACAGAAGGGGAAATTGAGGTCATCTTCCTACAACAGGCCTGTGGCAGCTGCCGCTCGGGACCACACTGCAGCCTTTGGCCATGCTGTGGTCCCACGAAGAACTTGATGTGTCAGGCCCATGATGGCAGTGGGCTTTCTATTCCAAGAATAAACCCTCTGACTTCTCCTCCATGGGGGGATTCCACCCTTCCTTTTGGGGATGTGATGGAGGGTCATTTAAAAGGGAGGATGAGCTGGTTTTATAAGAGGAAGAGAACACAAGGGTGACAGATGTGGGCACAAGAAAGTGCTGTCTTTCCTGGGGTGGGGGTGGAGGGATATGAAGTTTGGGGCCAGGTAACAAGGGACCACATAAGAGGACACAGGTTCAAAGTATGGCAGAGGGGACTTTTCGGGGGACAGGGAATATCTTCCTTCCTCACAGTCTCCATTCCTTTGGAAGGATCTCTGTGAGGGTAATATTCCTGGCCTCACCTCTCACCGTCTTCACTCCATTTCCAGAGCATTTTACTGTCCTAGGTATTTGCTAGCTGGGAGAGTTCATGAATCTTTACGAAAACCTCTCTTGCGCCGTCAGATTTGGTCTGGGGCTTTCCCTGAGTCCCACGATTTGATGCATGGCATGGGACTGGTGAAACAGTTTATGATTCTTTCAGCCAAATGAACTTTGCCTTCAGTCCTGGAGTCCCAGAGTAGTGGGTGAGTGGAATGAGGTTTGATAGTAGTATCATTCATTCTGCAAACATTTATTGATCCCATACTATGGGTTAGGTACTTCTCTAGGCATCGAGGACCTAAAGGTCAACAGCACACATACGGAGTCTCGATTGTCAGCAGTTTTGTTGGCTCATTGATGGAAGTAACCCTGTTTTACTCATGTTGATATTTCCATGACCTGCCGTGGTATCTGGAACACAGTGGGTCCTCAGATAATGTGTCCTGAAGAAACGAACAGATGGGTGCATACAAACCACTCATACCCTTCCTAACCACTAACCTTGAGTTGCTGAGAGGCTGTGCCATTCCTGGAAAAGCTTCTCAACACATGGGAAAACCCTGTCGTTCAAGACCAGCCGTCAAGGATAGGAGACAGAAATAGGATTCAAGACCATATTTCACCACGAAGTCTTCTTTAGAATGTAAAATAAAAACAAATAGAATTTTTATTAATCTCTTTTCGCCTACAGCCTGGAAAAGCCCTTATGTCAAAAATCCCTACCTCTAAATTATGCTTTGTCTTCCCATTATAAATTTTATTAACCACTCTTTTATTAGCAGTCTTATTACAGTTGATCTGCACATGAATGGAAACAATTTACAAATGATCGGGGTTGGATTAGAGAAACCATAAACTCAATGCAAATTGTTACAAATTATTTACTGGCTTAGCACAAATCTGCATATAGATGGAGGAAGTCAATCAGAAAGGTACCTTCAGGTATTCTTCACAAGATATGATTGTGAAGATAGTTGCAGACTGGCACGCGTCGTGCAGAATAGAAATGAAAATAAGTAGATTCATTTGTCAAATACACTTAGGTGTGGTTCTCCTCATTTAGTCAGAACTCTGGAGGACTGGATATCTGGGAAATTGAAAAGGGGCAGGAAGCCGGAGGGTGGTGCTTGAAAGTGGGCTTCCTCTAAATACAAGGTCAAGAATCCGAGAGAGAGAGAGATAAGGGGATTTTGGAAAAACAAAAAAAGCAGAAACATTGACCCAGCACATTAAAGGCTGACAGAATATTCCTTCTGTTTCAACTCATTAATCTTCCAGCGATGCTGTGAAATAGGGAGGACCATTACTGCCGTTTGTCAGTTGAGGGAGCTGAAGTTTTGTAACTTGGCCAAGGTCACACAGCCATCAGGACTTGGAGCTTAAAACCCCATGCCCACATCTTAGTATTCATCAACAGAAGCATTACTTTTGTTTTGGGAACTGCTTTCTGGGGGTGGGGGCTGGAATGGTGTGGTTGGGGGGTCCTTGGGAATAGCTCTGGAGTCCTAACTCTCTGCCAGCACTGCAGTACTCGAATTAATCTCGCCCATGCCTTGACTTCTCCTGTATGAGAAGGATGGCATGAGGAAGGTGGCATGATTTCAAGCAAAGAATGCAGGGTCCGGCATTGGGAAGGGTGAGCTCTTCTACCCAACTTGCTGTGTGACCTTGGACAGTTCTTTTGCTCTTTCTGGGACTTGATTTACTCAGGGGTTAGGATTAGATTTCTTGGAGTTTTCTGAACTTAAGCGCAGGGACAGAAGATGTGAATATGGGATCCTATCCTCTGTAGACCCACACCCTCCCTTGGCAAGGGGGAAATTGGACAAAAGTGGAGTTCCCATCCCTTCTTCTGCCCTATTGTGGATGCATTACTTATGTCCCCTCTTTAATATTTCTGTTTTCATCCTTCAGTCAAAGCTGCTCTTAGGTTATTTTTCATTCGTGGTAACTCAACTCTTTTCTCCTGTATATTTGGCTTTTATGGAGATTAGTCTTCATCTAAGTGACAAAACCCTTAATGGTGACATTTCAGATCTCTTCATTAGATGGGAAGAGCTTTTGAGGACTCAGGGCCTTCTCAGGACACGAAAATGCAGCTATGTATGTAGTAGTTAATTCCTTTAGATCCCGTGGCTGGCAAGTTGGAGCTGTGGGGGAGGGGGTGGAAGTGGGGTTGGAGGCCCTACCACGTCACCTCTTCCCTGGAAGAGATTTTATCTGCCCTCCTTGTGACCATTTCACAGCATCAATGATGAATGTAAGTAGTCCTGAAGGGGGAGACATTTCCCCCCATCTCTCTTTCCCAGCTGGGGGACCCCTATCGCTTCATATGAAGAATGAGCATAATCATATTCATGGTAACAAGAGCTACCTCTATAAGATACTAACCCTAGGCTTCAGCACGAGCTCATAGCTCTGCACGCTTTATTGTATTGAATGCTCACAATAGCTCTATGATTTGGGATTGTATTTTCACCCCCTCTTACAGATAAGAAAGTGGAGATTTGGTTGGGGAGGGGGATGACTTATTTAATCTCATATAGCTGGGAATTGGAGAAGATGGGACTTTATCCCAGTTCTGTCTCCCTTCGAAGTCTACATCCTTAACCAATAAACTATACTAATCTTATGAGTTAGAAATTTATGGGACCAGATCAGACATACTTCATAGATCTTTTCCATCTAAAAGATGTAACCAATAAATTGCTAGAATTGACAATTCTTTTGAGAGTTTCTGGCCTAACACCCTATGTTACAGGTAAGGAGGTGGCGTCAGATAGACAGGAATTTTTTTACAAACATGTAAGAGGAAAAGGACATTGGGAATGACATTGGAAGCAACAAGGCAACGGGCAGGCAGAAAATCTCGACTTTTCTCCTCTTATCCAGATCCTCCACACCCAGTTAAGAATGTTGTGCACTGCACACCTCTATTGGGTGCCGTCTGCATGCACTGCTTGGTGATAACGCCCTTCTTCTCTTTTTCTGAATTCTCCTCTGCTGTCACACATGACTAGGACATTTTCTTATCTTCCTATGATTTTATTTCACAGCCATTTCTAAGACAGAGGAGAGCTTGCATTCCTGTTTCTTTTCCTTTTTTCTTTTTCCAAAAAGAGAAGCTGGGAGCTTGCAGGGACTTGGGTTGCTGGCATCACTGACTTTGGAGGTTGCTGGCTAATCTATCAGGAGCTGCATTGTGAATGCTTGGCATGGATTTTCTTTTTTCTTTTCATCCTTTGTGCGGGTTGTGTGTGTGTGTGTGTGTGTGTGTGTGTGTGCATGCACATCACTTTGGTGCCTTTCCACCAGCACAGGACTCACGAGCTGGATGCAATTAAACAGCAGCAATATACTGTAGGAGGCTTGCTTTGTACACAGTTCTTCTCCCTCGCTCCATTTACAAATGCCCCACTAGCTCTCTGCTCTGCATTCATTAAGCATCCCTGCGCCTGGATGTTTCAGAGCCTGCTGACTGGTCTCCCCAAGACTGGGATCCAGGGTCTGGGGCCCATGAGGGAATTGCACACTGCTGTTAGCAAGCCTCTAGGCTGCTCGGAGGTTGTGCAGAGTGAACTGAGCTGAGTCAACAGGACCTCTGCAGGGACTTCTGGCAGTGACACCCGTGGCTGAGGCTTTGTGCCTCTTGGAATGCTCAGCCAGAGTCCCCAGGAGTTGAATTCGGATAAAATTGAAAGGTAAACTAATTATAGTGGGGCCATTTGTGCTTCTGTGGTTTAGCTTATGTCAGCATTTCCAGGTTAAACTGCCTTCTTTGGGGATTTCGAAATCTGCTTTAAATGTCTTTTTTCACTACTGTTCACCCTGGTTCCCCATCTAGTTCCATTACAGGTTCTGATATTTAGACAAGCGGACTTTATCCCCTCTTATGTGTGGCTCAGGAGCAAATGTGTTATGCACACACCTACACTCAAAAAAAGAAAGCAAATGCACATGGATGCTGTATTCATTCAAGATGGTTTCTTGGATTTGCGTCTGTCTGACCCTGGGACTTCAAATATTGAAGTCCTGTTGTTAGGACTTTGTCTGACCATGCGTTTCTCACACCGGCTTGTCTCAACCAAACATTATTCTTCACAAGGGGAACCTCCCCATGGTAGGCAAGATGGCTGCCAGGAGCCACGCAGTAGAAAGTACCCTTCTCTCCACATTAATGTCAGGGGGGAAATGATTGGTCCTGCCCAGGATCATGTGCCCAGCCCTGAGCCAATCACAATGGCTGTGGGAGGGATTGGGGAACTGGCTGGCCTGTGTCACATACCCCTGGGTGTGTGATTGACAGCCTAGGTCACGTGCCCATTCCTGAGCCAATCACAAGAACTGTGGGAGGGATTAGGGATTGGCAGTCGGTGTTACACAACCAGGGAGCGTGATTGACAGCCCTGCCAGGACCACATGAAGTGGAGAAATTGCATTCTGTTGCTTCTTGGTGGTGTGACTGGGCAATGTCCTTAACCTCCCTGCTTTTTAGTTTCTCCAGCCGTGGAAGGAGTGGCATATCATTCATCTCACAGGGACTATTAAGGATGGAATGAAATAATACATACGATAACCAGTTATTAGGGAGCTACTAGTAGTAGTTACTAGATACTTAATAGGCACTTTCTTATCGAGTTAGTTACCCCCGGAGCCCATGGCTTGGGATGTGAGTAAAAGGCCCATTGCTCATATACATGTGCGAAATAAGCAGGTTTCCTTACGAGAGGGCTACTCAGAGTCTTTGGCTGGAACATCCCAAACCAATTATCAAACCACTTTTAATCTGAATGCTTTCTGGTCATAGATCCTTTTAGGATAATAATGTCTCACATGACCCAGTTTTGGAAGATGCTTTCTGTATTCTAAAGTCTAACTAAAGGCAGGCCAGGGAACATTTGTACCTGGCTTGTCTTATTTTGTCCCCTTCTAACCATTTGTGCTGAATTTCCCTTTGACGAGTTTCTCTGCGAGATCACAGGAAACCCAGAATTAAAACCAGTTAATGCATTATTGTGAGATGTGGTTGAGGTCCTAAAACAGTGTTCCCATCCGGACAAACTGCTGTCAGCATTCAGCGTCAGGAAAGTGTGCACCTTACCCAAGCATATCATTTTTTATTTTCTGGAGGCCATTTCCCTTGTTGCCTTGGCTGCCAGGAAGCTCAGAGTCAAAGGTGAGCCCACTTCCAGCCCGTGCACAGAACTTTAGTCCTGCATTTTGAGTGTAACGCTATCCCTGACTCTATCTTCCTTTTCCTGCTCCTTATGTTACGTTCACCCTGATTTGGAAAAAAAAATTATATTCATCTCGTTTTATTTTTATAAGGGATTTGGATCTTTGAGGGGTTGAGATGGGGCCCAATAAATAAATAAATAAATAAAATGCAGGTGGGATCTCAGGGGCCTTTTCTTGCAAAGATAATGTTGGCTGTGCTAATACCCATTTCTCCTTCACTGCTAGTGTTTTGGCTCTGTTCGGAGCCACTTGTTCAATTATAGCACCAAGCTTCTGTTTTACAAGGCTTCCTTTGAGCACATCTAATCAGGAACAGCTCCTCACTGCAGTGTCTTTGTTCACTGACTGGAACCTTGAATGCCTCACTTTGCCTAATAAATAACCCAGGGGCTCCAACTTGGCCTTAGCCTTTATTTAGAAAATGGAACCAGCAAAGCTCTGAAACATATTCAAAGCCAAGGCCGTTGGAAGGTCAGGCATCTCTCAGGCATTTCAGGAAGGTTGCATACTGCTCCGCTTCCTCACACATTTATTGGACATTTTTTTTCATTGAGCTCTCAGCGCTTGCTCCTATCTTGGCATGGGCGACACTGGATACATCCCCTGCTGTAGGGATGGCCCAGCGACTCAGTTCTACACCCGAGTGTGGACTCTAGAGTTAATGCCGGGGATGTGCAGGGCTGGGCGTGGTCCAAGGAACCATCTGTGAAGTCTTGGTTACTTTCATCCCCCTGGTTTTTCTACTTTGAACACTAGATGACAACAATCAAAGGCCTCTAGAAGAGTGAGCAGTATCCTCTGCAAAGAGGCCACCATCTGAAACTGGCCCCGGGCTGGCTCCAGACCTGTGTTCAAGTCCCAGTTTCATTGCTACCTGCGGTGTGAGTTTAGATGAATTACCTTGTCTCCAAGTTTCAATTTCTTGCTCTATAAAGCACCTCCTTCACCCTGTTGGGAAATTAACTGCACTTGTGCCTGTCCTCCTCTGCTCCTCTTTACCTAGTTGGCCTTGCTCTGCGCTCTCTTTAGATTGGGGTTTAGAAGATATGACCTTGTGGGAAGGCTTCCCTGGTCTTTCTGACGGGGTGCATACCCCTTATTGTAAGTTTCCATCATACTGAGTATCTTTCCTCCTGCGACCTGTCATGGTGGTATTTTTACATTTGCTCCTATGATTCTTCCGTCAGACTACAAGCCCTGCCAGGACGGGCACTGAGGTTGCTACTCTTCACCGCTGCATCCCAGTGCTTGCCTCTGGGATGGGCATGTAAGAAGGGCTTAATAAGGAATGAACAGTGAATGGGTGAATGAAGATGGTAGGTTGGTAGTGTCACTCAGAGCCCACAGGGGAAGGGAGGAGGGGGCTAATTTGGGCATCTACCAGGCATGGCGCCACAAATTTACTTTGGCCAACCCATTTAAAATTCCACACGACCCCACGAGGCAGGGTCTTTGTTGTGTTCATCTCAGATCCCCGGAACTCTGCTGAACACGAACGTGAGGCCCAACAAATGTTGTCTGAGTTCAAGCACTAAATAATTGAGCCAAGACATCTCCACGACACGTATGGAGCCGGAGGGTTGCCACAGAAGAATTTCAACATGGCTAGGTTGGAGGCTTGATCCACCTTACACCCCATATCCTGGGGGCCCCAGGCTAAAAATGGATGGCCTCTCATTGGAAGCATTGCCACCCCCCCACCCCTTCCCTAACCCCAGCTCATGTGAGACCGTATGCTCTTTATTTATTATACCAGTCTGCATATTGAGATAATTGGGTTGTATAATATGGCACACAGACTAATCTGAGAATGATTTCTGCTGAATAGAAATTACTTATTTTGATTCCTCAGGGGTTTGTTTTGTCAAAACTCATGTAGTATTTAGCAAAGTAATCATTGTTCAATTGCCAAGCACAGGAAGTGTAAAATTATCCTAATAAGAATGAAAAGAACGAAGGGAACGGGGGTCGCTGACCTCGTCAGCTTGATTAGTGATGGTGTTTCATTGTGTTCTCAAGGCCTAACCTCAAACGTCGCCCGCGAAGATCACCACGTACCTCTCTATCTCACCGGCCCTAATTAGATATGCAATTTGTCATATAGTTGTTGAACCAGAATAGAAACAAACAAACAAAGAAGAGACGGAAGAGGGAGCATGTTACTGAAATTCTGAAGAAAGTTGCTCAATAGCAAAGCAATACCCACCTGGAAAGGGAGTTTTGAAAGCAAGGACATTGGATTTTCCAAATAGAGATACAGGCGGTGTGACCTTGAGGTAGTCACTTCACCTCTCTGAACCTAAATTCTCCATCTGTCAGATGGACTTCGTCATGACACATTCCTTAGGGTTAGCTCCTCAGAGCCAGCAACCCGTCGTGTTCATCTGCCCCATTCCAGAGGGTTGTTGACCATATGGCCCCTTCTTGCTTTCTGGGCAACTTAAAAAAAATTATTCGTTTGTTTGTTTGTTTGTTTATTTGAGGGGGAGGAGCAGAGGGAGAGGGACAAGCAGACTCGGGCTGAGCCCTACTGTGCTCGGACCGCATGGAGAGGTCAGGTGGTGGTGTTGCAGTAGATGTCCCGGCCACACTGAGCCTCCAGTTCACCCAGCCCGAGTGTCCGAAGTGAGAGAAGATACCGTCCGCGCGGGTCACCGCCCCCTCCAAAGCTGATGACATCTCTTCAGCTGTGCAAAGACAGACCATCCCTGTTGTGGAATCTGTGAGGATTCCACAATGGTTCTTGTATCACACCCTAAGTTTTAGGATCGTTTGTTGTGCAGAAAAAGTAGCTAGAGCCCCAGGAAGCCTCAGTGTCCTCATTTGCATAACAGATAATAGCACTGCCTTTCTTAGGGGCTGGTTGAGAATGGGAAGTTTAAGAGCCTGACGTCAGAGCTGACACATAGGGAGTGCTGGTAGTGGCCATGACACCGTTCATGTAAGCGTTACCACCATCTGTCCTGTGGGGACGTAACTTCCACGCCTTTGAGGATGGGAGTTAGGACACCAGGGTGGGGGGCACTGGGTGGAGACCAGGCTGCAGCCAGTGGGCAAAGAACCAAGGACATTGGCGCCTCCCCGTCCTGGGGCATCATGTGGCCTCCACGCATGCCCAAGGCCAGCAAAACCAGAGTATTTGCTAGGACTCTGAAAGTTTTCCTGGGAGGCAGTTGGATTCATTTCCGTACTGGGCAGTCCTGCGTGATAGCTGGCGTGGACGGAGGGAGGGCATCTCTTGTCTTGGAGTTGCCTCCATTTGCCACGTTAACCAACTCCAGCCCGCAGGTCTGTTTTTTGCTGAAGTGGGAACCTCACGTGGGGAGATGGATGCCACCACGTATTCCTTCTCCTCCCCCCACGGACTTCCTCAGCATCTTGACAGATTCTCCTGACCCTTCTCAGCCTCAGCAGTGGGGCTTGGGGTTTTTTGCCCATATAGGCTAGCTGTTTGTTGGGGTGTCCAGCAGGTGCTGGGAGGCCTCATTAGAGAGCCCAGAACCTTCCACGTTTGCGTCAGGCTGTGCTTCTTGGCATCTCTTTGTAGTAGACGTTTTGGCCGTTCCTGCAACTCACAGTCCTTCACAAAGTTGCATGACCTGCTTTGTCCTCGGACATGGATGCTTTGATTATTGCCAGACTGTGGCCGGCCCAGTACTTCTCCCCAGAACCGCATGAAATTCTTTGGGCTAAGCCCTGGAAACCTCCCCTTGCCAGCAGCTTTCAATCCAGCACTGTCTCCTACACACTTGTGCTTGGAGAATTTGGGGTTACTGTTCTCAATTTTCTTTCTGTGGTGACAGCATCTGAGATGTGATAAATGTTGGTCAGAAAAAAGTCAGGCATCCTCTTTATCTGTTACAAAGGTACCAAGGCACCTTTCCTCCAAGAGATAGGACCAGTGAGCTTACAGGTGTTTTTTTTTTTTTTTCAAGCTGACATTCCTTAAATGCTTATTGTGTGTCAGACGCTGATTTAAGTGTGTTGCGTGCGTTCTCCCGTCAAACCTATTTTTTTTCCATGCCCATTTTAAAGATGAGGAAGCTGAGGTCCAGAGAGGAGAGGTAACATGTCAAAGCTAGGAAGTTGTGGGGTGAGGTCACATAGCTGTCAGATTTGCTTTCTCCTTTGCACGCTGCCTCCAATGCAGACACTTAAACCTTTCTCACTTCATGTCGCCCAGGAGAGCGGCTTCCGGTCTGGTAATGGGTGTTCTCCTTCTCTTCATTCCATGACCCTCATTCAGGGCCAGGATCAGGGTAGGTGTTGGATAAGTGTTTGTTGAATGAATAAGTTAGTGTACAGGCCCAACACAGTGACATGACTGGACGGGGGCTCCCAGGTGAATACATGAATGATTTGTCGGGTCCAGGGCTTTTGAGGAGTCATGGCAGGTGCTGGGAAGATCCCGGGGGAACTGGAATAAGAAAATAGAAGGTAAGGGGTTAGGTGATTACGAGAAGCTTCAGATCCTCCAATGGGGGCCCAGAGTACCACACCTGAGCAAAGAGTAGAAGCAGGAACCAGAAAGCCAGCAAAATTCTCTGCTCTCTCAGCTATGATTTTCTCTGTGTATCGGATCCATTCTTCTCCCTTTACAGGGGACAATTTTTTTTTCTTTGTCCACTCCATGGGCAAAGGATGACCTCCAGAATTCTCCTGTCCTACTCAAGTCTTAAGTCCAAATGCCCAGAAGTGAAAGTCCTGTTTCCCTGGATCAATGGAGATGCGTTGCCAGTCACCTCAGGGGGCAAGAGGTGCTGATGTCCACTACAAACGAGGTTTACAGAAACCCTGCTCCTGGGGGACAGAGCGAGAATCCGAGAGGTGGGAAGCGTGCCTAAATAGAATACCCAAGGCTGCTGCTCCAATTTCAAAGTTGATCTGACTTAAGATATCTGACTTACCCGGTAGGAAAAATCAAATCAGCCCCTCTTTGCAATGGAAATATGCCAGTGTGCCTTGGAAAATACTGAACCCAAGAGAGGAGGCCTTTCAGAACGTGCCAAGATCAGCCCAGAAGCTGGGAGGTTTGGGGGCTGTCTTTGAAGTTAGTTTCTCAGCCCAGAGGTGCAGGCAATGTGCATGGTTTCCAGTGGTTAGTCTTGCGGACACCCCGGGAGGTGAAGCCTTGGTGGCTGATGGCAGGGACGGTGTTCACCGCTCGGTCTCCGTCTGGCCCTCCGTGTCTGGAGCAGAGCAGGTGTGTGTTAGATGCATAGGAATGTGTTGGCGGGGCTCTGCTACCTTGCAGACTCTATGGCCAGCCATGTTTTCATTTAACCTTCATCAAAGGAATGCTAGTTAGTATTTTCTTCCTGCTTTACTAATGAGGATTTGCAAGTTCAGAGCAGGTAAGCAACTTGACCAGATCAGAGTTAGTACTTCTGAGATTTAAATCTAGGTTTATCTGAGTGTGTACCCTGGCCTCTTTTTACTAGTCCATCAAATCTCTCTGATCCAAAATGAGTGTCTTGCAGGGGGGAAGGAACAAAGAGAGAAGGAGAGAAAGAAAGAAAAAGAAATTAATCTTCCATGAGAATTGCTGTAGGAAGTGAGGGGTCTCCAGGTACCTGAGCTCCAAGCACAGGGGAGGAAATGTTGATAGAGATCTGGTCTAGTTAAGCTAAGCTCTAATCAGCGGCGCTTTAGTGCTTTGGCTCTGGGAACAGAGAGCCATGCATACCTAAGGACTTGGGGCAAACTGGGTGGATGCCAGGGCTGGCTTGGCTATCCACAGGAAGTCTAAAAATGTGAGTTTGATTCCGGTAAAGGCAATACACCCAGAGGACACAGAGAGTGTTCCATGAAGCATCAGTTGTATGTCAGAGGAAGGAAGGAAGGTAAGAAGGAATGCCAGGGACTGGTGGGAACGACCATGATGATATTCAGCTTCTAGACTCTGGGAGAAGCTGCTCTTTACCGGATGGGATAAGAATGAAAACCAAGAGCCTGTGTCTCCGAAAGCATCTCCAAGGTGATGGCTCCATGACATTCCTGTTCGCAGAGCTTTTCGCATTTTTCGATACCATCCTAGGAGATCCAAGAGTGGATTTGCCCTGGGGCAGTTCCTGGAGAAGGACCCGATTCCCCAAAGGGCTTCAGAATGACTCTTTCAGAAGTGATTATCAAACCAGTTCATCACCCAGGGAAACACCTCTGTGCAGTTATTCTGGCTGGCTGAGTCATTGTCGCTAACATTACACGGGGCAGGACCGATCAGGGAAGTGATACTAGATGGGTCTCTTACAAAACTGATTGTGTGTGTCAGTGTTGTGTTTGGTGCACTGAGGATCCGTGTGCTTGAATAAGGCAGAGTCTGTGGCTTGGAGGCTCAGTCTCCATGTATGGTAAACCATCGCAGTCATCCTTAGCTCGAAGGATTGTTGCTGGGACTCTGTGAGGTAACGAGGATCGTCACCCAGGGCAATAAATGATGGTTTCCAAACTCACCGGAATTGTCTCCAGATGCATTTGTTTTATTTAACACGTATGTCATGTTTACTAGGTGTTGGGCGCATTATAGATATTCACCCACGTGACACTCATAGTAGCCCTTGGAAGTAGGCGTAGCGGTTGTCTTTGTTTTGCAAACGAGGACAGCGAGGAACAAAGCCGTTTAGTAGCTAATGTATGGCTAGGAAGCAGCGGAGCTGAGATTTGATGGTGGCTCTTGAGGTCATGCCCTTCGTCACCTGGAAGCCACACGGATGCGTCAGGCAGCTCTGCTGCCCACCGTCCCTTGCACAGTGCTGGGGAAGCATTTATTTCTCCTCGTGTTCCATGAACGTTCAGAAAAACACAACTTGCATTCAGATTAGTGTCTCAGGGGTCTGCTTCTGGGGGAACCCAAAAAAAGACACGCTCCAATTCGGCCCGGACACTCTGTCTTTCTCTCCGAAGGGTTCCTGAGTAAGGAAAGCACGGTATGTGCAGAAAGCAATGGCCAAATGGGAAATAAAGTACTGCTTTTTTAATAGCTGGGTAAGCACCCAATACTCCCCGGTGCATGGCAGTAAAACTCTAGCTGGGGAATGTGGATTATGCCTGCAAGAGGGTTCACTGAGGTCTCCTGCTTGCTCTCTCCTATCGAGATGGGCTGACAACGTGGGGGTGGAAAGCCAGAAGGAGAACCGCTCAAGGATGCAGATCTTAAAGGCACAGTCACTCTATCCCTCAGTGAACCAGGCTCCGTGGAGGTGAGGGCTGGGCACAGTCAGAGCCGCAGCTCCTCCTCTTGGGACAGGGGGATGGTGGGCACAGCCAGGGGCCAGAGCAGAGGGTCTGGGATGTGAGGAGAAGGATGGACATTCCCATCCCCTAAAGGGGCTGAGGACATGGGGAGGATGCTCCCGCCTGCCTTGGTCTGTCTGCTTCCTCCTGTCCAATGTCATGGTGGCCATTGATTTGCTGCCGTCCAGGGAGACTCTGAGTTCATTTTCTCTGATAGCACTTCTTGGCCTTTTCTCGGGTGGGATCAGAAAGGAGGAAAAGAGTGTTCTGAGGGTTTTTGCGGTTTGGTCCCCATGGCACGTTGATCAGGCGTCTGGAACATCTGTGTAGTTTGTCCTATAACCTGTGGGTTCTGTGTGCTGTAAGTTGAGAAGAAGCCCCGGAAACAGCAGGAATGGTGATGACGATGGTGACAGTGGTGATCTAGAGGTCTTGCACCATGTGTCTCTCATCTGGCAGGACTGCTCACGGCAAGCTTGCGAAGGAGGTCACACTGGCTTCATCCTACAGGCGAGGACGCTGATGTGGCAAGAGGCTGGGTTCGTTGCTTCAGTAACATCGTCATCTGCAGCTCCTGAAATGTGCAGGAGTAGGCTCAGGCTCTTTCTCGATAACGTGCTTGCTCGTGGGGTGCCCAGCACGGGGGCTGGGAGAGATGCTGCCCCGTGAGCAGCTGGGGGAGGGGCTGCGTGAAAGTAGGTGAAAAATTGTCTCTGTGATGTGGCTGGAGAGATTTCATCTCAATTCATAAAGAAACGTCACTGCTCTGTGAACCTCTTCGCCGTGAATTCCACAAATACGAGGGTGGTCATCGCAGAATAGGGGGGTGTGTCACTGAATCGAATGAATGAATGAAAGTATCATTATTCTATTTAATCAAATTATGTCTTCAACTCAGAGCTCCCTGAGGGCAAAGAATACCTCTCTGACAGTGTGTCTGAAGGGCTGGCAGAGTTGGCCCTTGTGCAGGGGTGAAGAGGGTAGGCAGGGCGAGGGATGAGTTTGACGGGACCCAGCACAACCCTTGGTCTTTTGGAGCAACCTCTGCAGAAGGCAACCCTGGTTCCATCGAATTTGCCTCTCTTCTTGCTCTGAAGAGACCTGACCCTGGTTCTTTCTTCCTCTCTTTATTGTTTATTTGGATTTTAGAGGAAGAAGATCCTGGCATTTCCCCTTCAAAGCATTTTCCGGGAAACACAAGGAGGAAAAGGAATGCCTAAGTGATAGAGCCTCAGGCTTAGTATAAGAAACCCTTCTTGCTGGTTTCACTGGCCAAGGGTAGCGCTTTGTGCCCCTTGCTGCCTTGGCAAAGCCCCCACCGTCCGGGGTCCTTCACCCCCCTGTGCAGGCTGAGACCTGGAATATTGGAATTCGAAGAGGATTAGGGGCCAGTGACAATTAAATCAAACACCGGGCCCGGAGCAGAGTTCCCCCCATCTATCACCGTCTTCACCAAGGAGCCCTTGTCTCCCCCGGTCACCCAGACAGCTCCTGGAGCCATTACCATCCGCACCATGACAGCCTGCTGTGCCCTGGGTGCTGATTAAAAACCTGGTGAGCAGTGGGGAACAACACGCTCCTCTCTTCGCCGGCCAGACCGCAGCAAGTTAATAACCTTCTTTAAAGCGAAAGCAAATCAAGTCCTATTTTAAACATTTTATTGACAAGCACCAAAAGGCTGCTGTCTGTGGCCCAGGTGAATTTATCACTTGGTTTTGTTACTTGTTTCTGACTCATGCAGCAGACAAGAGCATTTAAATCATTCAAAGCCTCCCATTGTTAGGAGACAGGAGGAAATGTTGGCGCAGAGAAAATGGGATGAGAGAGGGAGGGAGGGAGGGACGGAGAGAGAGAGAGAATGATTTCCTGGAGTAGGACCAGGATTTCTCTGGGTACTTTCTTTACATTGACGTCCATGATGCTCGTAGTCCTTCAGGCTGACATTATTTTATTCCCATTTTACAGTTGAGGACACTGAGCTGTAAAGGCATCAAAGACTTTGCCACAAGGAGTCAAACCTTCATCTGGCTCTGCGGGGTGATCTGTATTCACACTGGATCGGTCAGTCTCCTAGGACAAAACAGATGACACAGTCAAGTCAGGAGAGTCCCAGGAGACTTCACGAAAGGGCCGTGTTCATAAGCGAGTGAGGTTTTAGGGCCCGAAAATAGCAGACCCGTCACCACCCTGAAACCCTGAGTGCAGGGGAAGTGAGGAGCCGTTACTGGAACCCTGGGAAGCATTACATGAAGGAGGCTGTTTTAAAGGAACAGTGACTTTTGGTCAAAGGACAGAGAGCCAGTCCAGTGTGATTCGGCATGGAGAGCGTCAGGGAGGGAGCCCTGTTGGCCAACCCAACCGGGAGCCAGGGATCCCACGGGTGTGGTCCATTCCGGTCAGCCTCCCAGTGCAGAGGGCAGGGTGGACGAGGGTCTGGCAAGTTGCCTCACTCTTCTGTTCTGGCAGATCCCCCCTCCCAATACTTTTTTCCAGAAGGCAATAGCCGTCAAGCTGTACCAGTAAAAAAAAAAAAAAAAAAAAAAAAAAAAAAATCGCCCCTCCAAAGAAAGCTGAGAGCTATCAAAGCATCTCTCCTCACATGCAATTGAAATAATCTCAGACCACATTACTTAGATTTTGGCCATGACCTAGAACCTGTAAAGACCCATCTCAAGTAACATGTTCTGTTCATAAAGATATCCACCAGCAGAGGCTGGCAGCCGCCTGGGTCATTAAGACTCACCTCCTGCATTATTTAATACATCTTCACAATACCCTGGGGCAGGCAGGGGGAGCTTTTCTATAAACTGTGTCTATGTTACAAATAGGTCTTCAGAGGAGAAAGCAAATGCCATTCTTCCCTTTCAAAGGAGAGTTGTCTTATTGTCTTGGCTCAGCCGTATTGCTGATCGGGTGGCTTTGGGAAGCTCCTTACCTTGAGTACAGAGGATTTGGGAAGGAAAGCCCCCTCCCAATTTCCCTGCCATCCCCTCCCCCATAGCCTCCTCTCTTTCTACCGCCCTGTTATATCACACACCCCAGGATAACAGCTTTTTTGTTGCACGATGATGAACCTAGAAATGAAAGCACCAGGGAGAGGAAAAGAGGGTCCTGTGCCAAAATCAGAGTGTTGAGGCTGTCCTGTGTGCTGGGCCACGTGCTAGGTTTTGCAGATGCAGAAATGAGTAAAACAGCGTGCAGTTGAGGACGCTGTGCATGGGGCATGCAGAAGTGCTCCAGCAGCCCAGACGAGGGAGCCGGGGCATCTGCCCTGGGGGTCAGGGAAGTTATACTGCTCAGGTGGCATTGAGCACCAGGGGAGGAATTCTGCGGGACAAGGGGGACTGTAGACATGGGCTGGGGCAGATATAGGGCAATAATGCATCTGGGGGTATAACTGGTCAAAAGGTGTGTTTGGAGCAAGGACGTATAGGGTGCAGTTACCAATAGGAAAAAGCTTTTGACGGTTGGATTGTGGGGAGCCTCGAACCTGTGACAATAGCTTTAGCCTGTGGGCAGTAGGGAATGATGCCAAGTTTGTACTCGGGGAAGTGATAGGGTGAGATCTGTGTGTTAGAGAGATCGCACTGGCGTTGTTGTTCAGGGCAGGTTGCAAAGGCAGTGCCCGCGTGGGGGTGAGTCAGGGTAGGGACTGTCACGGCAGAAATGAAGGTCGCTGAGTATAGAGTGCCAAAGGGCCTTGGATGCAGCTCAGGAATCTCAGATTCTGTTTCTGTGTAGGCGCGGCTTGCGAGCTGGGGCCCACTGGCTGATTTCAAGGGGGTCTGTGATGTCATCACCACTATGTTGGTGACTCGTTCAGATCTGCTTTACTGGGACAGTGGACCCACCCACCCTGTCCAGCTGCTGTGACTTTTGGGGGCTAATGGTTAAAAGCTGCGCCCAATGCTGATAATACCGAATGCGGGGTTGGGACGTTGGCTTCTGTGAGCACAGGAGAGCTGGTTTTGGGACACCACTGGATCTATCCTTCCACGGAGAATTGCCCTTGGCCAACTGTGGCTGCCTTGCGTAAAATGTCCAGGACAAAGAGATGTCCCCCTGGGGCAGCCCACAGCCAGTGACTGAATATAGGGGGGATACAGATTGCTTTCTAGTGGGACCATTCTTTGGTTATAAACACACTCCGGAGCTCTTTGTGGGGTCAGGCTAAGCTACACTTCATTCGAACCCGTTTCTTTTCTTAGGTTCCTTCTCTGCCCCAGCCGGCTCCCTTCACTTCCTTTCAAGTTTGTCCCAAGAGCTCTCCATCAATAAATCACTCACGCAAGGATCCCCACCTCAGACTAGGCTTTTAGGGAGCCCAGCCACAGCCACAAACCCCAGGAATTGCATGGAAAATCTCACATGCCTCCTCACATATGTGCATATGTCTAGGAGAAGGTCAATGGCTCTCATCAGATTTTCCAAGAAATTTATGACCCAGAAAAGGTTTGAAGCCTCTGCAGTAGGTGAAAATACGCATTTTGCTTCTAGCAAATGTGGCTGGTGCTCAGGGAGCCCAGCTTTGTGGGGGGATTGAATGAAGAGGGTCCTCGTTTATCAGAACCACCCCGTGGAGGGCAGGCTTATTCACCTGGGATTCCAACCCTAAGCCCCTGAAAGGTGAGGACACCAGGGGAGGGATGATGCTTGAATTTACAGAGGAGCTTTTGGAAGGGAGGGGAAACCACAGCTCCAGGCAAGACAGGAAGCGTTAAGCTGCACTTTTAAAGTCCTAATCAAATGCAAGCAAAAGCATTTTCAAAAGCGGGAGTAATTGGTGGTTGAACAAAGCCTTCTTTTAAGCCACATGTGTGTTCCACACCCGGGGACCGATAACGGGTTTTCCTTGTCTGGGTCTTCTCTGCCACAGCCGCGTAAAGCTGCAGCCCCAGTCCTTCGGTGGCATCCCGTCGAGGCAGGTGACCTTGGGGCAGGTGCGTGGTGCATCTCTGGTTGTTTTAGGGATTGGTGGTGTCACAAGATTAGCCAAGGAGGCTGAGATGCTGACGCTTTCCACAAGCCTCTCCCACCCCCACATCCCGTACAGTTCTAGAAACTCGTCCTCTGCCTCCGACCCATCTCCATCCTGAGCATTACATCCGCACCACACACCTACATCATTCACACACTAGCCAGGCCTCACCTACCTTCCTCGCACACCTTCACCCTGACACACTCATCACACACTTAACACAGCTGTGTTTGCAGACTCACGCACGCCCCCTCATGCCCTGAGCCCTCCACAGACACATAGACCCCATCCGCTCAGCACACACCACAAACTCTCACCTTGCCCACTCTCTTCTCTGTCTCCCCCTGCCCTTTGTTTCTCCTTCACTGTCTCTCCCTCCCCCCCACCCTCCCACTCCGTGTCTCTCAGGCACCTGCAAACAGCTCCCACACTGTCCTCGCCCTTTCTCCACCCCCGACACACACAGTCCCAGAAGGAACAGTGCATGGAATCTTAACCTCAATAAAAAGTTCACAGTGAAAAATATTGCTCTCCTGGCTCCCCTAAATTCTTTTCTCCTCTCTCCTGGACACTCTTTGTAACTCAGAGGTATTTCTGATGACCGTTTTGGGTACTTCTGCACATGCTTTGTGGGATATTTTGACCATACTGTAGAGCACGTGGGTAAAAACACCAGGCTCAGCCAGCTGGGATCACCGCCCGTCAAAGGCCGCCTCACCTTGATGCAGAACCCGTCTGCATTCAGTTTGCCATTCTGTGAAATGGGGAGACCAAAGCGTCTGCCCCTGAGGATTGAAGATCAAATGAGTGGGATACCGTCAAGCTCCAGGTGTGTAGGAAAAGGTAGCCCCTGATATTATTAAGTGATGCCAGCGCTTTAAACCAGGTTTCCATGAGAGCTCCAAGCTCTGTGACAAGTCTGGGTTTGTGGAACCAACAGAAGGCCCTATGTTTTCCATTCAGGCAGTCTCTGTGTGGTGGGTCCCTGGGAGCGGAACCCGGAGTGTCCCAGAAGGTAGTTTGAACTGAATCTCAGCCACAACAAATTATGGCTTAGAGGAATTTGTGGAACTGCCATTCTTAGAGCATGGGGTCAAACAAAGCCAGAGTTGGTGCCAGGTCATTTGAACAGAACACTAGCCCTGTGGGGAATTTGGCATATGCACCTCATATGCATGTGTACCCAAATGCCGTGAGTGAAGTTGCGTTTGGGATTCTGGGAAAAGTGGTTTGGAGGGGGGGTGGGGGCTGTGGAGTGGGGGAGGGATGACAGAGACTGTGTCCTTGACCAAACTCTACTCGGGCTCCTCCGAGCTTCCTTCTCAACCAGCCCTGGCTTTGGGGCTTCCGTGTCCGTTCCGTTAACCATTGTCCAGGTTAACCAGAATCCTCACATTGCTATCTGATCACTCTTGACATCTGACCAAATCCCTCACCCTGTGCCACCCCCAGCTGGTATCTGACACCCTGGCCTGCCTTCGGTAAGAATCCTGTTAGGCTGGGTTAGCCAGAATGCCCCTTGACCCTGATGCTTCTTCTTAGTGATTTTCTGTTTGTTGACCCCATACATTCCCACGTGTCCTTGTACTGCGACTCAGGCCCATCTCCTGTCCTGCAAAGCCAATTGCGTCTGCCCCACACCTCCCTCGATGGTCCCCCTGAATGAAGTCTGCGGGCAGTTCTTTACCAGGGGTTCTGAGTGAGTGTCTCTTTGATGGGGGTTCACGGGTCCTGTGGGCAGCTGGTCTCAGCACGTCTCTTTCTGAGACAAGGAATGCTCTGGCTATCCCATTACAAGGCAACCTGAACTTTGGGGTCTTTCGTGATCAAATCTACTTGCTTTTCTTCATGGGTGATAATAAGAACTCCCTCCATTTCTTGAATGCTGACTATATTGTAGGGATTGTGCTAAACTTATGCTCTGTGCGTCCTCATGGCCACTGTGGGAGGCAGACAAGGCTAATATTCCTGCAATGGGAATGCGAGTAAGTGGCACGGTGGGTTATCTGGAGCCGTGGTGCTGAGGGAGTCTGAGCTGAAGGGGCTGACTGGTGGATGAGGGACAGAGGGTCAAGGGGAAGACACGCACAGAGGTGACTTTGGTTGCTAGACTTGTGATGTTGGTTGTCCCTCCCCTTACCCCTTCCCCTCAACACTAGGCTGCTTTCCCTTTCACCCATGATGGGTTTCTGGCCAGTTTGATCTGTCACAGATCTCCTTACCACTCCACCATTCTGGTCTTTGAGAATGACACAGACCAGCTCCATGTGTCACCAGCTCCATCAGACCCAGCTCTCTTATCCATCCCATTGTACTTGCAGAACCCGTAGGGACACCCTTCATGGTGGACCCTCTCAAAGACATCAGCTGGCAGACAGGGGGTGGGCCCCAGGAGCACTGCAGCGTGCACCTTCCCTTCCTGGACTCCCAAATGTCTATCCTGGTTCTCCTGCATTTCCAGACCCAGCTTCCAGGCCCCTTTGCATCTTTCACCAGGAACAGAGCCTAGTGGATAAGAACAGAGCTTTAGAATTCTGGAAGACCAGGTTTTAAATCTCAGTTTTCATACCAGCCAGCAGTGACTTTGGACAAGTCCCCTTCAACTCTCTCAATCCTTAGTATTTAGTCTGTAAAATGGAATACTAACAAACAATAAAATAATGATAGCAATCTAGAGTAATAATGCCTACCTGCTGTAGGGTTAAGTGTGAAATGGTCATCATATGCAAATAGCATGTTTATCATCATTTCACCTGACTTTGTGGTGGAAATATCAACATCCAGGTCTTTCCCCTGAAAAGATGGTTGCTCCGGGGGCTCCCTGGGAAGCTGGTACTGCCCAACAAACTTGCAGGACAGATTGGGCCGCCCCACTTGGCAATGAAGACACTGAGGCCCATGCGTTCCCAGAAAATTGGCAGGAAAGCTGGGGGTCCAGATCCAAGACTCCTCCTACCTCACTCATGCAGGTGGCGTCCAGGAGCACGAAACAACTGGGCTGTGTGATGATAAGACCACAAATGACGATTGAAATTGCCCCACCCCCTTTTTGCACAAAGATTCTCTATAGGTCAAACAGTGTGCTAATAACGTCTGCATGCATGATGCCATTTAATGTGCCAGCTCTGGGGAGTAGAAATCATGTTTACCACCATGCATGAATGAGGAAGGCAGGCCCAGCTCACACAGGCTAATACTTGGCCTAAGTGTCCGCGGCTAGCAAGTGATTGAGTAGGGAGGCAAACCAGCGTCATTTGAGTTCCTAGTCCGTCTTCTAGAAAACACTTCCGGCCACTTAGCTTCAGGGTATGGATGGACCTGACATAACGAAGGAGAAAGTTCCACGGGTGCCAGAGGCTTTCTTTAATCTCCTCCCCTGTACACTGGTCTATCAGTGGCTTTGCTCTGGATAATTCTCTCCGGGCAGCAGCCACCTCTGCACTGAGCTGGCGCCTGTCACCGCACTGCCCTCAAAGCAGTGGACAGCTTGAGCCATAGACCCCCAGCCTCCGTGAGGCTGTCTCTTCGATGTTCTTCTAACACTGCGCTGAAAAATCGCTCTCCTCTTAGTTCTTCCTTCTTTATCCCCACACCCAAGCCCCCAGTATTTACTCTTTTCATTGGTGGAGTGGGAGGGGGTGGTGAAGATGGACTGTTTCCTGTTTCCTTGTTTCCCCAGCTGTCCTCTGCTTCCCTGCCTTCATCTTTTCCTTGAACTTCACGTGCGCACAATGAACCTGACCGTGCTTCTTGGTCTGTGACATACTGTTGCAGTCAGATGGTGCTTGGCTCCTATTTTATTTCATTTTTCAAAATTTTATTTTATTGTTATCCTCTTTATCTACCAGTCCACCCTCCTTCTTCTCCTTCCTCCAGTGCATGGGCATGAGTTAACGTGGGACTTCCCACTCTACTGTGCACACAGTTTTCTTAGATACGTGCGCACCATTGGACATTGCTTTGGGCAGGTGTATTTGAAATTTTGCATAAACGCTGTTGTGTTTGAATTCTCCATTTCTGTTCTCAGTCGGTGCTGTAATTTGAGCTCCAGCCTCGTGACCCTATGTAAATATCCTTCATACTTCTGAATGGTTCATGGCACTTGACAGGCTTTCATACCATGGGTCCCTGTTGCCTTGGTGATGGACATCTAGGCTTTCCTGTTCTTTGGTCCCACCTGCGGGGCTGGATGGTTTTCCTCATTGGTGGTTCCTGGTGGGCCTTTGTGGCAATTTCTCCAGAATGTTTATGGAGGAGTTGGTGTGCTGGGTTACACATATTAAAACCTACCATAGACTCCAGTTTGGAGAACCGTCAGAATTTCTGAGGTCATTGGCAATGGTGCATGAGTTGCATTTTCCCCGTAGAAGAATCTTTGCCCAATAGCATCTCATCTTTGCTTTTGCTTTTATTTCTCCAAATACTGGAAATCGAAGCCTTCCATCATGTACTTTCTCTTCGGTCTGTTTTCTCCTGCTCTGAAATTGCAAATGTCTTCCTCCAGTCTGTCACCTGTCAGCAATATCCTTCACTGGAAATACTTTTTAAATTTGACATCAAGTAAAAAAAAAATTATTAATTCCTCCCTCAAAGTTTGTACTTTTGAACTTCTACCCAAGAAATCACTCTATACCCTGAGGTCAACACAGCAGTTTAGAATTTTCTTTTTTTTGAATACGAAAGGCATAGTGTTCATGTTTCTGGACCTTGCTTTTGTATCTGGCATGCCATGGTAGAGGTTCAACCTTGTATGTGAATAAATATCATACATGTCGCCGTTGCCAAATATCCCAAATATCTGTCTAGGAAGCCAGTGTTTTCGCCCACAGCTTTGCGATTCAACCTCTGTTATACATCAGATTTCTCTGCTGCTGTCTCTGCGTCTCTTCTGTCTCTCTCATACGGGCTATTCTGTTGCATTGGCCCATAGCCTCGACACCAGTCCCACGCTGTGTTCGCACTGTGGTTCTGTAAGGTGTCATAATAACCGGTTGGGTGAGGCACCCTCTCTCTCCCCTCTCCTTTTGAACGTCCCCAATTTCCCTAGCTATTCTTGGAATCTTATTCTTATACACACATTTTTAACCAGTTTGTTAAGTTTCTTAGGAAGTCCTGCTGTGAGAGAGTCTACTCCACAGGGTTGGCTGGATGACTGAATGAGGTAAGGGATAAAAAGGGCTTTTGTAAACTGTTCACAAAAAGTCTAGAGAAGTCAATAGAGGATTGAGATAGGGCAGGGCTTTGGGGGTCAGCCAAACATGCATGTTGAAAATTCCTTAGAATTTGGATAAATCATCAGAATCCTCTGATCCTCAGTGTCTTTGTCTGTATGATTGAAGTTGAAATTAACCAGCTCCCAGGCTTGTGGGGGGGCAGTCATTCTGTGGGGGCACTGCAACCTGGTGCCCTCTAGGGCTGGGAGCTGGGCTGGGGGTGGGGGAAGTATCACCAGGGAATGGGGAGCAAGGGGGTGGAGTGGGGGGAGTGAACCCTAAGCCAGGCCTCACACAAAGGATCTGCACTTCTGTTGACGGGATACAGGCTGCCAGGTTAATGAGATCATTCATCAACATTACATTCAGGGCCATGATGGATTTACCCAGATCCCCCGCTTGAATCTTCTGGGGGAAAGGACATTAATGGTGACATCTGTGAGCACAGGGATGTGTGTCAGCCTCCCGGAGTGGTGGTAGGGAGAGGACTTGTGAACCTCTCCAACTCCTTCTGCTTCAACATGTTAAACTCGGCAATGTCTGGTGAGACCTGCTATGTTATTACTTATCTGCCCTAGAATCAGCTATCTCTGGGAGGAGTGTCTGCCATTCAATGCTCAAACAATGCTGGGAGGCAGAAAGGTAAAGTGGCAAGGGCACCAGGTTTGGAGGTAAATGCACCTGGGCCTCGGTCTGAGCTCTTCCAAGTACTGGCTGGCTGTGTGACCTTGGGCAAGTCATTGTGCCTAGTAATTATACCTGCCATGTAGGATGGTGGAGAGGGTCATGGGATATAACGAACGCCAAGGAATGTGATAAATGGTAATATGTCACCGAGATGTTAAGGAATTGAGATCGTTTCAAAAAACAATCATGTGTTGCCTGTTAGGCAACCATTTCTTTGCAGTCTTACCTTCAGCCTTGCTATTCTCTGAGTGCTGTCATACCTCGCTGCCAAGTATTGTGGACTCTAACAGCTGGCCTGGGCTCTATGGCTTCATGACGCCCACAAGTTGGCGTGTATACATGTGTAGGCATACGTGTGTGTGTTTATTGGAGAGGGTGGTATCGTTGGATCAGAGGTTATGAGGGATGAGAAAGATTATGGCCAAACCCAAGAGTTTAAGGGACAATGAAAGTAATTTGGACTTTTCTTTTAAGGCAAAGTGCAACCAATGATTACGAATCCAGAGTGACCTTATGATTAATAATCATGATGATTAGCAAAAACAACAGCAGGAACAACAGCTCAGTGTGTTCTGGATACTTCATTGATTGCTCCGTGTTCTCCCATTTATCTCTGTGACAGTCAAATGGATCCTTGTCTGACAGACGAGGAAACTGAGATTTCCGAAGTTGAAGTGACACAGCTGGTGGGTTGTCGGAGCCGGGAATCAAACCCACGCCTTGCCTGGTCTCAATACCCAGGCTCCTAATACCTCGGAAAGGCTGTCAGTTCCCCAGGGAGATTCATCTGGGGTTCTTTTCTCTGTCAAGGGCACAATGCTCCAACCGTGTCACTTCTGAAAACAGCAATTTCTGGAACTGAAACTTCAATTTTTCAGATTGGGAGGCTGACACTTGAGCGGAGCGGAGCCATCATGCTAGAGCATGTGTTCCCCCCCACCCCCCATCACAGCTGTGGAGGTGGCCGTCGCAAAGAAAGCAGAGGGAGGCAGCCAGCTAGAAAATCAGAAACGAAAAAACGTGGCTTCCCTTGGCAGACGATTTGTATTTTTTTTGGTTCAACAGGGTGCGAGCCCTTTCACGGTGACTTCCCACTCAACGCCCACTGGGAGAGAGAGCCGTGTCTTGAAGCCGTGGGACCTGGCCAAGACACCTGCCCCCCACCCCACCAGCTCAGACCACAGAACAGCACGGGCTGTTCTCAAGTGTTCTCGAGCTTATTTGGTGATCATTAAAAATGTTTTCATTTTCACATCACCTGATAAAACCCACTTGGGGTAAAAGAAAAGAGATTGAAATAATCTATAAATCTTACGTGCCAGAAGGCCTCTTGGCTTAGGACAGAGGGTAAGGACCGAGGAAGCAAGCAGAGAGTCCACTCCACGCTCTGCTGCTCCCCAGCTGGGTCATCTGAGGGCAGTTCCTTTCTCCCTTGACACGGGACCCATATATATCGAAATAGCAGGTGGCGCCGCTCACCCTGAATTCCTGGGAAGGCTTTCACGCCACATGTTCTGTTCGTGGCTCTTGCCGGAGTGGTATGGCATCATTTCCTTGTCTCTGAACATCCTAGTCTTTATTTATAAAACAAGGGTGATAAAAGAATATCTTCTTCGGAAGGGTTGTTTGCAGGATCAGGATGGGATAATGACTGCAAAGAGGGGAACGGGAGCTGGCATCAGAGTAAGAGCTCAGCAGCCTTCACTCTCTTCCCACGTTATTTTCCAGAAATTGGAGGCAATGGAGATAAATAAGGTACAGTGCAATCTAGTGCTTGGGAAATCAAGCATAAAGATAAATGATGGTAGCGAACTTTGTGGAACAATATAAAACGGGAGATTACAAAGTGATACTTGTCTAAATATTAGGTAAGTGACAGAGTGAAGAAGTATTATAACTTCTGAAGAGGGAAGGTGTTTTTGGTGAGGGTCCCCAGAAGCGGAGTCTGGGAGGAGCCTTCCTGTGGGTGGTGGACGGCAGGGTGGGGCGGGGAAGAAGCCAGACGAGGGTGTGGTTTCAGGGAAGCCCCAGCCTCCACTGACTCCTGCAGGAATGCTCTGGAATGCACATGGCATCTTAGTGTTCACCTCTGCTTGCACCAAGGTCATCAGGCCTTGGCAGGGCTGTGCTAGGAGGACTGCACAGCTGGGCACTTCTGGGTCTGTCTGCAGGTCTCCCAAGAGTCTCAAGTATCAGCCATTAAAAAAAAAACAAAAAAACTCATGGAAGTTGGTGAGAGGGTGTATGTTGCAAACTCGGTATTTTCCTAAAGTAGCTGCAGCAATATTTCCCATCCCATAAGCTCTTTGAGGACTTCGCTATCCCCCCTTGGGAGCTGTAAGTAATCTGTTGACTTGAGGCCCTGGTGACCTCCCCTTCCAGTGGAAGGAATGCTTTATAACTCATGAGGCTGGACCGTGAAAGGTTATCCAGTTTTTTCTTGGAATACTTGCCCTTAGAACCCAGCCACAAGGCTTTAAAGAAGCTCAGGCCACATGGAGACCAATGGGAGGAGGAATCAAGAACTCCAGCCCTCAGCCCTGGCTTAGCTCCTACTGGCAGCTGGCCCTCATTTGCCAACCATCTGACTGAGCCTTCTTGGAAGTACGTCTTCCCTTGAGCCCCCCGGCCTGATGTTGCCAGGAACCAAGACGAGCCTCCCTCATTGTGCCCTGACCAAGGTGCACAATCATGAGCAAAGTGAATGATCATTCTTGTTTTAAATCTCTGAGCTTTGTGAGTGACTTGTGTTTTATTTGCAGCAGTAACTAGGGCAGGGTACGAGAAAATGGTTAAAAAAATTTTTTTTTGGAGTCTGGGTACAGCATGACAGTGTAGTAGAGTTGTTGGGGTCATGTTCGGGTCCTCTGTAGCATGCTGGTGTGCCCATCTCCTGTACCCCTTGAGGGGCGGTGGTTGCCATCTTTTGGAGAATGACCTTGGGCCTGATGAGAGCCATCTTGACTGGGATGTACCCTTTCCTCTGAGAAGTCCACAGCCAATGACAGACCAACATGGGACACCAAAAGGCTGTCCTTTGTCTCAAGGTGGAACCAACTCCTTGGATCCCCTGGGCTTCTAAGCTCCCCCAAGGGTCACATGAAATCTGGCTGCCTCACCCTTGCTTGGGTTGTTGGCCCCTACCTCACCTTTCTTGTCTCATTCCTCTTCTCCTAGGGGTACTCTGTGAATAAATCACTTGTACAAGCAACCCCCAACTCAGGGGACTTGACCTGGGATGGATGGTATTTTCTCTAGAGTTATTATCATCCGACTCACATGTCACAAAAACTACATGTTTTTGTATATAGATGTGTTGTTGCTGTTGTCCGGGATGACTTAGCAGACATGTTATTGGTATGTATTTAGAGTACCCTCAAGGGGTAGGGGATGGGCATGTCTTCATAGCTGAGAAAGGACAGTGGTCTCTGTGTCCTAAGCCTGGACTGGGCAGTCTTGGATCTGAAGATTGTGGTTCCCCGTCATGACTGCGGATTGCACCCCGTCCCCGAGGCCCGTGGGCGCCTGCACATGCAATTAGAGTGATTTCCAATTCCGCACCACAACCTGTGGAAAGCACATGCCTCAATTAAAGGGCAGTAGTTTCTAGTAAGTCTTGGTTGTAAGGTCTTATGCTATTTTTCACAGATCAAGCCCCTGTCCCTTGACACCATCAGGATATTAGAAAAATCCCAGGGCCTGCCAGGGGATTACTCTGTTTATTAAATTTAGCTTCACAAACAGAGATGCTCTGCACTTTGTATCACCCTTGAGAACTTGAGCATTAAGGCATTCTATTGGCTTGAAACCCAGCCATTTCACAAGACAATAAAACAATGTATGTTCTTTTCAATTTTTTTTCCTGTATACTTTATTTGCTAGGGGAAGTAAAACGTAGTGCAATGATACACCATTATGTGATATGGAAGCTCTCTCGGTTGAAATTAAATCTCACCATTACAGGGTGAATATCCAGATCTGTGGCGTTAGCATTTTTACTTGGTGCATGTCAGTGCCTGAGACCTGATGTGATATTTCATTCCCCCTGGTGTGTTTGGGCATCCTTTGTTCTAGCATGGAGCTTTGCAAATGATGTGAGTGCGCAGCTTAACGTTCAGAGAATCCCAGGATGCAGAATTGCAGGAGACTTCAGAGAGGGTTCGGCTTAGATATTTCCTTTTTTAAAAATGAGGAGACTGATGCCCTAAAAAAAATATGCTTTCCCAATGGTCACAAGGCTGGTTAGTGAGTCAATAAGCCAGCTATTCTGACTCAGTTCCATGAGTGTTCTGTCCATCCATGCAGCTCGCTGCCATTCTTGTCCTTTGTGGGGAAGGAGCTATACCACAAGTGTTGTTTGAATTCATTTGTTATCTGGCTCCTACTGCCGTTGGGCAAACCATACCTTATTCCGTGGAGGAGCAAACAGGTTGGCTCTGTAAGTCCTAAGGGTGGTGGGAGAGTGCAACTCTATGAAAATATTTTCCCCAGGTACTATAAAATGCTCTTTCTTCCTTGCCATCATAATGTGAGACATGAATGCCATGGAGAATTTACTGAAGATGATATTCTAAGACATTGTAATAATACCATAGTAGCGTGATAAGATACGAATCCCTCATCCTTGCAAGAGCAAAATTTCCCCCCAAATTGGGGTTTTTCAAAGTCTGTCTATCTTTAAAAGGTGGAGGCATGGCCAATGAACTGTGTAGTTCGGTAGTTAGGATTCAGGGTGGACTTGTTTTCTGGTCATGATGGGATCAAGCCTCAGTAGAGTCTCCTAATTTCTGCTAGGGGGCACACGATAACACAGTGGTTAACCCCGGAGGCTTTGAAGTCTAATACCTGGTGTTGCTGAAGCTGGTATTCCTCATGCTTGTTCCCATATGTCATTTCACCTCTTCAAGGCTCAGCTTCTTATGCGTAGATGGAGGATAATTTTTTTATTGATGCCTCTGTAATGTGGTTACTTCGTGGATTAAATGAGATCATTGATGTGAAGCCCTTTAGGACAATGCCTCAATTTTCAGCAGCACTTGGTAAATGTTGGCTCCTTTTGTCAATAATAAGAGCCATCAATTTGTGAATGTAAGTTGCCTTCAGGCAGAGTCGTAGGCAATGTTCGCAGGGTCTGGTGGCAACCTTGAGCTGAGGGTTATCTCCCTTGCCCTACAGGTAGATACATGATGGTATGGAGAGGTGAAACTGTTCACTCAAGTTTACCAAGTTCATATCTGCAAGTTCTAGGTCTTGAATCTGAGTTTGTCGGAACCCAAAGCCTGTGCTCCTGTCACTACGTTTCTAGAACAGAGAGGGATCTTGGAGGCCACTGAATCCAGTGTTACCACAGAATAATGTGTTTATATGCATCACGTCAAAAATAACTATTACATTGTCAAATTATTTTGAGAAAGGGGACTCACTGCAAGTCCTATTGAGGAGACAGCATTAACATTAGAGTACTTCTACCTTTATGAGGCTTCAGGGTGAATAAACATTCGTAAATATGTTAAACTCAGAATTTTCATTGAGTATCTTATAGGCCTAGCATCCTACAGAACATTCATTTGAGATACACTGGTCAGGGCTAGCATACTTGCTTTGTAGATGAGGAAGAAGGTCAAGAGGGCTCAGTAGGAGCCATGAGGTGAGCCATGATTAGACCCCACCGCTCCAGGTCTGCAGGCTCATTATCCATCCATTGCAGTGCTCTGCCATCTTTCCCACCCCCATGCCCCTCATCGCATTTATCAGCTCGACATCTAGGACACTTCGCATTTCACAGTTAGGACCTCCTCCTCATCAGACAGAGGATTTCCCCTCCTCCTACACGCTCTCCTCCTTCCGTTTTACGACAGCCCCATCTGTTGATGAATCTGTCACCAGAGTGACAGCATTCTGATGATGTACTCACATAATACATTATCAAAGTGCCAGTCCTGATGGCCCTGTGATGTATGAGGCTGGCGTTTGTCAGTGCCCTGCCGTTCCAACAGAACCATTTATCACAACAGCGTCCTCTTCGTGTGGGCACTCCACGGAGACACCCTCCTGGGGAAATGAGCTGTAGGGGACTGAGTGGCCAGGTGACTGTAACACCAGGGAGCCACCAGAGAGATGGGCAGAAGGCATCTATTAGTCCTGGAGTGGGGAAGAGTGTTCTATGGGCTCCCCTTGCTGAGCCTAACATTCTTTCCAATGAATTCATTCAAATATATCAAGTCAGGCACTCATCTAGGTGTCAAGGATTCAAATCATAATACGAATAGCAGTCAACGGTACTTAAGCTCTTCCTATACACTAAACACTGTGGTAAATGCTTTCTAGATGGTACCCCCTTAAAATGCTGCGTCTAGAAGAGCTCCATCTTTAGAAGAGACAATGGAGACACTCAGCAGCTAGCTGTGACTGATCTAGCGTTTCAGCCTTAAGCCTGGGTTTAGACCCAATTCCACCATGTATTAGCTGTGCGAGAGTGGAAAAGCTCATGAATTTCTCTGGGCCTTGCTTTCTCCATTGGTAAAATGACGGTAAGAGCTAAGGTCTACCTTTCAGGGTTTGTGAGAATGAAAGAAGACCATGTATCATTTATATAGAAAGATTAGTACCAGGCCTGGTGCTGGATAGTGTTTTAGGCAGTAATTTTATTGGAAAACGGAAATATATCAGTAATTATTATTAGGAACAGATTCATTAAAATGTAACTAATACCCAGATCTTGGTTTTAACTACCATTCTCTAACGAAGGAACCAAGGTTCCTTAGAGAAATGCCTGAATCTAGGGCTGGGGCAGAAACAGTAGGGATTGAACATAGAGCATCTTGTAGTGAGGGCGTGTTAAAAAAAAAAAAAAAGAAGAAAAAGAAGAAGAGGGGGGAATGAAAATAAAAGGATGAAGGAGCAGGTCAAAGGGACCTAAGGACCAACCTGATAGAGCTCCTAATCACTAAATTGGAAAAATTTAAGCAATAAAACAAATAACAATGCTATTGGATTATAATCCAAAAAATAAATATCCATGAGTCCATACGAAGCTAGTTCAGTAATGTCAATCAGCCTCACAGCCTCCTGGTAAGTCACTCTGGACACTGGGGTACCATGTCCGTGGTGACACGCACGGCCTCTTTTCTATCGAGAGCAAGGGCAGAGTTGACATGCTGTTGTTTATTTCACCTTTCACTAAAGCCCCCAAATCTTTGTGCCTTTGAACCGGTCACGGCTGAGGAGCACTTGCCACCTTTAGAGGAGGGCTGGCCTTTAAGAAAGCCTCAGACATCATGGGGCTGCAGGTGGCAAGACAGCTCTCACCTGGGCAGGGTGCAATGATTTATACCTGCTCTGTCGGAGGTCACTGAGCAGCTCAAAGCTAAACTGAAAGATTAAGAATTGATCCAGATATGATAACCCCCTGGAGTAGACACCCAGGCTTCCAGTACAGGCTTCTACTCAGTGACCATGAGGCACAGCACAGGGGCCTTGTTTGCTGGGAGCTGGGGAGATGCTCCGGGGCTGTCCTGGGTACACGCAGCACCTGACAAGTGAGTCCTGGGCTCCTTGTGTGGGAAAGTGGTATATTTCGAGGTAAAGGAAGCTTTGAAGGGATTTTTAGTCACTTTATTTATTTATCCAAGTATATCCTGAGAATCAACAAGCCTCACCTGTGCCAGGCTCCCTGTCCAGGGCGGAATTCGGAAGCTGAAGTCTATGGAATCTGGGGCGGAGGGTGGTCAGCGCCCCCCACCCCCACAAAACTAATGCAAAATGGGGTGTTCTCCTCCACCGGCTCCGTGAGCGGGTTACTGCTTCTGATCTTAGTTTGGCCTCCAGTCCTTAATTTATAAAATGAGCTTAATACTAATATCTATCTTAAGCCTTGAATAGATATTTCTCTGAAGAAGATCTACAAATGGCCAAGGAGCACGTGAACAATGTTTAATGTCATTGGTCATTAAAAAACGCAACTAAAACCACAATGAGATACTACTTCAGCTCACTAGGATGACTATATATATATATATGTAAAACAGAAAATAACATCTTTTGGCAAGGATGTGGAGAAATAAGAACCCTCGTGTGCTGCTGGTGGGAGTGTGAAATGGGGTAGCCATGGTGGAAAACAGTTTGGTGGTTCCTTAGAAAGTTAAATATACAGTTTTCGTGTGTTTCTGTATGACCCCACGCTTCCACTCTAAGATGAGAGTGAATTTTTTTTTGAAGATCTTATTTATTTGTCAGAGAGAGAGAGTGCACAAGCAGGGGGAATAGGAAGCAGAGGGAGAAACAGGCTCCCCGCTGAGCAAGGAGCCCAGTATGGGGCTCGATCCCAGGACCCTGAGATCATGATCTGAGCTGAAGGCAGACACTTAACTGATTGAGCCACCCAGGCGTCCAGTAAACGAATGTTCATAGAAGTGTTATTAATAGTCAAAAGGTAGGGACAGCTCAAATGTGTATGGACAGATGAATGGATAAACTGTGGTCTGTACATGAACTGGAGCAGTGGAGTAGTATTCAGCCCCAAAGAAGAACGAAGTAGTACCAATTATGTGCTACAACTTTGGTGAAGCTCGATGATGTTAGTCTAAGTAAAAGAACCCAGACCTGAAGGGTCACACATTATATGATTCCTTTTATATGAGATGTCTGGAATAGTCGAATCCATAAAGACAGGAAGCAGAGTGCTGGTTGCTAGGGGTCTGGGCAGTGAGCAAATGAGAGTGATTACTCAAAGAGTGTTTCTCTGGGTGATGGAAAAATGTGACACTAGAGAGAGGTGGTGGCCGCACAAGGTTGTGAATACATTCAGTACCACTGAGTTGTACGCTTTAAAATGGGTATGTGTTTTCATTTGAGCTCTGAAAGGGCTATGCATGGTGATTTACTCTGACATTGTGAGGTAGGGGTTGGAGGCAGTGTTGGGGTGGTCCCTGGAGGAGGAGACAGGTGAATGTGGGGGATATATGTTGTCGAGTTCTGTGAAGTGTGAGAACAATGGTCAGTTATTCTAGTGGTCACACAGAGTGCTCTTAAAAACATAGTGCTGGGTATGAAAAGAAAGGCTTGGAATAAAATTGGTAGCCCTCTACCATGTAGGCGATTAAGTATGGTGGACACGAACCAATTGATATGCAATCTACAGAGCCACAGATGAAAGGGCACACAGCAAACAGTGGGATGATTTGGGGACTGGTAATGAATAAATAAAGAAAGCAAAAGGGGAACTTTCCTCAGCACAATGAAGGCACCGTGTCATGAACTGAAGAGTTTGAATAACTCAAACTTCTGTGCTTGAAGTCCAACAACCCAGAAAACAGAACACAAAACTGCACTAGTTTAGGTGACCAATATATGGATGGGCAAAAAATGATCTGGTGATGGGTTCAACTTTCAACCCGGGCTGCTAATTATCATCACTGGGTTTCCCAGACCAATGATATCAGGTTCTCCAGGAGATTTGATCGGGCACCGCCATCTTTAGAAGCTTCCTGGGTGGTTCTAATGTGCAGTCACAGGAAGGAGCAGTGGTTTAAGTGTCCTGGATCAAGGTAGGCAGAGGGGGCTTCAAGGATGCAGCAGTAGGATAAGCCTCAGGGGAGGAAAAGGCAGAGGCACAGGGGAGGCTGAGAGATGAGCAGGCACCAGATACCATAGGGTAGGGCCTTTGGACTCTTCTTCCAGAAGTTGATGGGAGAAATGCCGGGAGGGTTTTAGCTGGAGAGTGACAGGACACACTGTATGAGATGGGTGGGAGAGAAAGGAAGGACCCCATTGAGGAAACTGCCAAAATGATGCAGGTAAGATCATCAGAATCTGGACTAGGCAGGGGTGGGGAGAGAGTAGGCAATAAGTATCAGTTCGAAGAAGGAACAGCCATCCCCTTTCGTAGATGGGCAAACAAGGGCCGAGGGGAATTAGACAACTCTCATGCCATAGTCTCCAGGGGGCTTGAACAAGGTCTCCTGCCCCTGAGTTTGGTTCACTAGTTCAGTCTGAGTAAAGTGCTCAGTGGGTCATTTCATGTCTCAGAAATGACTGGAATATCACTGCCTGGGCATAGCAAGATTCCCACGATGCTCTGCAGTTGCCCCAAATTGGACTGGGGCTGTGGTAGCAGGCAGGTGAATGGAGCGAAGCAAGTAAAGTGGTGTGGCTCTCCGTGCAAGGGCAGCTTCCCAAGGCATGCTGCATCTGCTCAGGCTGGGACCTGCATTTATCTCTAGCTCCATGAAAACCATTGATAAAGGTGGGACAGTGGTTAATGATATGTATCCGGTGATGGTCGGAGAAGAGACCGAGACAAGGCTTTGAAGCATTTACTGCTTGCTGAGGATTGGTGTCCGAGTTGGCACTGGAGCTGGTTTTCTGCACCCCAGACCATCTCCGCCATTGCTCTGCACCCCATGGATTGGCATGGTCGGTCTTGCCAGCCGTTGGAATGCGCTCTTCCTTGCAACGCTTTGTCTCCATTCTGATCCAAGGGAAAGGCAGACCTCGTCTTGTTCAGGTTTACCAGGGTTTGTAATGGATGCTCTGAGCCCCTTTGAGAATTACTAAGCTGAATCATCAGTCTGGCAAACCTGCACCATTTGGTCCTCTCCGAAATGGGGGCAGAGGACAGTGCTGAGGGGACAATTTAAGAGCTTCCAGAAAAACAAAAAGAACAGTTCCCAGAAGAACGCGGGGGCTCTCGCTGTCACAACGGGGCTGCCCGAAAGACCCTGCATTGCTATGGAAACGGCGCGTTTCTTTTTTTATGGAACAGGCACATAAAACTCCCAGAATGTGTCATGGAATAAGTTACTGCTGTCCCGAGGCTGCCAAAGATGCACACCCTCATTAGGGGAGCTGTGTGACAGTTTGGGGTTTATAATGAACGGTTTGCAGGCTCAGAGGCTGAGCCAAGCTTACCCTGTTGGGATCACACCCTCTTGGTTTGGGGGACCAACGGGGGCCCCTTCCTCAACATGTCCACAGACCAAAGACCCCGTCAGCTTCTGCATGGAAGCACGGTGGCCAGGTGATGTAATTACGGTGCCTGCACATCTCATTTGCATGCAACCAGTGAGCAAATTGTGCCGTTTCCATAAAGACACTCTTGCTGAAATGGAGCGTTTTATCACCTTCTTTTCACCTGGAGCCCTTAATTGGGTAACTCTGCTCCCCTCAAAATTTTATTTACCTGGTAATATGCAGATGTTAGTTGGCCAGCTTAGAAAGAGAGAGGAATTCCAGAAGATTGGAAATAGACCACACAGGTGCATCCTCCCCTTTGACCTGGAGGGACGCAGCCCTGATTGTATGCCTCACCTGGTACCTGGGAGGTCTTTTGCAAAATCTTAAAAAATCTCCTGTGTTTCCTGTTGACTGACAGTGTCCCTGATAGTGCTGTTGAGAAAGATGAGCTTGTTTGGGGAATCAGACAATTAGATTGTGCAGTGAGGGAGGTGAAAAGGAAGGAGGCGAGACAATAAAGCTCAGGGAACACCTGGACTATTATCATTATGCCCTGGATAACCGTGAAGGATTTGTCATCAAGGAGGGGCTGACCACTGATGCTCAACATTGATGAACACGGGGCCAGGGGCACGGCAAGCGAAGACGTCCGTGGCCATAAAGAAAGAGCTGCTTTAATAAAAATAACACCCAGCCACTCAAAGGATGACGATATAGCATCTCCCTTGGGGACTTCCCCCTAAGCAGGGGGCAGTGTAGCAACATGCTTATGCACTTGGCTCTGAATGCTTGGGTTCAGTTCCCTGCCTGGCTCCGTCAGTGTTTTTGAGGCTTCCACGTTGATAGTCACCATCCTTGCTAGTGCCATGACCTCAAATAAGTTATTTAGCCTCTCGAAACCCCAGTTTCCTAATTTGTCAAATGGGGATTGCAATCATACCTTCTTCAGTGGCTTATTGTGTTGGTTAAATAGATGAATGTTTGCAAAGCGCTTAGAGCGCTGTAAGTAGTAAATGTTCGCCATTGCATTTAGTACTGCTCTTATCACAGTGTTGGGTGTGGGAAAGAAGTGGTGGCTCAATTATTCTCTTTTAAAAGAGAACAGTGGTTCAGCCGTGGCAAAAGGACATCTTTCTTTTATGACCCCTCATATGACTGGGACCAGCTCAGAATGTCCAATGAAGTCCCACAAAAGACTTTGCAATACCAAGACAGAAATAAGTAGGAAACAACAACAATATAACAACAATAATAACTCCAGCAAATCTAGCTTTTGGGATGTGGCTTAAACTCTGGTTACTCTTTACAAATTGTAAGCTCTTAGATGACCTCTAATGTGGCGCAAATGGCGACGATGGTGATGATGATGTTGGTGATGATGATGATAATGATGGTGATCATGACGGTGATGATGGTGATGATGAGAATGGTGGTGATGATGATAATGGTGGTGATGATGGTGATGATGATAATGGTAGTGGTGACAGTGATGGTGATGTTGATGATGGTGGTGATGGTGGGGATGATGGTGATGTTGATGGTGATGATGGTGATGATGGTGCTGATAATGATGGTGGTGAGGTGATGCTGATGATGTTGATGACAATCATGGGGTGATGATGATAGTTATGGGCACAGCAATCACCGTAACTGCCGTTTATTGAGTGCTTACTATATACTGTACTAATAGCTTGGCATTCCATCTCATTTAACTTTCACAACACTGTAATTTAGGTGCTGTCTCTATGTTCATTTCACAGCTGAGGAGACTGAAGTATAGTTGCAGTTGTCTCCCACTACCAGGAGCTTAGTTACAGTTATCCAGAGAGCTAGATGATGGTGGTGATGATGCTGGTGGTGGTGGTGATGATGGTGATCAGGGGCAGGATGGGGAACGTTCACCTCCCTAACTATGATTTACCTTCTGAAAGAGGTTAAATTTCTGAAGGTTCACACCCATTTGCATGGATCCTGACACAAGGAAGAACCACCTCTTCCTGGGGAGGCCACACTTATATATAAAATATCAGCATGGGATACAGTAAACTCCAGAATTCATCCACACAGGAGGGGGGTGGCTCTGTCATAGCCTCTGATGAAGGTTTGCATTGAGTGGGAGAGATTCACTGGCTATCTAAAAACAGGTGATGCTTTGCTCACGCTTTGGGCCTCATGGCAATCTTTTCGCATTAAATACACAGGTGTATTAGCTCATTGAATATTGCGGAAACTTGAAAGTTTAAAACAATTAAGTGACCTTGCCCATGTCACTGAGGAAGCCTGTGAATCCAAGTCATGTCTCTGGATTGTCAGTCCCTTGCGTCACACGGCCTCTCCCGGGGAGGTCCCGTGCAGGAAATCCAGACGGATCTTTTGCTTGGACGAGGTCACTGGTAATACAAAGAGTTAAAAACGCATTGAATGCAGATTCTGCCACTTCTTCACTGTAACATCGGGCAGCACATTTCACCTCAGTTTTGTCATCTCTAAAATGGAGCATGATGTTTCATTACATAACAGTTTAAGAATGAGAAAGTGATGGTGAGAGCACTTGTAAGCAGCATCTTTCTGAACAGAGGGTTTCAAATGCTTTTAATGAAGATGGGCCCCTGTGCTGGCTATATGGCTGTATTCCCCTTCGCCTCCACTCCCATTCCACTCTGTGCCCAACTCTGAGACCTGGGGGTGACCTGCAGGAATTATATTAACTGGCTCCCTTGCCCTCTAGGTGCTAATTGGGTTTGACCAATGGGAGGCAATGGAAGGAGGCTCGGGTATTTATTCCATGCCAGGTTCTCCCCCTCCCGGGACACTGTGAGTTGGCTCTGTTCCCTCTCCTGAAGGCCACAGCTCTTATCAGCCAACCCTATTATACCCCCCTTGTTTGCTTCCTCAGGCATAAGCCTCCTTCTGTAGCTACCCCCAGGCTACTGGACTCTGCTTTACTGGTTTCCATAGATCCTGCTCCTTCTTCTCTAACTATCCGTTCATTCAACATTACCTCGTTTGTGATGTCTGCTTGGGACCCTAACAACACTGTCCCTTTGAGATAATCGAGGCAATTACTATATGCCCCAATTTACAGATGAGACCCCCAAATTATACCTGCTACCCACAGAGGTAAAGAAACTTGCCTAAAGTCACCCCACAAATCAGATTCTCAGTACTAACAAGAGTCTCTTGATTCTAAGGCCAGATTTCTTTTTCTTTTTCTCTTTCTCTTTCTCTTTCTCTTTCTCTTTCTCTTTCTCTTTCTCTTTCTCTTTCTCTTTCTTTCTCTTTCCTTTCCTTTCCTTTCCTTTCCTTTCCTTTCCTTTCTTTTCTTTCATCTGGAGTATCAAACTTCCTTCTAATAGAAGGTAACCCCAGAGGCTTGGGGAATTTACAAAGGAAAGAAGAGAACTCATTCCAAGGCCCTGGATGTATCTTTGATGAGCAAAGGAATGATGGCCAGACCATATGTGAAAACAGAACTTGGACCCACAGCCCCCAGCAACCAGCCTGGGACAGCAAGCCATAGCCTCTGCAGCAATGGGCCCCAAATGGCCAGGACTTGATCAATAACTGATGGCTTCCTAATTTTTGATCTCACTTCTAACTTAGTACAAACCAGAAAAAGTCTAATATGCCCCCCTAACCAATCACACAGCTGTCCCACTTCTGGTTAGCTTGCTTCCAGTTTTCCCCATGCCAACAGTCTCTATATCTGAAACCTTTCCTTTTCTCCATGGTAAAGCTTTTTCCTCTCCTCTGCCTGCCTTTGAGTCTCTGCCAAATGTAGGAGATGCTGGCTGACTCCTTTGCTACAGTAAGCTCTAAATACATGTTCTCGTTCTCATTTAGATGGTCTTCATTTATTTTCATGCTGCGGTTCATACCTTTAAAACTGAGATGACCCACAATATACTGTCGAACAGGCTAATAGATAAGCTTGAAACATCTGAAAAATGGGCCAACCCATTGGATGGATTACCCACTGAGGGTTACTGGCTGCCATGCTGTGGCTGTCAGCAGAGTTCAGTTATTCTAGTTCAAGGATAAGTACCCTGCTACCAAGTGGCAGTCAAGAACCTATTGCATAGTCCAAGGAGGGAGGGGAAGGAAGGGATGGAGAGCAAGATAACTTATTTATTGAGAACTTACTAAGTGAAGTACTTTTGCCACATGATCTTATTGAATTCACACCACACCAGGTCTATGACAGGCACCGTTATTTCCATTTTAGGTGAGACAGATCAGGCTCAGGGAGTTCGTGTGATTTGCTGAAGTTCACCTACCCACTTGAGTGGTGGGGTAAGGTTAAAGCTGACTATGTCTATGTCATAGAACACTGAATGCAGCGATTTATAAACATTCTGGTATATTCAGTTTTGTTTTTTTGTTTTGTTTTGTTTTAAGCTCATGCTCAGTATTACTGAAAGAAAGAAGTGTTTTTCTTCTTAAACCAGTGGTTCTCACCTGTGGGCGATTTTGCACACACACCCCCGCCGAAGGGACATTTGACAATGTCTAGTGACAGTTTTGGTTGTCACGACTGGGGATGGGTGTGCTCCTGGCATCAAGTGGGTGCAGGTGCCAGATGCTGCTGACCCCCTCACAGTGCACAGGACAGCCTCCGGAGAGTCATTCAGCCTGGAATGTCGATGATGCCAAGAGTAAGAAACCCTGGTTTCCACACATCTAAGGCAGGCTCAGTATTGAACATAGCATCTTAGTCTTGGTACAGGATTTTCTTTTAATGATACAGAATCAATTTTCTCACCATTAAAACACTACATGATAATAACATGATGACTTGGGGCTTGGAGTCTGAAAAAAAAGCTCTTCTGTCCTCACCAGCTGAGTCTCTTTGGACAAGTGGTTTAATCTCTCTGAACTTCACTTTTTCTTATCTGTAAAGTGGGGTATTTCAATACTACTCTCGCTGGGCCTCTGTGAGCGTTAATGAAAGGAAGTACATAAATACTTCATGCAAGGCACCATATGCAGTAAGTCATTAATAATTCCTGTACTTTCCTCCCTCTCCCCTTTGAGACAGATACTATCACGTCCTCATTTAATTAAAAAAGTAAAAAAAGAAATACATGGTAGGCACCCACTAAGTATTAATATCAAAGGAAACTGTAAGCTTTAGTTCCAACTCGGTATGGACCATGGAGTTGAAAACTCACGGGTGACGCTGCAGCATGGCTGGGACTGGGCGGGCTCCAACTCATCACACCGTGCCCAAGTCTGTACTAGACTTTGGGGAGATAAGAGGAAGAAATAAGTCACGATTATGGTCATCAGGCATCGGTTCGGAAGGACGGTAAAAGCCGAAGGAGAGGACACAGGAGGACAAAGTTAAATTGATTCTTGGAATAAGCTAGAATCCAACCAGGGAGAAAAAAACATCCATCCATTCAGAAACCAAACAGAATTATTTCACGGGGAAAAGCGATTCTATATAATTTATGAATTTCCCTTTTTATTCTCCCTGGTTAAACAACAAAAACAGAAAATGCAGAATGAGTTTTAAATCCCAGCTGGGCTGAGAATATGATCAAAAGTGGGGGAAGTAAATAAGCTTATTGGTGAGACGTTTGCACTTTGGGCAAGGGGCTCAAACCTTTCCTTGCTGAGACCCCTCCCAGTGCGAAGGCCATTTTGAACATTTTGGTACACATTCTAGGAAATTTTTATTTTTTTTAATGTTTATGCCTGGATTGGAAACATCTTACCATTCAGTTTATTTATCTATTATTTATTTTAAAGATTTTTACTTATTTATTTGAGAGAGAGAGAGCACAAGCACACAGGTAGGGGGGGAAGGGCAGAGAGAGGGAGACTCTCAAGCAAACTCCTGGCTGAGTGCAGGGCCCAATGTGGGGCTCGATCCCATGACCCTGAGATCAGACCTGAACTGAAACCAGGAGTTGGGCGCTTCGCTGACTGAGCCACCCAGGTGCCGCCCCATTCAGTTTATCTTAATTTTTTTAATGTTTAAATGCTTACGTCGTGTGGGATAATGTGCATTTTCCAGTGATTCCCTCCTCTTCACTCCAGTGCATAATATTCTATTACAACGCAAGTTCCGTAATTTAGTTTCGCCTATGTCCTCACTGAGAGGCCCTTGGATTATTTCCAGTCTGGGGTTATTCTAGACAGCCAGTCCTGAACATTCGTGTATATATATATATATATCTCCATTATTTTATGATAGGCAAAACTCTAGATGACCCCCAATGATCCTCGCCTGCTGGTAGTCAAGGCTTTGTGTAATCCTCTCTCGAGGAACCCACCCTGAACCAATAGAATATGGCAATGTGGAGGGGATGTTGCTTCTGTTAGTAGGTTACGAAAGATTCTGACTTCTTTCTAGAAGGCTCTTCCCAATGCCTCCTCAGTTCGCATGCTTTAGCGAAGCATGGCGGCACTACAGAGGGCCACATGGTGGGGACCTGATCGCTCACGCAATGAGTTTGGACTGGATCTTTCCCAGGTCAACTTTTCAGATGAGACCTTCGCTCTGGCCAGCACATAGATTGCCACTTTATGAGGAACCATGGAGCACAGCACCCAGACCCCAGACCCATAGAAACCGCAGGATACTGCATGTTGATGGTTGAAAGTCCCAATGTTTAGGCATGACTTGTTACACAGCAAGAGATAACTAACATATGGAACTAACAGTTCAGTAGGGAGACTGAAAAAGGTAAACAGATATGTGTTCTGCAAGGCAGGATGTTATGAGGACCAACAGTTTTAGGGAAAGGGCGATGGGATTCTTGGGATGGAAAAACACTTTTCACTAAGGGTGCTGAGAAATCTGAGCAAGCACACATCTGCTTGTTCAAGAAAGGATTCATCTTTTCCCGTGCGCTGGGCGCCACGCTGGGCTCGGGGGCTCACATGATGAAGATGCCAACGTTGTTATTTTTTTCTTTTCCTTTTGATGTTTGCCCTCTAGGGACAGAGATAGAAAATGAAGAGTAAATAAACACCCGAAGAAGGTAATTTTTAGTAGACACAGGTAGGAGGGAAAGAGATAACGAGGGATCAGTAATGAACGCTAGGTGGGCTCTTTGTTTCTGGTGGTCAAGGAGGACAGATCACTGAGGAGGCCATGAATGCTGCAAGCCATCTTTGGTCTACACCCCGAACATGTGAGATTTCCATAAACTCAGAGGGGCAGGAGCACTGCCCTCCCACCCCCCGTGTTGGGTGCAGCACACCCTCTGCTCCAGGCGGTGGGTGACAACGGGAGGTGGGCTCAGCTCCACAAAGGCAGTATATTGGTTCAGGCTTCTGCAGCTCCTAACGGCCGGATGATGGATGCTGCGGTGGAAAGGGGGGACCTGCTTTGATGTTCGCAGCCTGGTTTGATTAATGAGCGGCTCTGCCGGGAGGCTACGCTGGGAGTAAATTACTCTTTTCAGAAATGGCTAGATCGGCACTATTGTACTAATTATTTCACAAGCTTGGGGTCAGTTCCAAATTCCCTGACACACACAAGGGAACAAACACCCAGGCTAACTGAAGCCGACAGAGCTCTAATTAAAGCAGAAATTGTTTGTGACTCCCCTCTCCCCCACCCTCCACCCCATCAGCTCTCTTTTCCCAGAGGAGGAAGCTGTCAGACATATTTCCTTCCTGCCCCTGGCGTGGCCCAGCGTGAACCCTAAGTTCCAGGAAGCCGTCCACAGTACCCATGTGCATATACTGAACACTGGCAAAGAGGGGAGATCTCTATGTTGGGTCTAGTGTCTTGGTTTCTGATTTCTTTCTCCTAATCACATGCACAGGTATTGTATTAATTAATTAATTCATTCATTCATCTCTGTGTATTCACCTGTTCATTCCATTTTTATTTATTAAATGCATTTTATGGGTCAGGCAGTGTGCTGAGAATTTGCAGTGTTCCAGCCTTCAAGAGCTTGCTGCCTGGTGGGGAAGACACATTCGTCAGATAATCACACAGACACGTGTAAAATTATAGCAGTGAGGAGACTATAATAAAAGGATTGTGGCTTTGAGGATGTATGATAGGGGATTTGGCTTGGCTGGGGGCTCAGATCCTTGAAGAGGTGGTGCCAGAGCTGAAAAGGTTTAATTAAGCAAAGGGTATGGGAAGAGGAGGAGGAGTGGTCAGCCTCAGTGGTGGAGAGAGCACATGCAAAGGCCCTGAGGTAGGAATAATGGTGATGTTTGGAAGAGACAGAAAGAAGGCAGTATGACTGGAGCTCCTCATGGAAGCAGATTGATTTGGATTCAGGCTTTTGTTTTGTGTGTGACCATGGGAGTCCTTTGTATATCTGCACCTCTGCTTCACCTGAAGAATCAGGATAAACTCTCTTAAGTCTTGCATAAACATTGTGGTGGTCTTTCTGGCAAGTTACCATAAGTACTAGTCTTTTTTTTTTTTTTATAGTTCAAAAGACACTTTTATTTTTTTTAATTTTTTTAAATGTGTTTTTATTATATTATGTTAGTTCACCATACAGTACTAGTCTTGACCTTCCTTGGCAGTCTTTCCTCCTACCAGTCCTGCCCACTGTTCCAGCTGCACTCCATTGCTTACTTTTCCCCACGGGTTCCTTGTACTTTCCAAGCTCTGTGCCATCCTGGCTACTCCTCACCAACCTCAGAAAGGCTGGCTTTCTTAACCCCTTGGCTGGCAAACACGGGGGCAAAGTCTTGGTTGCGTGTGTATGCGTTTGCCCTGCTACTTCATGGATGTTTACCATGTCACATGCTGTATACTGTTGAATGTTTATACCACTTACTGGGGTAGGGGGGCTCCTTTGTAAAATGATGGAAATATCCACCTTAATGCAATCTCTGAACTTCCTATGTTGCTACCACCGATGGCTCCCAATGGGTGTGTCTTAGCCATGGACCTTCACATATGGTGCTTTACTTAACTCTTCTGACAATCTTCTTGGCAGGCGCCACGCTTATCATTGTGCACATGAGTGATCCTCAGGTCCAACAATGTTGAGTAACTTACACAAAGGCTCATATCTAGCATGTAGGTGTCAGAGCTGGGGTTGGACCTTTTGTCAAAGTCTGTTTTTATCCACGAAGTCAGGTAGTACCAATATTCATTTTGGAAATAATAACAGCTGACGTACAGGAAAATGCTTATCACAGGGGAGGCGTTGTGTCAGACACTTTCCGTGCATTAGCCCACCCGTTTTATAGATGGGAAAACAGAGGCACAGAGGGACTCAGTGAACTGTCCCAAGATACAGCTAGTCAATAGTGCAGACTGGACTTACGCCCAGGTGTGAGATGCCACAACCATGATCTTATGAGACAGTCACCGTCTTCTCAGACTCGATGCTCGGGTCAGAAAGCAGCTTTCTTCTGATGTTCCACAAAGCCACTTTCTGAAGGTGGTTGGCATGTCTGCTTACGGTAGGCCCAGAAAGGATGTAATAGGGCCGTGTTCCCTTAGGTTCCTTTACTCTGGGAGTTGGGGATTTTTCAGCTCAAGGATTGTGTGCACCGTCTAAAAAGAATGAGCTAAATGGGAAAATCAATAATGCACACAGATGGTCCCGGTGATGTTTACACTATTTAAGAGAACAAATTATTCTGAAGCACCTGGGATTCATTCTTTCCCCTACAAAAGGAGAAAAGCAAGGGAATTACAGGTTGTCCTTTTCTATTCATTGAAGCAGACTCCCTAAGAGGCAATTATTCTGTGTTTATATTAGTTTGCATTGGCTATGTTCTACCAACCACCCCCACCAACGCCAATTAAGAAAGTTTCACTTTACTGCAATTTCCAGTATAGATAATACGTATGAAAGAAGAGAATTCACCCAATGAACGTTTATTGAGTGACTACTATACACCAGATACCAGGCCAGGCGCTGGGACTAAGGAGAAACAGCCATCAATGTACCAACAACCAGGACAAACAGTCACAAAGCACTACCTTTGTGCCTAGTTCTCGTCTAAGAATTCATGGACTCTATACAGGCCTACGAGACAGATGTTGCCATTTTGCCTTTTTATAGAAGAGGACACTGGGGACAGAGGTCATGCATTTAAATATGAAACAGGCAGGATGGGAGCCCAGGCAATCTGATGGAGGAGTCAAATAGAGTCCCTGCTCTGGGATGGCTGGCCTATTGAGCGGGGGAGGGCAGACAACAAACGCACATGCATACCAAAGAGGCGGGCAAATAAAAAAATACACACACCTACCCCCCGCCCCCCACTGTAAAATTGTAGGGTCTTGCAGACAAAAGAAGACGCTTGGACATAATGAGGACAGGGAGAGTAGGTGGGGATTTTTCATAAAACGTGGTCCAGGAAGACCTCACAGAGAGGCTATGTTGAAGCCAAAGAGGTGAGGATTGGTGAAGATTTTAGTGGTGGTTTGATGGAAATTCCAGAAAGAGGGAATTAGGGTGGTAAGGACTCTGAGTTGCCACTAAGCTTGGAGTATCTGGGGCTCTGAAAGGAAAAGACCCATGTGGCTGGGATTTAGTGACTTGGGTTGAAGGGAGCAATAGAGGTGAGATGGTGACTCAGACCAGATCACATAGGGTTTTCGACCCCACATTTTTGGGAGGCTAAAATGAAATTATCTATGTAATTTGCATATTACAGTGCCTGGAACTTAGCACTCAATTAGCGTTCACTTTCGTCATCATTGTGGTTATTCCATATCTTGTTCCAATGACTTTGATTTTTTATAGATTACTTAAAGGGAAAAAAATGATGCTTTTTCTTTTAAATTGTTTCCCTCTCTCCAAAGAGTTTATGTGTATAGTCTTCTGGAAGAATTCTAGCTGGGAAGGCCTCAGGTCCGTCCCAGGAGCAGTGGGCGGAAAAGGTGCTGAGATGTGTGTGTGTGTGTGTGTCTGGAAACCACCTCAGTGCTCACTGACAGATGAATGGGTAAGGAGAATGTGGTATGTGCAAACAATAGAATACTATTCAGCCTGGAAAAAGAGGGAAACTCTGCAATGTGAGACAACGCAGAAGAGCTCTGAGGACGTTAGCTTATGCAAAATAAGCCTGTCAAAGCAGGACCAGCCCCGCGTGATTCTTCCTGTACGAGTGCTCTGAACAGTCAAGCTCCCAGAATCAAGGAGAGGAAGGCTGGTTTCAGGGGCCTGGGGGAAGGGGAAAAGGGGACTTGCTAGTCAACGGGTATAAAGGTTCAGCTGAGCAAGAGGAACGGGCTCTCGGTTGTTAGACAACTTTGTGCCTATAGTCAGCAGTCCTGTACTGGGCACCTAACAGTGAGTGAAGAGGGTAGATCTCATGGGAAGTGTTCTTTCCACAGTAAAATAAAATAAAATAAAATAAAATTAGGTAAGTAAAGTAAGAGAAGATAAAATAAAATAAAATAAAATAAAATAAAAAATAAAATAATAAAATAAAACAAGAAAGCGAATGGCCATGTCACATCTGCAATGGAGATTGGAGGGCAAGAGTCACGGAGTCGGGCCAGGGGCTGCTTCTCGCTCGGACGTGCATCCTTACGCTGCTCGCTAAGCCTCGCGGCGGAGATGACAGCAAGCCTGTGCCGAGGAAAACCTAAGGGCTTTATTTTAAGACCTTCTGTCAGGAAAGGACTTTGGAGCAAATGCAGCCACTCGACTGCATGCCTGAAGGTCAAACAGTAGCAGCTACATGATCTGCTGGATTTGAGGAAACATTTAAAACGGAAGGAGAAGAAGGGGGAAAAAAAATCGCACCCTTCCTGAGGAATCGTTTCTGTTTTTACCAAGAGACCGGGGAGGGCGTGAGAAAGTTCCGGTAGGAGGGGATAAAAGGGAGATGGAAAACCTGCCTCTTCAGCGACTGTTGAAATTGTTCTTAAATCAAGGAGCGGTTTCCCGACAGGGCCACGTAATTGGTTATAAATGTTGGAGTTTGTTTCAGTGAGTCCTGTCACTGCTGAGCAGCTGTCTCACTTTGCAACCGAGCACCACACAGACGGAAGTTTGGGTGCAGCCTGTCTTTTGTCTCCACCTCTGACGCGTCTGAATTGGTTTTTGGAGAGATGCTTCTGGCTGAGGCTTGAGGGAGGAGAGGCCCCCCGTTTTCCTGGCCATCAGCAGAGGGAACGGGGAGGGGAGACGAGCTGCCTGCCTTCTTGGGGGCCCAGGGACACTGTGACTGGGAGCCAGGAGGAAGTGGTGGTTGTGTTTCCCACCTTTATCAGCCCAAGGAAGCCGTCCGTGCATTGGAAGGGGAGGCCCGTCTTTTATTCTCATAAAAGCAGTGAGAGACAGTGGGAGGGCCGCTGGGTTGAAGGTTTAGTGTAGACTTTGCTTCTCACGCACCAGGTGAGGGTTCTCTCTAGGATGGGGCTGCCGATACCTGCATCGAGATCCGTTGGAAAGATTAAGTTCATTGATCCGGAGATGAAAGCTTCAGTTAAGGTGCCTGGCAAACAGTAGGCACTCAATAAACGTCCAGCTGAATCCCTGTCTTTTAAAAGCCACTGCTGTCCGCTCTGGCTCACTTTGATCTCTCCCTCTCTTAAGCTTACATGTCCTCCGTCTCAAGCGCTGGATGCTTAGCTCGGGGCGGTAAAGACATTGAGTTCCAATATCGATGTGAACACCGGGCTTTGGGTCGGTGCACATCACCTCCTGTCCTTCTCTAACTGCAAAATGGTGATGTGATCACTTCCCCGCCTCCCAGCATGGTTGTTAGGTTTAGATGAGTTAAGAGATGGGCAAGCATTCAGCGTCCTTAAAAACGTGCCACACATGGAAGGGGTTGTTATATTATATGCCATCTTCTGCTCATTTCCTCCTCTTTATTAAAAGCCTGGCTTTCCACCCAGGTTGTAGGATTACTGAAAGCAGGAACCACCTGTTTGTGCTCTTGATCCAGCTTACTGATTTCGTCCTTTGATGAATAATGTTAAGGGGAACTTTTGAAGGGGTTGGGGAGTTATCAGTAGTAAGGAGCTCATACTCAAGGATTTTCTGTCGTCTCTTTGTTCACTGAATCTCAGAATGTATATTTTCTTGCACAGCTCTCCCCGTTTTTCTCCTTGTTCCAGCCATGCTTTCAGTGTTGGGAAAATCCCTGTTCCATCTTGCCTCAGGACCTTTGAACATGCCAATCTTGCTTCAGGGATACTCTTCTTCAGGCTTTTGCATGGATGGTTCTCTTGGTCCTTAGATCTCATAAAAAGGGTCCTTCCTGATCTAATGTTACTCCCCTTTCCCCAACCTGCTACTCTCAGAGGGTGCACCAGCCTATTTCATTTCCTTATTACTAGGGGAAATGATCTCATTCCATTACGGTGTGCATTTCTCTCTCTCCCACCAGAACGTAAGCTCCGTGAGATCAGGGACTTTGGTTTTTGTTACCACCACGTCCCTCATGTCTAGAGCAGTTTCTGGTATGTTGTAGATACACAGCAAATGACTGTTTAATCAGTTACCTTTATTTTTTTTTTTGCACAATTTCAGGTTTCCTTCCTCTAGGAAGCCTTCCAGGATTGTCATAGTACTTGTTGATTTTCCCCACTTCAAGATTTTCTCCTTTTAGAGTTGACAGTGCTTTACAGCTTGATATGACTTTCTGTCTCATTCCTTCAAATATAATGGTCGGAGATGATCTTACCTTCTATCCCTTTGTGTTTGAGGTGAACATGAAGGAAGTCTCCAGAAAAAGTCTAAGAGAAATCTCTTTGGTCGGCTTGGGTAGAGAATAAGAAGCAGAGAGCTCTGGAGTCTGCTGAAGACAGAGGAGGAAGGGGGGGAGAACGAGTTTTCTGCGTTCATGCCTTGGCTTTCCATTTCTGGACAAATTACGAAATAAGAGGAAAGGATGTTCTCCCATTTTCTAGAGCAATAAAATCTGGAATGAGTCAGAGGTGACACAGAGTCCGAGCTCCCTCATTTTTCAGATGAGAAAGGAAAAGACAGAGGGGAATAATACAGAAGAGAAGCATACAAAATTTGTGAATACCTGTGTTGTGGGTTATTTTCTTACACCTCATCCCATTAAATCCTTGTAACTGTCAACAAGGTCGATGATGTTCTTCCCATTTCACTGATGAGATAAGAGGCTTGGGGAAGTTAAGCAAGTGACACCCAGCTAGCAAACAGCTAGGACTTGAACCCTGGTCTTCCATGCTTCTTCCATACCTCATTTAGGGTTTTAGAATAAATCTCCCACCTTTCCCTCACGGGGCTCTACCTCTCAAAACTCTGTCTTTGAAACCTGCTAGAATTCATGGGGGGTGTTTAGGGTGGGGTAGGGAGAGGGTAGAGGCATTATCTCTTTACCGTTTCCAGGCTGGGTACTGAGATCCAGGAGAGATAGCTCCAGGTCCCACAGAGCTCTGTTGTCAAACCTGCCATTATGAGCTTAATTAAATTAATATTCTTGTGTGAAGGGCTGCTGGGTGCAGGGCTCCGTGAGGCTCATCGACTTGCACATAGAAGGGAAAGTTTTCTGTGCTCCCTCTCCCGAGGCTGCATGAAAAATGCATGACAGAAGTCAGATTGTGAGTGCTTGTGGCAATGGCATCTTCGTGCAATTAAACCTTCTTAAAAGTTTCTCCTCTCTCCCCCCCTTCCCTAGCTGCATGCGGGAAACAATGCAAACTCAAGAGTTTCTAAAGTGAGATGGGCCGAGTTTTAACCCACCCAGCCTGGCCTGCAAAGCGTCCTGAAGACCGGACACCCACCACGGAAGCACTATCTGAGAAGTTTCAAGGTGAGTACATTCAAGTAAGAACAATGCTTGAGTAGAGGAATAGTCGGTCAAGGACAAGAGGAGGAAGCAGGACGACAAGAGCCCTCTCTTGGGTGCTACTTGGAAGATGGGGCGCATGGCATCCCTGTCCACAAGCTGATCGTGGGGATCCATGAGAGAATGTGCACAGAACACCCAGGGCTGGCTGATGGTAAATGCTGGCAAATGCTCAGTGAATGCTTTTATTAATGATACCTAGTGCTGTTCATTGCTTACGATATGCCAGTCACTGTGCTGAAGCCCGATTAACCAGTCGAATCCTCATAGCAGCCCTCTGAGATATATATGCATATCTGTATCTCTCTATATAATTATCATAGTACATGGGATGGTTATTTCCCCTAAGATACAGCCTACTCAGTACCTATGGATGTGCCTTTATTTGGAAAGTTTTTGTTGATAGAGCGAAGTTCAGATCTTGAGGCGAGATCATCCTGGGTTCTCCGGGTGGGCCCTACATCCAACGACAGGTGTCCTTACAAGAGGTGAAGACACACAGACAGAGGCTGGAGGAACACAGCTCCCAGCCAAGGAGCAGCTGCAAGAGGCAATTAGACATTCTCCCCTAGAGCCTTCGGAGGGAGCACCACCCTGCAAACACCTTGATTTCAGATTTCGGGCCTCCAGAACTGGGAGAGAATACATTTCTGTTGTTGTAAGCCGTTCAGTTTGTGCAACTTTGTTACAACAGCCCTAGGAAACCGAACACATTTATCCTCGTCCCACGTTTACTGATGAACAGATTCGGGCGCAGAGAAGTTAAGTAATTCCATAGTCACACACCTGGAAAACAAGAAATCTGGCGGCGGAAACCAGGCAGTCTGGCTCACGGGGAGACAGAGGATCCCGGGAAGCTGAAGGTGTAGACACGCGGTGCACGTCTGTCCGGGTCACTTAACCTCTCTGGGATCGGATCATATCCTCTATAAATAGTGATTGATTGATTGATTGATTGCCTACTGGCTGGGGGACGCCAAAGAAGGGTTGATGAAGTATGGCCTGAGGGCCAAGAATGGTTTTTGCATTTTAAATGGTTTAGTTAATAGCTTTTATTTTACTTCTTGGTCTGTAAGCTTATATTGTTCCCTATAGGACTTTTTTCAAAAGTTTGCCAGCGTTTGGGGCACCTGCGTGGCCCAGTCAGTTAAGTGTCTGCCTTTGGCTCAGGCATGATCTCAGGGTCCTGGGATGGAGCCCCCTGTCGGGCTCCCTGCTCAGTGGGGAGTCTGTTTCTCCCTTTCCCTCTGCTCCTCCCCCACCCTCTATCTCTCTCAAATAAATAAATAAATAAATAAATAAATAAATAAATAAATAAATAAATAAAATCTTTAAAAAAAAAAGTTTGCCAGCCCTTGTTCTAAAGAATGAGGGATAGTAGTATCTTCCATGCAAACAGTGGTTGGTGGATTACTTTTACTCATCAACTTAGCACACATTTATTGGGCATCTAGTGACTGTCAGGAACTCGTGAAGGAGCTTGGGAAGCAAAGATGACAGCCCAGTGTGGGGGCAGCGTGGAAGCGTGTCTACGAGAACGTGCCAACGCTGTTACTGATGTGGGTGCAGAGTGTTGTGGGGGCAGGAACAGGGGACCCCAGAGTGGGGCCTTCAAAGGAGGGGATTGCATTTTTGGCATCATTAGGGCCCGCATCCTGAGACAGCATGGGTCTCTGCCCAGGACAGAAGCTCTACAAACTTCCGTTGAAGAAGCAAAGAATGGACTTCACCTGCTGGACTCAGACAAGTCTTCCCCTCAAGAGTTGTGTTCTGAACTCATCTTAAAGGATCAGTAAGAGAAAACAAGAGTGATGGGTACTCCTGGCCCTGGGAACATTCTTGTCGAAGTCTTGACTGCAAGAGAGGGCATGAAGCATTTGAAGACCTGTGTGTAGCTTGGTTTGTCTCCCAGGGATGATGCCACAGGGCCAGATGCAAGACAGGATGGCCTGCAGCCCGATCCCAGAGGGCCCTCAGCTGGGCCAGAGCTGTGTGGAGCCCTGTTCCCACTGCCTCCTCCTTAGGACTCTCCTGTGCCACCCTCCACCATCCCTCACTCCCTCCCAGCCTCACATGGGCTTCTGTGAATAGTCACATTCCTTCCAGCCCTTGAAACTGTTCGTATGTTTTTCTCTACCTGAAAATTTCTCTCTGCCCACACATATATATTATATATCCAAATAGGTACTTTTTTTTTTTTTTTTAGTTGAACACATTCTCCCTTAGATCCTGAATGGAAGGTTGCTTTCTCAGGGAGGCCATCCCTGACCTCACCCCAGATGAGAGCAGTTCTCCCTGATCTACCTGCTCATGTTTTTATCTGTATCCACATCTGTACCCACATGTATATCCACATCCGCATCCATGGTCTATGTACCATTCACACCTCCACCTCACTGCACACCATCCCCTGTGACGCTTACCACTCTTGTCCTTAGTTACACACGTGGGTGTACTGTCATCTGGCTCATTATTGTCTCCCCCACTAAACCATAGTCTCCATGGTGGCATTCGTCCACTGGGGCTGCCGTAACGGAGCCCCACAGGCTGTGTGGCTTCGAGAATGGGAATGTATTTTCCCACAGTCCCGGAGGCTGGGAGGCTGAGGTCCAGGGCTCACGGGGTTGACTCCTGAGCCTCCCTCCCTGGCCTGCAAGTGTGACTTCACATCATCTTATGGGTCCATGTCCTAATCTCCCCTTCTCCTGAGGATCCTGGTTACAGTGGATGTGGCCCCTGTCTCCGGACACAGTCTCATTCTGAAGCAGTGGACTTCAACATAGGAATTTAGGGGGTGGGAGCACTGTTTGGCTCATACCAGATGGTCTCTCAAGAGGTGACTGTGGAATGTATGGGGCATTGGCTGTGGGGACCAGCGAAGACTGTGGGTGTGGGACAGACTCTAGGAGCAGGTGAACGGACCCTGTGACTAGATGCCAGGGCTGAGGGCCGTGGGGACGTGGGACAGGTTTGGTGTCACTCTCACCACGTGGAACCACCTCGAGCGTGCTCACTGCACCTGTGCGGGGACCGAGGAGGTGTGTCACCTGCTTCCAGGGTCCCAATTCACAGGAACGCTCGCTTGTAGCTTTGACGGTTCTAGCAAGGCAGATACCCCTCCCCACTACCCCTCCCCTCCTTCCCCCTTCTCTTTCTTTCTTTCTTTTTTTTTTTTTAAAGATTTTATTTATTTATTTGACAGAGATAGAGACAGCCAGCGAGAGAGGGAACACAAGTAGGGGGAGTGGGAGAGGAAGAAGCAGGCTCATAGCAGAGGAGCCTGATGTGGGGCTCGATCCCAGAATGCCAGGATCACGCCCTGAGCCGAAGGCAGACGCTTAACTGCTGTGCCACCCAGGCGCCCCCCCCTTCTCTTTCTTAAAATGAGAGACGATTACCTGCTGGTAGTTCATCGCAAGCCACTAAGGGTGAAGCTGTTGGGCTCCAGAGCGTTTTATTCCAGGAGAACAGGAGGATGGAGGATGAATGCCAGGGAACATGCGTTTATGGGATTTAAGTAAGAGGTAACTAGACCCTAAAATTTAGACCTCAGAGCAGAGGCAAGGAATCCGAACTCAGAGGCTGTCACAGCCGAGCTAAGACTTTCAGTCATATCTTGTTAGGCCTAATCTTACTTTCCCCGATCACATTGGAGTCTACACGAGCTGACTCAGAAATGTGGGCACTGCAAGGTGGAGATTAGGAGCGGCGCTGAATGGCATATTCACCTTTCACAAGCTTTGCTGCTCCAGACGCTTATAAAATAATTTTCGCCTTTATCTAAAGGCAGAAGGGCTTTTCTCCCCCCAGCTAGTGTTCTGGCTTTTTTTTTTTTTTTTTTAAACTCTCTCCAACCTAATACAATCCTCAGCACAGCACCGGCCTGTGTAATCGGAGCTATGCAGGCTGCTGTCGGAGCTCGCTTCCAGGGCCGCACCACAGCAGCGCGGCGGAGGAAGGGATCAGACTTTGGGAAGTAATGATGTCTCACCCGCCAGCTGGCTCCCGGAGGTCATACCCTGACTGAGCAGCTCCTGCCCTGCGTGCACCCCCAGAAAAGAAGTCTGGCTTATTTACGATTTTCGAAAGTTAGACCTTTTCAAAGAGGTGCCCCAGGCAAAACATCCTTCCTTCCCCATCGCTTGGAAACGAATGACTCTCCTCGGAAAGTTTTGACAGTCAGGGTTGTTCCGACAGCTGAGGTGGGTTGCTGGGGGCCAGGCTGGCACACAGCCCGCAGAGGTAGCTGGGCCACACGCGGCTGGCTGGGGGATGCCTGCCTCTCTGACGCAACAGGTTGGATTGCTGGAGTGGAAACGGGACTGTGGGCAAGAGGCCCTGAGCTGGAAAAGAACAGGGTGTCCTGTTCTAGAAGCCAGATTAGGGGTGGGGTTGGCGTGGGGGCTTCTGACCTCTTTGAATTCATATGACGCTGATAGTATGACGAAGTCTGAGGCTTAAAAGAAGACAAAATGACCCTCCCGGCACACACACAGCATCCCATGGATCCTGGGGATGATGACAGTGGGTAAACCATTTTATGCAACTGGTCCACAGCTAGGTGGTTGGAAACAATCCAACATACCTCTATCCAGTTCCAAGTAAAGATGGCGGGGAGTGGAGAGGGAGGAGGAAGACGGGTCAAGGGTTGTGACGTCCTTTCTCACTAAGGATGTTGCAAATCCTCACTCTCAGCTCCACTGGGGAGCCCCACACATCTCCTGAAGTTAAGCCTTCATTTCTCTGTGCACGTACTATGGTCCCTGGTCCCTGAGACGTGCTCGGTCATTCTCTGTACGCTTGGGTCAATAAAAAAATTTTTCCTCCATTAACACAGGCTGTGACTATTGACAAATTAAACTCAAGCCTCTGATTTTTCCAAGAGATGAATGACTCCAGTGACAGCCAGATGACAGGTCGCAACTAGGAACATGACTATATTATTATAGTAAAGAGCTCCTGTCCTACAGGTAGAGTTCCCCTGTACCTTGTCTGCAGGTGCAGTGGCAGAGACTATGCTTGCTTTCAAGAGCACCTGGTCAGAAGTTGTCTCTCCACTTAAATACAAATAGGCACATCCAGAGATCTATTTTTGTGTGTACAGAGCTTTCTTTATACATACAGTCAAAAGCATACTGCTTGAATTTGTTTGCATTGCTTTTCCCCTTGACGGTATGTCTGAGACATCTTTTTATGTCAGTGCATCCAGACCTATCACATTCTAATATTGGAGAGCCTGACTATCTAACCGACTTCTCCTGATGGACATTTAAGTTGTTTCCAATTTTTAGAATGGATCTACTTTGAATGTGTTTTTTTTTTTTTTTTGGCACTTACGTGAGTTTCTCTCAAAGGTGAAATATAGAAGCAGTTTGCTGGGTCACAGATATAAGCATACTAAAGTTTTTATATCTATAGAATCTGAAATTTCTTCCCCAGTGGAATGACCGATGTCTACCTTCCTCCTCCCAGTACCGTTTGAGACTACCCATTTCCAACAACCCACCAATACTTGGAATTATCGAACTTTTAAGTTCTGAGGATCTGTAGTTTTAAGGGATGTGACTGAGGGTTTTCCAAAGACTGCCCTGGGTAAAGGCCTCCCACTTGTTTCTACAGAATGTCCTGGAACGGAGAATGTGTTGAGAACATCTCCCCGCCGTGGCCATGCTGGATTCTGTACCTCCTTCTGGTGAGTCATTGACATCATCTGTGCCGGGGATGGGCTGTCTTCACAGATCTCCTGAGAAGAGACCCGTGGGCCTTATCTGATATGGAGGTGGAGGGAAGGCATCCGTATATCACACCTTTGCAAGAATATCCGTGTTGCTGCCCACGCCGTGTTTCCCAAAACTGGCTGGTCTTTGGAATCACCCAAGAAACTTAAAACAAAAACAGAACAAGCAAATAACAAAAAACTCCTTCCTATTCCCAGACATTGATCGGGACACACAGAATCAGTTTTAGAGATAGGCCAAAGGGATCTGTACTTTCAACAGCTCCCCATGCGATTCTGGTGCCGCTGGTTGGTGAATGGCCACACTGAGAGTTACTGCTATAAGCGATAGTGTAATGTTTGTGACAGTGCGTTATATAACATGCATGAAGCAGGGGTACTTTGCAGCCAGGAATCCCAGGGTTCAATTCCCTGGTCAGCCTGTGCCCAGGTCGGTGGCCTTGGGTGGGTCCCTCACCCCCTAAATGTCTAGTGGTGGTCCAGGGAGTTGTGGTTGATGTCAGGTGTGAAGCGCTGGTTTAAAGCCAGCCATCCAAATGAAAATAGGGTCAAAGCAGAACAAATCATGCAGTTCTAGCCTGTTTCCATGGTATCCCTTCTCCAAACTGAGGCTCTGGTAAATTATCTCCCCTGTCATTCCACCATCTGCAGAATCTGAACCAGGATGAAAAAGCATTCTGGTCTCCAAGTAACAGATGTAGATTCAGATCTACCGAGTTGAGAGGTGAGCTTCTGTGGCAGGCAGGCGGGAGCACGAGGAGGCGAGGACCCCGCACAGAGTATGCCACCTGGTGATGAATCGACAACACGTGGAGTCTGATAGGCCATGGTTGTTCTAAGCTCTTATCAGCGACTTTGGGACTTGATAGCACGATGTCCCCATCTGTGAGATGGGTTGACAGTGACGACGCTGGAGTGTAGTTGGCAGGATTGAAGTCGATAATTCATTTAAACACAGTATCTGGTATAAAACGTGTGGTGATTATTACGACGACAACATGGGGGTCGACCTTTGGCAACTCTCTGGAAGTACATCGAAGAGAAAAGGAAACCCATGTAGGATAGGCTGGCTGCATTTTGGGGAAAAGGTTAGAACTAAGCTTGGGGTGAGTTTGTAAGCAGGACTGTACCGGCCTCCTAGGGCTGCTGTGACAACTGACCACACACTCAGTGGCTTAAAACCACACACATTTATGATCTTATAGGTGCTGTGCCTGGATGCACCATGAGAACAGGGATTATTTATTTAGGGATGGGTTGGGGTTTGGAAAATCTTTCTGGTGAAGGTAAAAGCATTCTCTGAGCCACAAAGGATGACAAGGAAGTAATCTGGTTAGGAAGAACAAAAGAACGGTCTTTTGTTCTTCCTCCCTGGCTCCCCCTAAACCATCAGGTCTGCTTACTCACCCCGTGACTACCTGGGCACCTGCCCAGCAGGCAAAGTAACACGAGGACTCCTCCTGTCTCAGAAACCTGGTCTCCTGCCATTGCACAGGATCTAAGAAATACTTTTTGGACCCTAGGCTTGGAGAGCCACCTCAGAAGCATGCACTGCAGATGGAAAAAGAAATATAACAGCAACGGCTTTCAAGCCTTCCTGCCTTCTAGATGGAGGTGGCTCGGGGGCAGAGGCTGTGTGTAATTCCTCCGTAAGCCCCACGGAGAGACGCTTTAGTCTTTACAGCGGTGTGTGCTCACGGGCTCTAGAACCAGACCGTGCTTAAATCCCCGCTCTGCCACTTACTGGCTGTGCTGTTGTGGGTACCTGGCTTGGGCCACTCTGGGTTTCACTTTCCTCGTCTGTAAAATGAGGCTCATGGCAGGATGCTCACCATTAGGTTGTCGATGAGGATTTGGCAAGTTCAAATGGATTGATCGCTTAGACCCTAATGCCCGCAATGTAATAAAACTCAGTGCTTACTGGCTGTTGCTGCTACCCACCGTTTCTGCCACAGAATAGATGCTCAGCAAATGAGAAATGAGCAAGGTGTGTGTGTGTGGGGGGGGGGTTGCTCATAGACTAATGAGACAACACGACCGTAAGATAACATCCTCATTTTTCAGATATGGAAATAGACTCAAAGAGGTCAAGTGGCTCACCTCAGGTCACAGAAGGAATTAATAGGGTTCAATCCTATGCTGGAATTTATGTATCTGGACTTTTAGGCCAAGATGATCTGGCATAGAAGAGAGGAGAAGAAATTGGGGGTGTCGTGAAGGGCTTGGGGGATGGGATTGTGGGGTATACACAGCCCCCCGCCCGTCTCCACACAACACCCCAGCAGGCACCAGGAACCACCCACCACCCCTCGACTAATGAGGCCACAGGAACCTAGAATCCTAAAATTCCCATGACCCTGAGAGTCAGGCAAGGTACTTCCCCAGGGCACTCATGCTTTGCCCTAAGGAAAACACCCAAAACTGAGTGAGGCTCCTTTTGAGAGTCCCAGAGGGCTTGAAGGAAAAAAAAAAAAAGGAAAATTTATGGAAGTCACAAGCAGCCCTTGGAGTTCGGCCACATGGCAGGGAAGAGCACAACTGCCTTTTCTTCTCTTGGCAAAGGGAGAGAAGGAAAGCCGTGGTCTGCTCAGGGTAGGACACGGAGCAAGGTGACCGACCAGCCTTCCCCAACTTTAACAGTCATTGGATTCAAGACTCAATCTCCTCATTTCCAGGGTGTGGAGAAGAGCTCATTCCTCCCACCTCTCCCCTTTCCTGAGTGATAGCAGTAGCAATCTCCAGAAGCTGGTACTTTCCAAGGTCAGAGACCCAGCCCTGGGTGCCCCTGGGAAAAGGTCTTCAGAAAAGTTGAAATGAAAAGTACACTTTGGGCATGTTTTGTTTTCAGAGCTCAGGAAAGCCCAGAGCTGCCTGATTCACGTGCCCTCTTAAGACCATATTATTCTGTGATTTCTTGAGCTTCCAGAGATTTGAAATGTTTTATCACCCACCCAGTCCTGACCACACTCCTTATAGTGGTATGGTGGCTCTGTGACCATCTGCACAGCACTGAGTGTATGAACTGGAACTGGTCCATCCAAGCAGCCCTCTGTGAACAGTCCAACGAGAGGGCACACGTTGGAGCCAGAGGGACCCTCGCCTGGGCGACATGTATGGATGTTGAAAAATAGTTGTTGTATTTTTTTCTGCTGGGACTGATAAAACGGGGGTTATGGAGTCACCTCTCCAGCGCCTGGCCACAGTTCTTCCAAGGAACATGGATAAGCAAAGAGGAAGGATGGATGGGGAGGAAATGCCTTGCAGATGGTGAGCCATCATTCCAGGCTTTGAGGCCCTGCTCCCTGTTTCTTCCAGTTTGGCAGCTCCCCCAGTACTTCGTCAGGCTAGGTAAACAAAATTCTCCTTTTGGGATGAACCTCGTTTGAGCTGCGTTTTTGTCATTTGCCCCTGGAATGTATTGGCCTGGCCAGTTGTCATGGCTGATGAGTCTGGGCATGACTCGATTTCCGCCAGTCTCTGTGCTCTCATATGCTCCAGTCACCAGTGCGCTGAACTTTCTCAGGTCTCTCCTTAGTCTGGCCAAGTCCAGCTCGGCTCTCAGTGATCACTTTGCTCTTAGGCCCCCGAGACGTTTCCTCCGGGTGGGGTCCTGCCCGCCTTGCCCAGCACACTATACTCCTGTCTCACGGCAATGGCAGCTTCTCTGTCCCCTTTGCTTTCTCTTGCTCTAAAGCACAAAATCCTTAATGGATTGTGATTGCACCGCCAGCTCTCTGTACGATGCTGACATCTGATGGGGGCTGAGCGCCCCCCATGTGCAGGGTGGAGGGAGGGCGGGAGGAACATGGCAGAGAATGACCTCTGGTCCAGCCTCGGCTCCGTGCCTGGAGTAATAGCAGATATTGAGCAACGGTTGGTTTCTCTTCTTTCTCTCATTTGTGTCTGTCTTTATTCACTTTGGTCAGCACAATAACATTATGTAGTAGGGACTGTTGTCTCTGTCTTCTGGAGAAGAGTGAGAGACTTAAAGAAATTATGTCCCTGGGTTGCAGAGCTGGTGCGTGGTAGATCCAGAATTTGATTTTGTGTCTGTGAGGCTTTGTTTTGCTTCTTATAAAAAATGATTCAATGGAACAACAGATGAAGAAGACTTGGCCTCTGTCCTCAAGGAGTGCAGAACTTGCTAGAAGACAGAAGCATGATAAAATGAACCAGGTAGCATGATAGGGGACCACACAGGGAACCCAAGTTCTTGAGGTTGGTACGGAGAACAACAGAGACACCCAGTCAGGATGCAACCCATTTCAGTTTGAGATTTGTTCTGAACTAGCTATCAGGTGATTATGAAGATGTGCAGGACAGAAAGACACCCCTAAAGCTGGAATGAATACACAGAAATGGGAAGAGCCGTCTGCAGGAATAGACTGTACCTCACATTTGCAGGGGGTGGGTGTTAGAAGGAGTTGAAGGGCTCTTCCACCCCAAAGATTGATGATCCGTGAACTGTGGCTCATTTGAGGCTCTCCTTGGACTCTGGGCAGTAAGGCTCAGGTAGGGCAGAGGTGCACGGACTTCTCTGTGGTCAGTCCAGGGAGGCCGGCCGGCCAGAGTCTGCATCCTGGAGGAGAAGGTGGGGCCAGCGGGGGAGGGGAGCATGGTCTTGAGCTGGCTGCTGGGGGTGGGCTTGTGGAAGAAGGCGGGGACGCTCAGGTAGAAGGCCTGGGGCGGCATGCAGGCACTTTGGGGGTTGTGGCAGCTTTTTAATACGCTCTGCAGCTCTGTGCAAGAAGCACTCATTTGCTGCTAATGGCATGGTGCTTAAGCTCCTCTTAACTCTCCTGGAGCTAATCTAGTATGTCTGGCTGTCTATTAGGGATGCTTGTGTGAGTGTGTGTGTGCGCATGTGTGCACGTGTGTTCTCGTGTGTGTGTGTGTGTGTGTGTGTAGGAACATGGTTGGCAGAAACCAGGAGAAATGGGGTGCCAACAGAGCATCATGTGAGGAGAAGAGAGGGTACTTACTTATAGGAAATGAAGCCCATCTGCTGGGTGAGGAACTGCTTTCCAGAAATTCTGTAACGCCCAAGAGTCGTCTAGCCCAGTGCAATATGCCTTCTGTGCCTTCTTCTGTCGAATCCCCCATCGCCCTTAGCGGGAATCATCTTTATTTTACAGGTGAGGAAACTGCCGTTTGGGCTGAGGAGCAGACTCCAGGGGAGTCGTGAGAGATAAGACGAGTGAGATTATACGAGAACTTTAGGGCCAGTGAACGGTTTTGGATTTTCTGCTCAGTGCGGCGGGAGGTGCTGAGGAGTGCAGCGGCGGGTTGACAAAGTGTAGCTCTGGCTGCTGTGTGGTAGTGAAACGGAGCGGGGAAGAGCAGAAGCTGGGAGAACAAAGAGCTACTTAGTGTATTCCCCACGAAGCAAGGAAGCAAGGGAGTGGCTCGGACCAGCCTGGCTGCATGAAGGGGTTTTTGATACATTGTGAAGATAGGCAGCTTATGGAAGGTCCTTCCCGACTGAAGACCACTCTGCAGTTATTCTGGGTGATGTGGGATTGACGATGGGTCAGACTTTGGAGGCCTGACAGTCAGGCATTGTGGCTCCACCCTGAGTCTTGTGCGGATGACACGTGGCCTTCAGTATCCTAGAAGATGCTTCTGTGCCAGGGATCCTTCCAGCTTACAGAGGACCTGACCTTCAAGGATGGAAATTGGCCACACACGAGTATCCTATCTCTTCTCCAGTGCCCTGCAGAGCCCAAACCCTGTCTAGAGCAGGAAGAGCAAGCTCGGAAGAGGCCGTGATGGTTTGGGAGAGCAGTGGAGGAAAAGTCAGCATTGACTGAGCTCCCGCCACGGGCTACATTGGGTCTAGACACTCCCGTACAACTTCGGATTTAATCCTCGCACTCCTCATGAGACTTCGGCGTGCTGAGCCTGGTTCTGTGGTTCAGGAAGCCGAAGCTCAGTGAGTCTCAGGCCGTATGGCAGGTACATGGCACAACTAAGATCTAACTCCAAGTCTGGGGTCAAAGCATGAGTCCTTATTGCAATGTGCTGCGATAGGCCCAGATTACAGCCCCTACCAGGCTCCCATTTCCTCCCTGTGTGTGGCCCAGGTTTAGATGACGTTTACTGACTGAGATCCAGGGTGGTCAGAACTGACACACTGCTCGTCAATACTAATGTGCATTGATGTGGACAGAGTGGTCTTGGAGGCCCATTTTGGGGGGATGCCTAATGGAGGAAAGAAGGGAGGATTGTACCAAGAGCTTGCATGGTTTCAGAATCTCTTGGCAACAGCACTTGGAGGTGCTTGAGATCCTCCCTGGGACAAGGGCAGCGTGGGCTTTCACTGGCCTCAGAAGGGGCAAGAGAGGATGCTCAGAGCAAGTGGTCATGGGCGGCCTGGGAGCAGAGCTCTGGCACATCTCCAATCAGATGTGTGCCCTATGCGGCTTGCAGTCCCTCTCTCTGGAATTACAGGTAATAAGGTAGAGCTGATGTTAATGGTTTATGACACGAATTCATTTTGAGAACTATATGCTTCACCCATTGCTTTTATTTTTCAATTTGGATCTGTTGGGTATTAATAGCTTTGGGGCTGTGTTTTCCATTTTAATCTTGCTTTTTCTCATTTCCAAGTAGATTCCTTCTTTCAATTTACACAAACATTAAACCTCCATTTCCTGCAGCCCCACACTCCCTCTCTCTCATTCTCTCTGCTGACCTTGGGATAAAACTTTTCTTGAATGCATGAACTTGCCTCATTCCAGGCCTACTTTCCCATCCCCACTGGCCACTGCCGCCTTATGCTTTAGCCCCACTTTGCCACTGGTAGCTTCTCAGAGACATGACGATCCTTTGTGCCAGAAGAAAGAGAATTCAAACCAACCGAGGCTGAAGAGACACAGATCTTTAATATCTTACATAGTAAAACGTCTAGAGGTGGACAGTCCTTGGTCTGGTTGATTTGGGGGTCCTATGATCTCAAGGATACAAGTTCTTTTAATCCTTTGTTCTGCCCTTCTTCAAAGTATAGGCCTTTTCCCTTCAGGCTTGTCTCCTCATTCTTGTTAGGAACCCGGAAAGTTTGAGGTACCCTGTCCTCCACAGCTGCATCCTCAGGAAGGAGGGGGTCTTTTTCCTCCTGTCCGTTTCTTATTATGGGCAAAATCTCTTCACCAGAAGCTTCCCCATTGGTTACCACTGGACCACGTGCCTCAGCCCATCATTGGCAGGACCTCGACTGGTCCAGACGACCCCTGACTCATTTCCGAGGGCTGGGGCTGTCTTCTTGGAGCACCTGGTGGGCTGATGTCTGAACAGGAGCAACGGGAAGGATGGCTGTTGTACCAGTAGGGGGTGCTGCAAACGACAGCTCCCCCTTCCCCAGGCACCTTTGTTCGTGCTCTGTGCCCTTCCTGTGGCATCTTCTGCTGCTGCTGCCTCCTGACCTTGAATGCAGGTAATACCTGGCTTATTCCTGGTCGGACTGTAAGATGCAGCACGGGTGCCACATCCTCTGCATGTCCCTGGTTTCTTCGCTTGTCACCGGCACGCCGTAGTGCCCCAGGCATATGTCAGGCACTGCATTTGTAATGCAATCCCTTAAAATCATTTGCTTGTGCCTCTGAACTGGGAGCTCTCTGCGGGTGCCTGCTGGGTCTTGCTTACCTCTGTCACCTCAGGATCTGGCACCCACGGAATGCTCAGTAAAATTGCTGAAGGGACAAATGGCCTTGAGGAAGGGGACATTGAGAGATGTCCTGTCTGTTCCTGCCTCAAGAGACATCTGCCCTAGAGCATTAGGCATCAGGAACAGAGAGATCTTTGGATTCTCCAAACAAGCCAAGCTCTTCCGTGCCCTGGTGTCTTAGCCCGGGTCTGGATATGCTGCCTGCATGGCCTCACCAGGGATCCCGCTCCCACCATGCAGCCATTTTTTTTTTTTTTTTTTTTTGCAAACCACTTCCCTTTTAAGAAGAATCATCTTCTACATGACTAGGTCTGTTCTGGAATTCTTTCCCAAATTTGGACACTCTTTTATGGTCCTATTGTACTTTGTATGTACTTCCATTAACTAAGGAACGTTTTAAAAGCCTTCCCGTGTATTAGGTGATAAAAGAAATGATAAGCCACTTGTCTGTGGTTTGGGGGAGGACGTGGGTTCATGTACTTAGATTCTGAGTGCAACCCAAAACCAAGACCACGATGCCTGTCATTGGGGGTGGTGGCTGCAGAGTGTGCCCCTTTGCACTGTGCACGTCTGGTCACTGTTCCTTCTTCCCCAGTGCTCTCTGAGAACCCTGCAAATAAAGACCGTATCTCGCCCATCCCCAGCTCCCAGCACAAGCTGGGCACACAGTCTATGCTCAGACAGATGGCTGGGGCCTCAGTGAGTGGATATGAAAGCTTTCCTTTGGGAAGAAGGCAGAAGCCATTTGTCCAGAGACGAGGAGGAAGCAGGACTGTGGTGGAAGGGATGCAAAATGGCTAGGAGGGAGAGACTCGAGGGCCTTCCATGCTCTTCCCCCAAAGCACAAGAGCCAGCACCCACAAATAGGCATCTTGTAAAGATCATCTCTCTGCATGTTTGGGGTGGATTAAAAATCAGGGGCTCCAGGGTCTAATCCTGCTTTTGCTGTAGACTCTATGAGTGGCTTTGGGTGAGCTCCTGGAACAAGGGTCTTGATTCTCAGACCATAAAACGCAGGAGGATGAGATGAACGACAGCTTAGGTTCTTAGCACTTAGACATTTTAAAAATAAAGGCAAGAATAAAAATGAGACATTCTGTAGTTCTAGGAACTTCATGCACTTCCTTGGGACCAATCCATGTGGGAGGACAGTCAGGAAGGGTTGTAATTAGTGCCAGGAGAGCAGGCCTGACCCCAGGATGGGGTGCGCCTAGACCTGAGAGAAGTGGGGAGTGCAGGGATCTGGATCCAGGAAGGCTGGGTGTCTAGTTCTTACTCTGTCACTTGAGAGCCATGACCCTTCAATCAACTGTTGAAGCTCTCTAAGCCTCAGTGTTCTCATCTGTGAAATGGGGAGATAGAATCTTCCCTGTAGGGTAGTTACGAGAAAGACGCATGGACCTGGTTCATGGCAACTTCGTCCTCATTGGGAATCTTAAAAGAGAGGAGTCCCTGTTGAGTACAGTTGTCAGGAGGTGGGGTTTGAGATGAAACATGAAAAGTGGACACTGACCCACTAGGTACAGAGAGGTGAGGAAAGAGCCACGTCCAAGGTTAGGGAATGATGACAATGATTGACAACGGCCATATGGCTTACTGCATGTTACATGGTCTCATTTGATTCTCTGAACACCCCTCTAAAGCAAGTGTTATGATTTGTCCCCTTTTACACATTAGAGAGGAAGGTTCAGAGAAGTCAAGTAACTTGCTCGAGGTCACACAGCTAGTATGTGGTTAAGCTGAGATTGGAATGCACATAGATATGTTTCAGAGCTCAGATGTTCTCCTATCTCTGTGAGAGTCTGGGAAAGACCTGGAATACCAGGTCAGCCTCTTTGAACACTTAGTTGGCATGATGTGGTGGCCTTGGTAGGAGAGCAGGGGTTCTCTGGGATGAGAGTTGGGCTCCAGACCCCTTGTCTGAGTGGGGGAAGGGCAGCCCAGCCCTCCCAGCTCCCTCTCTCCTCTGAGAAGCCTCACAATGTCTAGGTTGCCTGATGGCTGAGCCACAGCACTCATGATCCTGGCTGGCAAATTGGAGACACCCTTAATTGGATGCTGAAAAACTCTGCCTGTTGTACAATGGCTCTAGCAGAAGAGTTATAGCTGTTTACTGTAACACACAGACAGTCCCATTAACAAGAATGATGGGAGGCTGCTCCGTGGCATTACTCTTAGCAAAAGACTTGACAAATATGCTTTGTAAATGAAGGCGTTCCAACAGAGAAAACATATAACACTCTCTCTCCCCACCCCCCCACCCCTCCCCCTCCTCGGGACACTTTGCATGTTGAGTCCTTTATACATTATTCAAGGCTCCGTATTCTGACGATGTTCATCAATAGTGGTGCCTATGGCAGGGAGAAGCTTGTATCAACTGACAAATGTAGACAAAGCAGGCTGCTTAACCCAAGAACAGTGGGTCAGAGAACAAACAAGGAAATTGATTGTGCCCGCCATATTTCTGCAGGAGCGGTGGAGTAAATGAACGCCATACGTCACCGCTTATCACATACGGTAGGAGGCGATCGTGAATGGAGCAGCATGGCGTGCTTAAGGAACGCTGATGGATTATTCACAGACAGCTTTTGTTCCAGGCTGGGGTTTGTCTTGTGTACAGAGGGTCTGAAGCATCTGTACGGTGAGAGCCGCTGGAAGCACGCCCTCCCCAGACGCAGGCCTTGGAGGTGGCCTCTGCTGCAGGGTGGAGACGCCCAGTCACGTGGCCACTGGACCTAGGGATGAGTATGCTGGTGGGCCCACTGGACTCTCATGGGTCCCTGTAGGCATACAGGTCTTGTCATTTCTCAGAGGCGAGAGGGTGCAGTGGTTATGCGCCTGGGCTTTGGTGTTTGTTATGTCATCTCCTGGTCTGTCATTTATTAGCGTGTGGACCAGTCAGTGAACGGAGCCTCCGGTATCTTGCCTGGGCCGTGAGGCGCCAGCAGTACCTGCCTCACAGGACTGGGATCCGGATTGAATGCTGGGAGCCTTGGGAACAGAGTGTGGCATCCAGGTCACGCTCCGGAAGTGCTAACTTGTAAGTGTCTTGTGAGGCAGTGAGCTTGCCATTGCTGGAGGTTTTAGGCAGAGGACAGACCACCTGCCGTTCTGGGGGTGATTCTGGGACTATCCAGCATGGTCAGAATGGAGGGTTGGAAATGCTGGCTTTGGAGTCCTGGTGCTGCCGGTTAGCTGTTGGTGGGGCCTTGTCAAGTCTCACGACGTCTGAGATGTACTTTTCTCTTCTGTCAAATGGAAAGATAATGTCTACAAAGCACAGGATGGAGTGTCCTGCCCCTAGATGACCACTGTGACTGGAAGTCATCGATGTTTTCTGAATGAGGAAGGGGGCTGGGGGCAGAGCCTGCCAAACTGTCTTCAGCCCTGAGAGCCCATGGAGCTATGGAGATTTACGATGATTCTCTCAGGACGGTGGCGGAGCCCTCAGATGGGCCTCCCCTTCCTCCCAAGTCACAGGAAGTGAAGAAGAGAATGATAAAATAAAGGTAGAAGGTGTTGAGTACCTGCTGTGCATTAAAGCATCTGCAGTCACATCGGTCAGAGCTCCTAACAATTCCGTCAGTGGTTCTTACCCCCATTATGCCGCCTGCCACCAACAGCAGGAGCCCTCAAGCAGAACGAGGAGGGGAGAGACCCAGGAGAGTCGGTTCCGAGTCTACAGCAGAAGTGACCATGGAAGGTCACTGTCCCCCGTCCCCTGTCCCCTCTCCCCAACTCCACCCCTGCTGGAGAGGTATGCCGAAGTCCTTCCATGGAATGGTCCTTTTTTCCTTGTATCCCTGCTTCAAGCGAGGCTGGATAAGCTCATTGTGCTCCTAGCCAGACATTGATACGATCGTAAAATCTCCCAACTTTCTGGGAGGAAAATTGCCTTTTGCCTTTTTCAGTGAGCTCACGCCTAGAAAGAACCACAGTGATGGAAAAAGGGGGTGCTGGCATTGGGGGCAAGGGCCCAGGGAGGAGGCGCAGGTCTGTTCCTGGCAAGAGTCTGTGCTGGGGTCTTGGGACAGACAGATGGAGGCAGAGGTGGGCTGACAGCCAAGAAAGATGAGTAGATTATTTCAGGCATGCTCTCCTGAAATCTCCAGAACGGAGAAGTGTTCTCCACGGCCACATGGACCACCAACAGACCCACTCTATTTCGTTACCTCGTGGCAGGCAGTTGAGAAGGAATCCTTAATGTAAATTCATTATTTCCCGCATTCCTTCCAGTGCCCATAGGAGGGAAGTGTGATTAACACCCTTTTCACCACCAGGGATGCTCCGAACCTCCCAAGTTCACATGGCCAACAAGTGGCAGATCAAGGACAAGGACCCTTTCCATTGCTCCTGTTTTTCTTCCTGTCTGGAGCAGAGCTGTCCACTGGAAATACAACATGACCCACGAATGTAGGCCATGGAGGAAATTTTGAATTTTGTAGTAGCCATGTTTAAAAAAAAAAAAAAAAGGAAATAGGAAATTAATTTTCTTTAACCCCAGTTACCCAAAAATATTATCTCAGTATTTAAAAAATTATTAATTAGATGGTTTACGGTCGTTCCTTTGCACTAGGTCTTCGAAATCTGGTGTGGACTCCATGCTCGTGGCAAGGTCGCCTCGGACTGGCTGTGTTTCAAGTGCTGGGTGGCTACATGTGGCCAGACTGTGCAGGTCTAGAGGGTAAGGTATGAGCTCACATGTCACCCCCACAAGTCACTTCCTTGAACCCCCTAACCAGAATGGCTTCCCACCCCTATCCTGTGACTTCCATTCCATCATCCTCTAGTTGCCTCTACGGTGCATATCCTTGCCGCTGGTCTTGCTAGTGTTGTATGATTATGTTTATGTTTATTTTTCTTGTCTGTCTCTCCCAGCAGAATGTAAGTCCCCAGAGGTATTTACTGCCAGGCCCCAGCCGTTGAGAGCAGTGCACGGGACACAGGAGGTGCTCAGAAAGCATAGCTGTATGTCAAACAGGTGAGTGGATGGACATCTGAGTGAAGGCACGTCTGAGTCCAAGGCTAATAATAAGGGTGATGTCGGGACCCACCACATCTCCAACCTAGGGAACATCTGCCTTTCCAGTAATTTGTAGGCTGGAGCTTCCTTCTTTCAGGCCCCTTCCTCTGCATTCCAGCATTTTCCAGAAGCAGACGGACTGCTGCCTGTTCTAAGTGCTCCCTGTGCAGATACTTAGAAAAAAAGAAAGATCCAGAGTCTGTGTGTATCTATTCCTCACCTATGCACATTTGCCCGTGCTTATGTCATTTGTAAGGTGGCAGAGCCCTGACATACTATCACAGTCTGGGAGCCAGGGCTGTTTATCAGCTGCTGCCTGCCCCAGCCATTGAATAATTTGGGGCCGCCTGTAAACAGCAATCTACCAGATTCATTAAACCTGACACGTCCAGCCATTTACCATACAGATGAACTCAGGCCAGAATCCTGGGATATGGGATTCTGTACTTCGGGATTCCTGGAGTCACTCTTTGCCCCTCAAGTCCACGATGAAAGGAAGGATACACTTCCTCAGGGGCATGACAGCCTGTGCAATGCAAAGCTTGAGTTAGAGACCTGTCCTACTGTGATTGCAAGGAGCCCTGTGTGCTGACATATATATATATATATATATATAATGTGACTATCTCTTAGCCCAGGAACCTATTCCTGACATGCCTGTCCCCTGCATTGGACCCTGAGCTCTTGATGGGATGGAAACATATCCTGCTCATCTTTGTAACCCCAGCTCCTAGCATCCGACCTGACGCATAATCTGTGTTTTGAAAGAATACATGATCCAGGTGAGTCTGCAAACCATTTATTCATTCACTCATTCATTTGTTTGTTCATTTGTTCGTTCACTCAGAGCTCTTGACTGAGCATCTACTCTGTGCTGAATCCCATCCTATGTGTCTGAGAAAGTCCCCTTGCCCTCTTGGAGCTTACCTGCTAGCGGAGAGTTGAGTGAATTTTGTGATTTCCCCCCCCCTTTTTCCCCAAGAATATCAAAAGTTAATTTTGTCCCTGTGATTACTAACACTGCTATAACTATCTATTTAGCGTAGTGGTGAGAACATGGACTCAGGGGTCTGAGAGTGCTGGGGTCCGATCCTTGCTCTGTTGCTCAGCCCCTGGTCCACTTCTCCATCTGTAAAGGAAGAGGGTGGCAGTCCTCACATCAAAATGTGGTTGGGGGCATCAGACCATGTGCTTGTAAACTGCAGAGGCCTGGGCATCATAAACATGTTTTTGACACTAGGTGGGGCTGTGTTTGGTGGGAGAGAAGACCAAAGAGTGAGTTTGGGGCTGGGCCAAAGGAACCACAGATGGGCCCGGGTGGGAGATTTCTGGAAACTAGAATTGCTGTGTGTGTCTTGGATGATGGTGGGAAGGGGCCAAGGAGGTGCCATGGCAACAGCTGCCCAATTTCTGGTGTTAGGCAATTAACACTTGGACACTACAAAGAAGCAAAGTTGCCAAGAACCAGGACAGCAGGGCCTCTGTGACCAAAAGGAGCCGCAGGAAGAGCCCCTGTCTCCACAGTCCCAGAGACAGTCTTCTGTCCTTGGCTTCTGATGGGGGAAGAAGGAGGGGTGGGACACCCCTGACCATGGCTCAGCTATTTCTCCAGAGTACGTGGATTTCTGGAGCCCTGGTGGGGCTAAGAGGGCTGCCCCAAGATGACAGGGAGGGCAGAGGTCTATGAATGACAGTGCAATGTGGTACTGAATGTTCTGGAGCTTTCTGAAATCTTCATAGCTTGGACTCTGGAGTCAGATCACCCAAGTTGACTTCCTGGCTCTGTCACCTATGGCTGGATGACTCTGGCAAGTCACTTACCCTCAATTGGCCTCCGCTTTCCTCTGTAGAATGGAGATACTATGAACATGCAACTCATGGTGGTTTTGGGAGGGCTGAGATGGGAGAATTTGTGTAAAGCATTCAGAATGGTGCATGGTACATAGCAATCACTCCGTAAGTCCTCTGCAGAGGTCTCTATCCCCCAACCTCTCAGCTCCTTCCTCTTATGTCTCTACCCTCCTCGGTCCTCTCTTTATCCTGAGGCCCTCCTTTGGATTTAGGCCAATGCGTCTCATTGCTATGATTCCCAGAGTGTCTTCAGAGATGTGCGAACACAGGTGGACAAATCTGTATCTTATTAATATGATAACTGCTTACAGCATAGCCTGACTGTGCTTCTGGGCTGTATGCTCCCCCGACTCCCCCCCCCCCCATATCTCTTCAGGTGGAAGGTGGGGGGTGGTGCTGGTGAAGGAGATGAAAGAAAAATCAGGGGAAAATGGGTACTGTAAAATAAATAATTTCAATTCTCTATTTTTATGTACTGTTTATTATTGAGTGTCACACAGTTGTTAACGGCTTTAGTCAAATTAGAATCACAAGTGATATATGTGTGGGTATTTTTTAAATCAGATTATTTTGAAACATCCCACAATTATATTGTAGGGAGAAAAATGTGTATTAGTGCAAGGTTCTCAGGAAGAAAATTCAAGTGAAAGGAATAAACTGATATTTTTTAATTAAGAGAAAACAGCAAGGAAATTAAAAAAAAAAAAAGGGAGCCTGGCACCTTAAAATAAAATGGGATGATAAACTCTTTGCTGGCAAAGTTGCGATTTCTCTGTTGGATTTTGGATCTGGCTTTTATTATTAAGGCTGGTGCTGAAAGCTGGCATTTTGACAGGAACATGGAGCGTTTGTCACTATCTGGGAAAGAGATAGATGTTGAATGACATTTCGGAAGAAATGTATACATTTTGGGTCTAAGTGCTCTCTCTCCTTACCAGGAAAATTCCACTAGCAAATAACTGATTGGTTATCTTGAGTTCCCAATTTCCATGGCTATTTAAGTGAAAACAGAATTAAAAGGGTTTCTTTCTCTCTCTCTCTCTCTCTCTCTCTCTCTCTCTCTCTCTCTCTCTCACCTTTGGGGAAAATGGAAAGATTTCTCCATGGGCAGCATCCTTTCCAGATAAGGGCATCATTCCTGGTTAGAAAGGGTGGAACATTCTTTGTCTCCAGAGGTGAAGTAATTGGGGAGACATAGAATACATCCTTCGAGGAGTAGCTGAAGTCCATGATTAGGGAGATCGTTTCTGTCTCTAAGCCCCAGTTATTAATGCAAATAACTCAGGGGAGGGACATGGCAAAGATGCAAAAGGATGTCAGGAACATCACCCAGGAGACCTGGGTTTCTCCAGTTCTGCTTCTTACTGGCTGTGTGACACTGGGCGAGTCGCTTTCCCTTCCTGCCTTCTTTGTTAAATATAGATGCAGTGTGGGGCACCTGGATGGCTCAGTCAGTTAAGCATCTGCCTTTGGCTCAGGTCATGATCCCAGGGTCCTGGGATAGAGCCCCACATTGGGCTTCCTGCTCAGTGGGGAGTCTGCTTTTCCCTCTCCCTCTGCCTGCTGTTCCCCCTGCTTGTGTGCGCTCACTTTCTTTCTCTGTCAAATAAATAAATAAAATCTTTAAAAAAAATAGATGCAGTGGAAGAGACATTCCCTCCCTCAGCTGTGAGGATCAAGTGTGATGAAATGTGGGGAAAACTCCAGACTGCTCTCCAGAACATGGAGAGAGCTGGATTAGGAAGCTGAGTTCGTGGTCTTGAATGGGCAGGGGAAAGAGCCTGCCGTTATGGGGAGAGACAAACAACGGGATGAGGAAGAGCAGCCTGGAACAGCAGGTGGACTACACCTCCTTCCCAGCAAGTGGAGCCATGGCTGTATATCTATTATAATAAGCTGAGTTCAGCTTTAGTTCCTTCCCTTGCATTTTCCCCCACTGATAGCTGAGACACTCCTTGTGAAGACTGCTGGGTAGGTGTAAGAAGTTACAGACCTACCATAAAGAGGAAGTCACGGGTTCTGCTTAGGGAGGTCAGAGTCCAAGCTCATGGCAGCCTGATTTCAGTGGGTATTCTGCATGGTGGCCACTCGTGACTTTCTGCGCATGGTTTCTCTCTTACTGCATTGGGTTTCTTTCCCCTCAGCCATGGTCTTCTGTAGCTCTGAGGTCGACCAGTAGGAGCTAAAGCCAAAGCTATTGAAACTTGGGGTGGTCCTCCTCACAAAGACAGGAGTCTCCGGGGAAAATATCAAGTGATGATTCAAGCTCTTCTCGAAGGAGAGAGCTTTGGCTCAGGTGTGCGTGAATCACAGAAACTTCCTCTCTTCAATGTACTACTGTCAGAGGTGTTAATATTTTCTGGATTGAATATTTGTGGCAAAAGTCCCCTCAGGATTTTTTTGTCATCACTTCCAACTTGCTGGTGCTAATTCCTGTGTCATGTTTGTGATGACCCTGATGGTGTTGAACTTTTCCTGAGCCCAAGACTCCCCAGAAAACAGTGATGCTGAAGAAACAGCCTTGCTTAGCCTTTTGTTTTCCAGGGAAATGGCTGACCTCCCTCTTGCTTATTCCAAGAGAAGACCCACCTCCACTTTCCTCAGTGACCCAGATATGAGGGTCTCCATACTTCTTCTGGATTCCCACTAGACTTGTGAATGACTTCCATGCCTCCTTGACTCTATAGACACCCCAGTTCCCTTCCTTCCCACTGAGACATCCTCATTAATGAATGGTCTCCCTATTGCAGTAGCCTGCATGAAATCATCTCATTAATTGAGGTTCCCATCAAAGCCATAACAAGCTAGAAGAAAGAAGGTGATGGGGAATTAGCAGGAAAGTCCCTAAAATAAATTGAGCTGGAGGTAGACTAAGGAAGGAACACAAGGAGAATTTGTATGCAGATAGTGGGCATTCAGACCTTCCTCCTTGCAGGCAAAAACCACAGCCATGGCAAAAGGAAGAGAAAGGATGTGCAGTAGTAAAAGATGCCCTTGTTGGCCCATAAGTTTTCTTCTACTTTAATATAATCCCAAATCCTATGATAGATGTCATTCCGGGGTCCTAGACACCAACATGAACACATGCAAAGGCTGGCACAGAGCATCAGACTGGGAATTGTGGAATAGCTCCAAAATGTTTGACTTCTGGAACAACGCCCTTGGATGCTGGCGTTTCTCAAGATTTCATTCTGGGAGCAGGAAATGTCTGGGAGTTTTGCCTCTCACCCCAACGGCAGCTGCCAGTGACTGGTGGGAAAGTACCAAAGTCTAGTGGCTTTGCCTCAAAGCCTGGGGATAATTTTTGGTCCAGAGACAGCCATGGTTGAGGCTGAATTTGGAACGCCCCTTCGTTACCTTCTTTCTCTTCCCTTTGCTGATATCCCCACTTCCTTCTTTTTTTTTTTTTTAAGATTTTATTTATTTATTTGACAGAGAGAGACAGCCAGCAAGAGGGGGAACACAAGCAGGGGGAGTGGGAGAGGAAGAAGCAGGCTTCCAGCGGAGAAGCCTGAAGTGGGGCTCGATCCCAGAATGCTGGGATCACGCCCTGAGCCAAAGGCAGACGCCTAACGACTGCGCCACCCAGGCGCCCCCATCCCCACTTCCTTCTTGGTTGCTCCTGGACTCCTTCCTTGCAGAATCACTTGTATTTAATTCTTGATTCAGGCTCAGCCTCTGAGTGACCAGAGGTAAGACATTCAGTTGACCCATCCTGATAAAGGAAGGATAGAAGAAGAGGGAGGGAGGGAGGAAAGAGGGAGGCCAGCTGTGCTATTACCAGCTGATTCATCTTGCATGTGACTTCTCTGCTTGAGTCTCACCTTCCTCTCGGGAAAGACTATCACTGACTCAAGGTTGGCGCAGTAGTTAAGTAAGGCAATGCTTTTGAGTGGACCACGTATGGCCAGATCAGCTCATTCAAGCACACCATGGCTTTTCAAGAGGAGCCCTGGGTCTTGAGTCTTCTCTAGTGCAAGTTGATTCCAGAATTCCCCCCTTTGTTCCAAAGAGAAGTGTTTACCTACATCTTCTTCCTTCCTCAACTATTAACTGAAGTATAAACTGAAATAGGCAGAAATTGTATCATCTTAATTCAGTAGACTTCAAATTCTCAGGGGCATAAAAATCACTTGGGGTCTTTGTTCAAAAGACAGATTTCCAGATTCCGCCAGGAGATTCCAGTTCAGTGGATATGGAACGGTTCCTACAGTCTACATTCTTAAAAGTTCTGTGAGCCTAGAGCCGATGATCCACAGACCTTGTTTTTAGAGGCATTGCTCCAGTTCAGAGACGAACTCTTGACCAGCGTGCTGCTCACGATCTTTGAAGCTCTAGGACCTGTTTGCTGGTGTGCCTCACAGGCCCTGCTAGCTGTTTCCTGCCCAGGCTGGACCGTCAGGGCTGTTCCCCAGACCCCAGCTGCTCACCCAAGCTCCCGAATGCCTCTCAGCCCACCTTGCCCCATCGGGTTGACACTTCGCTTTGCACACCAATGAACTCATTCATGGATGTCAATGAGCGCTTGTCCATTTAGTACAGAACGAATAGGCCGAGGTTGCAGGGAAACTCTGACATGGCTCAGGCGATCAATCACTGTGAGCTGTGGGGCCACAGGCCCTGGAAGGTGACAGATCCATTATGGCCAATTCAAACCAAGAACGACAAGAAGCCAAAGCCCTTCCTCGTCCGTGGTACCCATGGTAATACCAGAGGTCTCAGCCTCTGGCGTTGACCATGAGTGCTGTCCACCTCTGGTCATGACGTTTGTATTTCCGGTCAATCGTGCCTCAGTCAGTGCATTGGCTCATTATGTTCAGTGCTAACTGCAGCTTGGTCAGCAGTGCTCCCCTGGCCTATCTGAGAGCTCCCCTTCAGGCACCCCATGCCTCAAGTCCCTGGAGCTTCCAATACACAACTCCATCTATACTATCTTGTTGGATGTAGGATGGGTATGGGAGGAAAATGCATTTATTGTTCACAAAACTTTTCTGTCTTCATGCTTCCTCTGAAGAAGCACTGGATTCTGGTCCAGACATCAGCAAACTTTTCTGTGAAGTGCCAGACTGTACATAATTTTGGCTTCAGGGACCAACCAGAGGATATTGGGGCAGTTACTCATCTCTGCCTTTGGAGCATGAAAGCAGCCACAGACAATAGGCAAACACAAGTGGGTGTGGCTGTGTTCTAATAAAACGTTATTTGTAAAAATGGTGGTAGACCGGATTTGGTCCATGGGCAGTTGGTTTGTAATACCTGGTCTAGCCCGTGTTTATCCATCTATATTCCTTTTACAAATATCTGTTGGGCAGCCACAGGTGCCAGGCATCATCCTGGGCACTGGAGGATACAGCAATGGGGCAAGACAGATACCATTCCTTCTTTCCCAGGGCCTATAGCTAAATAGTGGGGAACAGACGATAAATAACTAATAATACAATTAAATGCTTATCTGCTTTTGTTACAAGTGCTCTGAAGGAGAAGTGCATGGGAGTGAGTGGGAGTGAGTAACAGGAGACATGGGGTTTAGGGAGGTGAAAGTGGAGAGGTGAGGCCTCAAGCAGGGAGTAATAGGGATGCTTTCGAGGCAAAATGAATGTGGACATTGGTTGATTCAGGGTAATTGTCACCCAGAGGAGGAAGGAGAGAAGTGTCAGACCCAGGATTTTGTGCTTCTTTCCATGTATTTCATACATTTCCCCAGAAGCCGTGGGACATCTCCGAAGTCTGTTCAGAAAGCAGAGAAGTGATAGGAGTAGATTGAGGCATCACGACGATTTACCTGGCCAGTTTGGAGAACAGAAAGGGGGACAATAATAAATCCAAGATGAACTGGATGGAAAGTTCCTACACTAGTTTATCAATTCTGGTATAACATAAACTCTCGCTTTACCTCTTTTTGGCCAACCTCACCCACAAAGCCAGGGGTTTGATAAAATGTCCATGCCCGGGGCACCTGGGTGGCTCAGTCGGTTAAATGTCTGCCTTCAGCTCAGGTCATGAACCCAGGGTCCTGGGATCAGGCCCTGCGTCAGGCTCCCTGCTCCGGGGGGCATCTGCTTCTCCCTCTCTCTCTCTCCCTCTGTCCCCCACTGACTCGTGCTCATGCTCTCTCTCAAAAAAAATAAGAAAAAAAAGAAAGAAATGTCCATGCTCGAGGTTACTCTCCATGAAGACACCTCCCTGGTGACAATTCTGTTCTTGGGAGAACAGTGTTTTCATTTGTGCTGGGCTCGGGGGTCTGCTGGGGAGGCCTGGGTGCTGAGGCTGGAGGGGAAGCTGGACCAGGTCCGATAGTGCAGAGCCTATTAGTAACAACGGATGCAGACTTCTAGAAGCCGGACTTGCACCGCCCGTCCCTCTTCCCACCATGAGGTTCTGCATTTCAAAGCCACCTGTGCCTTCTGACGCTTTGCTTATAGCCAATTCAAGTCATGGTCATTCTGCTGATCTCTTTTGAAGGTGCCGTCATGTTGCAGAGTGTCTGCGTATCCTAAGATATTTAATACCTCTGCTTGGAATGCACTGATATGTAGATCATTAAGCAGAGCAGACCTTCTCGGGGAAAGGAGTACTAATTGCACTTTGCAAATGCCATTTTCATTTGATATTTGGCACGGGTGCCACAGTCACGGTCTTTCTATTTCTATTAACCACAAGGGCTGGGACAAAGTCATCCCAACTTCCCTGGCAGCAGCATGGCTCATTAGGCATTGACGAGAGCCGCGAAGCCAGCCTCGGAGACTGGCCCCCAGTGGCGGCCCTTCCTGCCGTTCCCACACCGGTGGGAACTAGTTTCATAGCCGGGTTGATCCGTGTGGCCGGTAGCCCGGGCAGAGGTGGTGAGGCATTGCTTCCAACAGTCATTTCTTTTTTTTTTTTTTTTAAGATTTTATTTTTTATTATTATTTTTTATTATGTTAGTCACCATACAGTACATCCCTAGTTTTTGGTGTAAAGTTCCATGATTCATTACTTGTGTATAACACCCAGTGCACCATGCAATACGTGCCCTCCTTAATACCCATCACCAGCCTATCCCATTTCCCCAACAGTCATTTCCAAAAAGACGACGTAGCTTTCATCTTGGTCATGCTCTCTGTCTTGGAGCTCTTGCTCAGGGAGCAACTGGCTTCTGGGTTGCAAGCAGCTTCACAGAGAGACCTGTGTGGTGAGGAACTGGACCCTCTTTCCAGTGAGTGAGTGACCTTGCACATGGACGCCAGCCTCGGTCAGACCTTCAGATGACCGTAGCCTGCGTCAAGAGCTCAGGGGCAACCCCGTGAGACATCTCCAGCCAGAGGCAGCCTGAGAAGCTGTACCCAGATTCTTGACACACGGAATCGATGACATATTAGATGTGTACTGTCTTCAGGTCAAAGTTTTAGGATAACTTGTGACACAGCAATAGGTAACAAATGCAGGAAACAGAAGTATTAGATCCTTCAAACAATTTGACCTTGTGTGGATGTCCATAACAAGTCTGGCAGAAAGGGCGCCATTTTCTGCAAGGGGGAGACTGAGGCAGAACCTGGCTGAGAGCCAGAAGTCCTTACTGAGGCCACTCACAAGTTTTGGGGCCCGGGACAAATCACGGTCCCTTTCTGGACTTTGTGTCCCTGGCTATAAAAGCAAGAAGTTGGATAAAGTGGTCTTCAGGAGGCAGAGTCCCTTGCTTGGTGCTTGGGAGTTTGGTGGTAGACACAACAAATACCAGTCACCCCGTTGGGCTCCCGTGCATATGTGCGCACACACACTTAAACTGTGATGATGTCAGCTAGCAATGAGTGGGTATCGAACTGTAGGTCAGGCATTGAATTATACAGGAATTACCAATTCATTTTGAAAACAACCCATGAAAGTAGATGCCTCTATGATGATCATTTATTAGGCCAAGGAATTCAGGCTCAGAAAGCTTCATTTTGAGCAGAGACAATGTATTGGGTTTTTTACTGCCGCATAACACATTATCACAAATTTCATGGTTTAAAACAATGCACATTAAAAAAAAAGATGTATTTATTTACTTTTTTGAGAGAGAGAATGTGTGTGCATGAGTAGGGAGAGGGCCAGAGGGATAAGGAGAGAGAATCTCAAGCAAACTTCCTGCTGAGTGTGGAGCCTGACACAGCGGGGCTCGATCTCATGACCCTGAGATCATGACCTGAGCCTAAACCAAGAGTCAGACACTTACTGCCCAGGTGCCCCCAAAACAACGTACATTTTTAATCTCACAGTTTCTGTGAGGAATCTGGGCATAGCTTAGCTGGGTTCTCTGCTCAGGGTTTTAGAAGTTTGTCATTGAAGTGTTGATCAGAGCTGCATTCTCATCTGTGACTCAGGGTCCTAAACCAAACTCCCCCAAGAGTTTGAAAGAATCTAGTTGTAGGGCTGAGGCCCCTCAGATCCCAGAACCTCCACCTGTCTGTAAGCAGTTCACAACATGGCTCTTTGATTCTTCAAGGCCAGCAAGAGAAAGCCTCTCTCTACAGAAAGGGTCCAGTCTCTTTTAAAAAATCCCCTTACCTGATTAGGTGAGGCTCACCAGGGCACTCTTGCTTTTGCTTAACTCAAAGCCAACTGACTTAGAATCTTCACTGAATTGTCAGAATCCCCTCACCTTTGCCATATAATGTAACTAATCATTGGAGTGAGACCCCATTGTATTCATATGTCCTGCCCACATGGAAGGGGAAGGAATAATCCAGAGCACTTACCTGGGGTGAGTGTGGCATAAATCTTCAGGCTACCTGAGGATTCTGCCTATCACAGACACAGAAGTAGGAAATGGTGAAACTGGAATTCAAATTCAGATCTGTTTGGTTTCAGTGCTCATGTTTTGAACCACCAGCCATAAATCCTTGACTGAGAATACGCTGAAGGCAATTATTATGGCCTCTGCTTGGTAATGCCCAGGGCTTAGCACTTAATAATGGCTCCAATATTTATCAAAGCCCTGATCAGGATGCTTTTGAGTGACAGAAATCTAACAGAAACTAGCTGAAGAAAGCTAGAGAGCTTGACCATTCGCCGGGAATCAGGGGCTGGTACAAGGGCTTATACAATATTCTCCAGGGCCCGGTTTTTCTCATTCAGGGCTCTGTGGCTCTATTTTCAGGCAGCCCCTCCTCATGTGGTGGTACAAAGGGCTGCTGGCATCTATAACCTTACATTCTCTTGTTATGTCCTTTCTGGATCCAAACCCTATCTGGATGAAGGAGTCTTTGGACTGTCAGTCCGAGTCACATGACTACCCTTTAGCTGGGGAAAGGCAGGGAAGGACGCCATGATTAACAGCTTCCCCAGGACAATGCGGGATATCCAAAGTTTGGTTCCTGAAAGAAGATTTGGCATTGTTGCCAAAAGGAGGGAGTGATGTTGCCCTGATAAGAACACTGACTGTACACAAAGCCTAAAGACAAAGCTCTTTAACCCTCTGCAATGGGCAAAATGGTTGGTAAATACCTTTGAGTGTATATGGAGGCTTACTTTCCAGTCATACAGAACTGAGAAGGTTGATACAAATTCTTCATGCCGTCTTTCAATTCTCAAACATCCAAATTACTGAGATGGGGGTGAGGACTGGAGTCAGTGCATCCGATGAACAAATGATGCCCTTTCCAGGGCTAAGTATTTCAGAAACTTTGGAGGTGAGTTCATTGCTGGGGTTTAGATTCATGAAACTTACTTAGCCTGGGGAACTTTCTCCATGGTATTCTAGCTTTTTAAACGAGCTTAACTCCAGGCAAGTTGCATTAGCACACATTCTCTGTGTTGTGGTGGCTTAACCCCAAGGAGCTCATACAACTTGATAGTATGGTTTGGTAAAGGTGGAAGATGTCCTTAGGATGGGGCTAACCTTTATTTTATGAGCATTCCAATAAACTAATGGAGGAATCCATCCTGCAGCGTGCTGGCAGGTCAGGATACTAAATCCTCTCTTCACCAGGAGAGTGTTCCCTCTGGAAAGCATCCTCCCTAATTTCTGAGAAGCATCTCATTTTTGTCTAGTTATTTGTGTCTCTCTGTGTGTGTCTTGATTTCCATTTTATACAGATCATGTGGATATTTGATCACTTTTCTCTCAAAAGCTTTTAACGAAAGGCCTTCCATTTGGGAACCTCTCCAGAAAAGGGACTCAGCCTCCTCCAAAAGATTCCTGAAAATGATTCGGCAGTTGTGACAGAGATCTTTCCATCATTTGCTTCCATAGGGGGAGGGAAGAGGAACCATGGCCAACTTTCCATGAAATTTAATTTTCCAAAGTGGTAACTCCATCTTGCAGCTATGCATGGGGAAAATGTGCAATGTGAAATGCTAAGGTATTATAAGGGCAGCTAAGGGCTTACCTCTTCCTGGTTGATCATCCAAAGCTCACTGCCTGCCTTTATTTTCTGCTGTGCACACTGTTCCCAATCCTACCTCGCTGACTGCACCCCAAAACACAGGAAATGAGCATGGGTGGGAAAAAGTCAAATATGCAATTAAAATGGGAAGATACAGAAGAATGGGCTACCTCCTGTTAACAGGTGGGTCCGGGGGGTTTGATTAAGTAATGAAGGCCTTTTCATATTCCCTGGGATAGTGGTAGACGGCTGTTAAGTTGTTCCCCAGGGGCCTCCCCTTCCTTTGAGAACATACTCGATCTTGTGACTCACTAGTGGAATAGGGCAGATGTGAGGGGATGTTACTGCTACGAACAGGTTACACACAGACTGGCTTCCATCTTGTACTCTTTCATAGTTTGTCACTTGCCCACTGGGTTGGAGGCAGGTGCTGGGAGCTGCCAGGCTCCAAGCTGCCCTGTGGAGAGGGCCACATAGCTAGGAACCAAGGATGTGGGCCTGGCTAACAGCCAACAAGGAGTTATGGCCTCAGTCCAACAGTCCATAACAGACCTAATCCTGGCAACAGACATGTTAAGAGAGATGGGAAGTGGATCCTCCCTTGGTTGAGCCTTCAGACGAGATTACAGCCCAAGCCAGCACACTGATTGAAGCCTTGTGAGACATCTTGAGGCAGAGGCACCCAAGTAAACTGAACTCAGATTCCTGACTGACAGAGATGGAGAAAACAAACAATGGTTGTTGTAAGTCACTAAGTTTTGGGATAATTTGTTATGCAGATACAGAAAACATCTCTCCCTAATATCCTTTTATCACCTATCTACCTAAATATCTCTCCATATATCCATCCATCCTTCTGTCCGTCCGTCCGTCCGTCCATCCGTCCGTCCATCCATCCATCCATCCATCCTGTCTCTCCATCCATCCATCCATCCATCCATCCATCCATCCTGTCTCTCCATCCATCCATCCTGTCTCTCTGTCTATCCATCCATCCATCCATCCATCCATCCATCCATCCATCCATCTGTCCATCCATCCATCCTGTCTGTCTATTCATCCATCCATCCGTCCATCCTGTCTGTATGTCCATCCATTCATCCATCCATCCATCCTCTCCCTATGGAGGGGGGAAGGGGAAGCTTCTCGACCTGAATATATACAGGCTTCCTCTCTTACAGAAACTGAGGCTCAGAGAGCTGAGTAAGTTGCTGCATATCACATAGCAGGCAGGGCTACTCTTGGCCGGGATTCTACTATTTCCCTACGACTTATTTGCACACTGTCTGTGCCTCCATCATGTGTCCTTGTTGAATCCTTATCTCACTCCTGTAAAGTAGATATTTTTATCCTCCATTAAAAGTGAGAAAACTGGAGATAAGAGAGGTCCGGTATCCTTCCTCAGACCACACAGTTAGTAAACAGAGTAGCGAGGATTCACTGTTCTTCTTCTTCTTCTTTTTTTTTCTAAGAGGGAAGGTGTTGTGTCAATCTTAATGCTTTTCCATAAAGAGACTGCCTCATTAGCATTTCTTTTTGGTGCTTTCTCTCTCTGCTTTCATGCTGTTAAGTCAGAATTGGGAAACACAGAAATCTTTTATTTCAGTAAGTGCAATGAGGAGACTCAGTGTCTTCAATCATAATTTGCACTCTCTCTCCTAACGAAAAGTGAAACTAGCATTTGAGCACTTTCTGTGTGCTAAGTGTACTATGTTATCCCCAATGTATAGATGAGGAAATTGAGGCTCAGAAGTATATTTATTTCAGGGTGCCTGAGTAGATCAGTCAGTTAAGTGTCTGCCTTTGGCTCAGGTTGTAATCCCAGGGTCCTGGGATCGAGCCTTGCGTCAGATTCCCTGCGTGGCGGGGAACCTGCTTGCCTAACCCCCTGCCCCTCCCCCTGCTTGTGCTCGCTCTCTCTCAAATAAATAAATATAAAATAAAATCTTTAAAAAAAGTGTATTTAGTTCACGTCATATAACCAGTGAGTGGTGGTCAGAGTTAAGCCAGACTCTAGAGCTGCCATGCTGCGTACCTCCTCCTCCCCGCCCCGTCCTCTCCTGAGCACCCTATCGCAGTGCCCAAATACGGGTGTGACTCTCAAGGGGGGTTCTGTGTGAGGACCCTCATTATTTACCCCCGTTCCCTCAGGATGCATAAACGTGTAGTATCTGCCAGATGTCTGTGTTCAGGCGGGGACAGTGTAGCACATCACTGATGAGACTTCCTATGAAGAATAATCACCCGGTACAGTGTGACCCCTTATAAAGACTATCATTCTATGAAGAGGGACTTACAAGAGGAATTTCAGAGTGATACTTCTCAGGCAGAAACAAAACGATAACTACAATAAATACGAGGCGATCCCTGCAGGCAAACCCAGACCCAATTAAGTCGACTAGACATGTATGAACATGGCATCCCTGATGCATTTATTTGCCAAACCCAATATACATTGGACATGAGGTCCCTACTATGTATACATCACGGCTGGGTATGAGCTTGGAGAATGGACTGTGAGTTCTACCCTCTGCGTGGTGACAGGGTATCGGGCAGCAGCAGGGGCATATATCAGCAAATTAACACAACACACTTAAAAACACGGAACACTACATCAAAAACTAATGATGTACTGTATGGTGACTAACATAGCATAATAATAAATTTAAAAAAATAAAAATATATATAAACCAGAGCTATAAAGTTAAGTGTATGGAGACTAATGCCCTCTCTCAAGCCCACTCTCCTTCTGGTTTTCCCCATGCAGGTAATTGGAACACTGTCTACTCTGTTGCTCTAAACGGGTGTTCAAGAGATTCTTGTTCGAACTTGAGTTGGTCCCTGTTTTCCTATTTTTAGGCTCTCTGGTTTCCCTGAATGGGACCATGGCTTGCAGGTGATGGCCTGCATCAGAAGTATGGTGAATCCCTGATCAAAGCCATGGTAGTAATGAATGCTACGTCTTCTTACTGGTCCTGATGCATCAACTTCTGGAAAGAGCCTTAGTAGTGGAGTCTTCTCAGAAAGGGAGAAATCTGGGGCCTGATAAAGAAGAAATAGAAAGATGGGTGTGGACACTTCTAAAATTAAGTCCTATTTTCCAGGCTTTACTTTAGATGACCAACTCATGGCTCTTTACCAAAAATTCTGTAGAGATCTGCTTGAGTTGGGTCTGGGGAACACGTGTCAGTGTGATACACATTGTATTTCACATACTTCTAGATCCTCCACTCTCCTCCAGTTCTAAAACATTATGAGCTCGTGACTGTCCCTAGGGTCTCCTCATCATTCCCAAGAAATCTGTTTTCAGTCTTGCTTATGGATTGTTTTGGGTAGAGACCACATCAGGCTCTCTGCTTATACGTGGCTTGACCCTCAAAATAATTTTGGAAAGTTTCCCATGGTGCAGAAGGACATTGGATGCAAGGGTTCTAAGTTCTTTCTTTGGAGAAAGTACCATTTCATGTTTTTGTTTCTGTTTTGTTTTTTTTCTGAAATTTAATAGCCCGAACTTAATCTCTCTACTCAGGAGAAAACAAGGAAAAGAGACTAGAAGCCAGAACTAAAATCTGAGAATGAGGGTTTAAGAATCCAAGGAGTCCTCAATCCATGTTTCCACGCAAAATAGGGATTTAAAATTGGCTCTGTTCACCGCCACTCAGCGTTGCTGTTAAGGTTGGATGAGATGCTACTCAAATGGGTTCATCCAAATCATTCCAACAAACATTTATTGATTGAGTGCTGTGTCCCAGGCATGAGTTGTACATCGGAAACCGTTTTCAATGGAGGAAAATATTGAATAAATATACGAATCATACTAATGGTTCATAAAATAATGTGAAGGTGGCTGAGGAAATGCCAACCGATAGGCAAATTAGTCAGAGTGCAATTTACAAAGTCGTCTCTTGTTCTCTTGGGGTCACTTCACACTGGGATGTATGATCATTAAATATGACCCTCCAAGGCACTCTGTCTAGAGTAGGGGAAATTACTCAATTTTAAGACAAGATTTTAAACAAGGGCCAAACTGTTTTATCTACTTGGATTTGGGTCACTAATTACACCCAGTGATCTTCCAGTAATGAATCTAACAACGACCTCATAAATTGTGCAGTGACAACGAGTTTCCTTTCCATCCTTTGTCATCATAAAGTGAGGCTGATGCCTTTTCCAATTAGTTATGGCAATTATATGTCTATCAAAGGCATGAGACGAAGAAGGAGGTTCGGTGCTGTGCTGTGAGGGGGACTTGGATTAGAGCCTCTGTTGTGCCCGTGCTGTGTGTCCCTAAATCTGCCCTTCTCCCTCTCTGATCCTGATTCCTCATTGGAAAAAGCGTGATGTGCTTCAGATGGGTTCTCAAGTCTTTTCTAACTCCCCAGTTCCAGGATTCTCAGTAAAATTCTGCGTTTCTCCCAGTGGAAGATTATTGGGTATAATGTGCCAAAGTAAGGTGGTCTATTTGAACTGTATCTCATTTATGGTCTTAAGAAATCAAAAAAACAAGTTTCAATAATAGCATGGGACATTTGGGATAGGGAAGAAAGGCTTAAGGGTTATTGCAGGGAGGATGAGCCACTGAATACCTTCCCAAAGATGTGGTGTGTTTTTTATTAATTGAGGTCTTCAAAGGGAAGCTGGAAGATTTTTTATTATGTATTTGGCTAAGTGCATGTTATGAACTGTATGTTTTGTTCCTGCAAAATTTATACTCTGAAATCCTAGCCGTCAATGTGATGGTGTTAGCAGGTGGGGCTGCTGGGAGGTGGTTAGGTCATGAGGACGGCGGTGATAGGATTCCTGCCCTGATAAGAAGAGACAGGAGAGCTTGCTTCCTCTCTCGGCTCCCCACCATGTGAACTTACAGCAGAGGACAGCTATCTGCAGACCAGGCAGTGGGTTCTCACCAGACCTTGGGTCTGCTAGCACCTTGCGAGAGCTATGTTTATGTTGTCAAGCGATCCAGTGTATGGTGTTTTTGTGACAATAGCCTGAAATGACTAACACTTGCATTTCTTTCTAGGAGGAAACCCATGATGTTGCATAGAGCAGGATGTGGACATATTTCAGCGGGGCTGGCCAGCCCGAGGAGCATTAAACTGGCTCATCACGTCTGGTGAGTTGCCTTTGAGAACCAGACCTTGTTCTGTAAGTGCAGGGATGGTGGTTTTGGCGCCCTGGGCAGGGAAGGCAGATTTGTGTCCAGGGTAAGTGTCTCCACCACCCACACAAGCAGCTCTGTTCAGTACAATCCCTGGGACCCCCTACACTGTAAGGCTACCTTGGGGGAGCCCTTCCACTGCAGAGAAACTTCTCGTTGTCCTCTCTTTTGAGAGGGGCTGTCTCATTTCAAGAAGTCAGACAGCCAGTTCTCAAAGGCACTTCTGATAAGGGGCAAGAAAGAAGGGGAAAGGCAGAGGAGAAGGGAGGGAGGTGATAATTCAATTGATAATGAAATATATATATATATATCCCAGAGAAGAATCTCCTTTTAGAACCTTCTTGTGACTTTTCGGAGGGCTTCCCTATAGTTCATAAGACCATGAATTGAAAACCTAAAGTTGGGTGGCTTTTCCAGTAATTCCCTAAGAGCATTTTGATTCAATGCATATGTATATAACACCTCTTCTGTGTCTGACATTGGGGTTATGTAGATGAACAGGACAGAACAGATGATTATAATCCAGTAGTGTGGACAGGTGTATAAGTGACTAACACTGTGCTGTAATACTTGTACAAATAAGGTTTATAAGTTAATGAGTGGCAGTAGTGATTAATTCTGACAATGGTGTAGCAGGGGAGAAATCGAGCAGAGGTGACATCTGAGTGGGTGTCAGAGGGTGGATAGAAGTTTTTGTGTCGATCAGGGCTGCAGGAGGGTACATTTTTATTTTTTTGTCTGATTTTTTTTTGTAACGCTGTGATCCTGAAATGTATTTAGGGTTTTCCTCAGTGACATAAATATTGCACGAGTGTGCAAATGGTTGTCTGAAGATGTTCTTTGCGGTGTTGTTTATAATGAGAACTTAGAAGCAACCTAAAATGGCGAGGAAGGGGGTAAGGATTTGTAAAAATTACAGTGTGTATATAAATCGAATGCCTATGTTAAAATAATGTAGATCTATATTGGTTGCAATAGAAAGATCTCTGCTAAATTTTTGACTGAAAAACAAGCAAAACAACAATACTGCCTTGGCTAAGAGAAGCGTATGAGTGATATGAGGCCATATATACAATGTTTGGGGCATTTCTTTAATGTTTTTTAGCAAGAGGTGATTTCTGTCTCTGGGTAGTGTTTCAGGCTTTCCAGAGTCTTCTGAATTCCTGAAAGCAAAGGGTTGGTGTCCAGCACACGTTTGGGAAATTTAAGACAAAAGGGTAGTAAATAGGTTGCAAGAAAATGGATACAATCGGGAGGCAATGAGCTGGTTTGGGTTCTTTTCAAGACCTGGAGCTGCCCCCGCTTTTAGCTGGAGAAAACACAGCCTTCGTTGGCTCAGCACTTAATCCCAGATGAAGTCCTTCAAAGTGGAAAATCTCACTGTGATTTATTTTTTTCCAGATGTAAATATATAGCAATAATGCAGTTATAAAACTGGCATTGTATTAAACCATAAATTATATTTGACACATAATAATGTTGAATTACTATGGAAGTCCATCAACGTGCAGTGGCATTGCCAACACACAGGCTGTTGCTGCTTGCACCAGCCCTCTTGCTTGCTCTGCAATGAATAAAGTTCTGGGGATCTTTGCTGTTAGGGTCAAAATGGAATAAACTAGCGGAGAAGGGCTGTGTCGGAGTCTAGCTTGGGCTAAGGGCCCCAGAACCAGGGATGCATTTCTTTGCTTATTTATTCCTTCAAATACATCTTTATTGAAGACCTAATTGTGCAGTCCTAGGCTGAGATGGGGGATAGGACAGCCATGGGTGGCCTCTGTCCTCAAGCAGGGAACACAGGGAGGTGAAACTAAAATGCACAACTCATCACTTGATTACGGTGAATTCATGTAGCAATTCCTTGGAGATTTGCTTTCTTCTTACTGGTACTTTCAAGGTCAATGGTAAAGTGGGGTGGTGGGGCCAGTTTAGACGGCACGGGGGGGATTAACCAGCATGGATGAACTAGCATTAAAACACAGGAACTTTGTCTACATAGCGTCACACAGGGTCAGGTCCAAGGACCTGAATTGGCCAACAGATTGAAGGGATCAGGGTCAGGGTCAGGCTAGTTAGGAGTTACTTCCAGACCAAGGATTCAAAACTGTTTCATAGCAGCCATACCTATTTGTTTGTTTGTTTGGATTGCTGATTCCCCTTGCCAAGACCATTGTGTTGCTTGGGGAACATTCAGTAGTTATTGAAAGCATGAGTTAATACCATGAGAGTGTTCAGTATTGTTATTATTCTAATAATTATCCTAACAAGGGTCACAGTGGGTGGTGGGGAAATGGGGATAAATCACCCAGAGGCCTGGTTAAGGTAAGACTCTTTCCTAAACCTCCAGGCGAAGGGGTTCAGGGAACTTTGGTACTGACCCCCAAATTTCCTAGGGGGCTAATTAATAACACTTTCAGAAAGAGAACCAAAGACCCCCACAGTCCAGGGGATGGCTAGGAGAGAACGGACGGGCATTCGCTTGGAGGGAGGGTAGCGAAGAAAGTTTGATACAATGTGTGGTCAATAGAGGGGCAGGGGTGGGGGCCATTTTTAAGAGTTTTAGTTTTTTTGGGGGAAAACATTTCACATTTCTTCTGGGAAAGAAAGCTATGATATAGAAGGTCCCAGGCTGCCGTTTGGAGGAGAATAGAAATAGAAATAATTTGAGAGGACATTCTTGTCTCTGACCATTTCTTCAGAAGTGGAGCATTGCAATGATAACTAAGAATATGGAGAAGTACTGCAGGGGTGGATTTGGAGGCCAGTGGTGGGGACTCGGGTTGCACATCAGGTGCTGGGGAAACCGAAGGGACGAAGGCACCGGGCGGTTCCTGTCCTCCACTTGGTTGTGGTCCTCTGTCACTGGGTTGTGCTCACCATGTTGTAGAAGGAGGGGTCTCTAGCTCAGTGTGGTGGTGGCTGCTGGGGGAGGGGTGTTTAAGGAAAGCTTCCCAAAGGAGGTGATGGGTGGAAAGGCAGGGTTGAGCAGATGCTGGCTTACGAGGGGGTAGGAATGCCTGGGCAGGGAGGTTACTTTTATGAGTAAAGGGGGAGTGGGCGAGAACCAATGTGGTTTGTGGGAGAGATGATAAACAGTTGGCGTTGCTGAGGATAAGAGAGAGTAGGTGAGGCTGGGAAGAGCAACAGCCAAGCTCACTTTGTCTGCACATGTCCTCGGGGCCATGCCCTGTTCTAGGAACTGGGGATATGGTGGGTTTGGATTCCAAGGGTTGACCACCACACTGAGGAGTTTGGCTTTTCTCATCAGGGCAATGGGGAGCCGTTGATGTAGTTTTAGGAATGATTGCTGTGAGACACTATTTGTATTTTAAAATCATGCCTCTTGCTGCCGTATGGAAATCGGGTCCGAGAGGGAGAGACGGAGGTGAGAGGCGAAGTCACGAGAAACCAACTGGAGGGATGATGAGAGCTTGAGCCAGCCGAAAGCTGTCTCCATCTCTGGCTCCCTGAAGATAGTAGGACAGGGTGACATTGGGGTGATGGTGGATGGGAGGATGAAGTCTCACCCCTCGGTTCCATAGGAGCAACAATTAGGTGCTGAAGAACAGGGGAAATATTTATCTGCCCCATGTCCGTGGTGGAGCTTTCGGGCAGCAAGAAGTGTGAAGTCAATAAGTGGGAGGTGTGATTTATTGCCTCTGGTGCTCCCCAAGCCAGGGGTGGTCAGGGCAGCTCTGCAGACCGCAGGCTGGCCAGGGGAGATGAGAAAACCAAGCCCAATTTGGGAGGTAGGCCGTTCCTAATTGAACTGTTGAGCGAATTTTGATAAATGACCGCGCCAAAGCAGTGAAATTAATAAATCATGCTTGAGGCCGGAAGACTGTTTCCTGAGGGACGGCAACAGCGCTCCCATCCTGTTGACACTGGTGGTTTGGAAGATGGCTGGGGTGGAGGCAGGAAACTCATGCTCTTTCCTGGCTCTGCAGCTGGGCTAGAGGAGGAAGAACCCTCATTAGCGTGGTCCCCATCCGTTCTTTGAAAATGCAGAAGGAAGTCGTGTTCCGTGAGCAAGGGGGAAGCACCAATCTGTTGCCCGAACTCAAGGTTTAGGATGCCCTTCTCAGGCTCCGCGATGGCTGGCTGGATTCTGATAGAGAAGACAGCAGCCGGCATGGCTTTCCAATTAAAC
>NW_024424452.1:32332876-32492041 GCF_017311325.1 Ursus maritimus
GGGGCAAGGCACTTTGCCATCTGCGACGACCTCTTTTTCTGGGCTCTGACTTGGTGCACCCCGTTGTACTGAGACAGAGCATTTGCAAAGAGAAGAAAAAATCAGGCCCACCGTGGCACCTGACCTTATGTGGCACGTAGGGATCATTTCCAACTTCCTGATTTTAGCATCTGTCTTTTTTGTGAAGAACAGAATGAGGTGTCTGGGAAAAGGAAGTGGAATGTAATCCTTATGAGGTTGGTGTTCCCCCCCCATTTGACAAATGAGGAAACAGGCTGTGATACTGTGATTTATAGGAAGAAATATATATTTGGTCTTCATCCCAAATGCCAGCTCCTTCTGGCGCAGAGCTCCTAAAACCCTTGGAATTCCCCAAGTGATGAGAGAGATAAAGGTACCTCTTGTTACATGAATGAGGTGACATTTGGTTTGCACCTAAGGATGGGGGCTGGTTGCCAGGGAAACAACCACATCATTAGCCGTTTGGAACTTTCAGTGGCACCCCTCAACCTCGGGGGAGGGGAGAAGGGCTGGAGGTTGAGTTCAGTTGCTAATAGCCAGTGATTTAATCAGTCATGCCTATGTAACGAAGCCTCCCTAAAGCGCCAGAAAGACAGGGTTCAGAGAGCTTCCAGGTTGGTGAACATATAGGGAACTGGGGAGCGTGGCTTGGTCCGAGAAAGCATGGGAAGCTCTGAGTCCTTCTCCACACCTTGCCCTACGCAACTCGCCATCTGGCTATTCCTGAGTTATAGGCTCTGTAATGAACCGCTCATTGAGTAAGTTAAAAGTTTCTTGGAGTTCTGTGAGCTCTCTAGCAGATTCAGCAAACCCAAGGAGGGGGATCGTTGGAAAATCCAGTCTACAGAGAGTCAGTCCAAAGCACAGATGGCCACTGGATTTGTGACTGTCATCGGAAGTGTGGGGGGGGACAATCAGTTCTGAGTCCTTCACCTGTGGGATCTGATCATGCCTCCAGGTAGATGGTGTCAGAATTAAGTTGAATTGTAGGACCCCCTGCTGGTGTTGGCAAACTGCTCGGTAGGTTTGGGGGGCATCTCCTGACACACATTGTAATTGGTCCCAGAGTCTCAGCTGGTGATCAGAGGTGGCATCAGAGTTAGAATCTTAGAGTCCAAGAGCAGTTAGTTAACTTGCCCCATGGGGATGTGAGCTGTTGACAAGGCCAAGGGGCGCAGAGCATCGGCGCTTTAGCATCGGCGCTTTAGCATCGGCGCAGAGCTTTGGAAGGCCAGGGGGTGTTGTGTATGGCTCTTAGCCGTCACCCTGCTGAGCTAACTGCCTCTTTCACAAACAGGAACATCCTTGCCCATCACTTTCTGGCAACACCATCAAGATCCCAGGCTAAAGCAAACTCTGAAAGGAGTTTTTTGTTTTTTATTTTCTTAAAAAAATTAATGAGCGCTATGTTTACTCGGAAGATTTCCTAGGTGACTCTGGTTTGGGGCAGAATGGGCTTGTGAGTAGGAGGACCTGTCTGTTGGGTAAGGGAAGGATTTCTGTTTGTGCCGAAAGAAGACAGGAGGAGGGAGAAGGGCAGGTGGGGACGATGAGATGGGTGTGCTTAGCACCATTAACAGAAGTGGTAACACGCCATCCTTGTGCACCCCTGTGTCCTCTGTAACTCACACCAGGAACCAGCTTGAGAAGCTGGTAGTGTGCACCAGAGGGGAGCCATTGCTTGTGCGGGATGGACGCAGGCGAGAACAGCTCCTTGGTCTTCAAGACTGGGTGTGGGAGAAGCAGATAGAAGCATGGAGCATGATTTCTGCAACTCTCAGAACTTGAAGGGGAGAAATTTGGGTATCATATCTCATAGTATTGGGGATCCATCCAAATTTAAACTAGTCCCTGAGGGGGCAGGGAAACTCCAGCCTACGTTCAGGTTATGTGAATTATTAAGTCCGTTATTATTTTGAACTATGGTAGGAAGGTAAATTACGTATAATGAAGGCTCTGACCTGGGCTAGGAGTCGAGGTCAAGCAAAGGCTTTCTGATGACTGGACCTTTCGAGGAAATGGAGTGGATGAGGAAGAGTTGGGTGAGGTGGGGCAGGGCTGGGAGAGGGGGACCAGCGGAGGAGACACAGTAAAGCCCCGTGGGCTGGCAGGAGGAACAACACAGTCCATTTTAGGGACTCTGAACATAAACACAGAAACATAAACCTTGCCTTCAGCCCACACTCATCCCATTCTACAGATCAGGTTATATGTGAAGACAGATACATTTGTGTCCAAGCTGGGGGAGGACCTCTGCCACCAGTGAGTCCCTCCATGCTTAGGGATAACAGGCAGGTAATTTAGTGTAATCATGTGGGCTAAAGTCAGAGTACGTGTGTGTGTGTGTGTGTGTGTGTGTGTGTGTGTGTGTGTGTGTAATGACAAGTCTATGAATATATACAGGCGTACCTCGGAGTTACGGCAGGTTTGGTTACAGATCACTGCAATGAAGTGAATATTGCAGTAGAGCGAGTCAAAATTATGTTTTTCGTTTCCAAGTGCACCTGAAAGTTATGTTTACACTCTAGTCTATTCCATGTGCAACAGCATTACGTCTAAAAGAACAATGCATGTGCCTTGATTAAAAAATACTTTCTTGCCCCAAAATGCTAACCATCAGCTGAGCTTTCAGTGAGTCATAATCGCCATAACAGATATGATAATAATGGAAAAGTTTGAAATATCGCGAGAATGACCAAAATGTGACACAGAGACTCGAAGAGAGGAAACGCTGTTGGAAACATGGTGCTGATAGACGTGCTTGGCGAAGGGCTGCCACAAACCGTGAATGTGTGAAAAACACATGTGCGAAGCACAATAAAGCAGAGCACAGTACAACGAGGTGCACCTGTATTCTTGACTTGGACTTCCAGAACTCTCTGCAGGGTTGGAAGGGAACAAATCGAGCCGATGAACCATATTTGTATCGTCAGATTTGAGAACTGGTGAACATTTTGGTTCAGAACTTCCTCCCTTGGGCAGGCGTATTCAGTTCTCAGATGGGCACTGGGAAAACCCCAATGTGTTGGTTACATCCATGTAACACCTCACAAAGCATTATTTTGTAAGGTGCTCTTGCCAGCCCAGTACGGTAGGTCATTCATTAACGTGTGCGCTCATTCACTTACTCATTCAACTATTACTCTTGGAATGCCTCCTACATGCCCCGTGTGTTTTTAAGTCCTGGGATTGGAGTGCACATAACAGAAAAGGTCCTTGTCCTTGCAGAGTTAGCCATCTAGGCGGGGAGGCAGATGATTAACACGTGAACAAGCTAGTGAATTAGGTAACTGGGCAGGTGGTGGAATGGATGGTGTGGATGGCAGAGAAGGTGATGGCAGGTGGAAAGCAGTGAGGACTTCTCTGAGGAGGTGACATTGAGATGATATTTGAAAGAGGAGGAGGGGCTGGCCGTGCTAGGGTAGGCAGTGCTGTTGTTCCAATGAGTGGTTCCAGACAAGAGACAACATGAGTGGGAAATCTCAGAGAGGCTGAGTGGCTCGCCCAAGGTCACACAGCTAAGTGATGGGTCTGCTGGAGATTCTACACGAAGCCTCTGACTCCAAGTCAGTGGCTCCTTTCATACACTCTCCTCCCAGGGCGCACTGCCCTGTGATCTCCGGCCAGATCTTGATATGGTAGGATTGGGTGTCACAGACGGTTGTCACCCTAGGTCCTACAACTGATGGAGCATATAACGCTTCTTTCCTGGCCCAGTTACGTTAACTCACAGAGAGGGAGAAGAGCTTTCTCCCAGAAGGGTGAGGGCTTCCGGAGGTGCTCCGAGTTCCCTTTCTGTTCTCAGAAGGTTTACTTTTATCCTTCTTTCTGTCCCTTCCCACCTAACTTTTCTGGAAGGTCTGGATGACTGTTGCGGGTGTCTAAAGTAACAAAACTCCAGAATGTTCCAGAGTGTTCGCTAGAATATCAGATGATGCAAAGGGAAATTTCCCATAGCACCTTAGTTTCACCAGTCAGCAAACTTGTTCCATATAGGGCCAGATATCAGATGTATTTGCAGCTGTAATGGGAAAGCAGCCATACACAATTTGCAAATGAGTGGGCGTGGATGTGCGCCAATAAAACTTTATTTACAAAACAGGAGGTGGGCTGGGGTTGGCCTGCTGGCTATGGTTCTGTGGTTCGCTGACACTGGTTCTAAGCAACGCAGCAACTTCCTGGGACAGACGTGAGTGAGGAGACTGGGTAGTTGAGACCCTGAGACATGAGCTACCAATTTGGTACACTGATACCCTGGAGAGGATTGATTGAAGTCAAAGACTTCCTTGGAAGACCACCTGCCATTAACTCACTACAACATGAGAGTTGGATTTGCGGAATTGTAAACCCTATTTCTGGCTATGGGACCTGTTAGCCCAATTTGGACTGAGGGCAGTTGCTGAAACATTTCCCCGAATTCGTCCGCCAGCACTCATTGTCATGTCAATGTTGGTTTCGCTCCAGCAAACTATGCCGCGTGTTCACTCGTTTGCAGATGCTGCCGTGATTAGCAAATGCAGAGTCGCAGAAACGTTTGCAAAATTCACCATTGCTTTCTGCCGCTGCGTATTTTCTCAACACGCCAAGAATGGGGGTACTGCCTTATGAGGGTCTGCTCAGTTTTTAGTGTGAAGGAAGGAGCCTCACGCTCAAAGTCGGGAACCCCAACGTTGCACCTGGAGCCAAGGCGAAGCCAGGCTGGATCTCCAGCCCTGCTCTGAGTGCGCTCCGTGGCCTGTGGTCAAGGTGTGCACCACCCCCTTTAAACCTCTATCTTCTACAGTGAAATGGGGATAATGATAAGTAGTTTCCAGTTTTAGTTTCGGAATTAAATGGGAGAATAGAGGCAAAGAAATTAACATAGTGTCTGACATATGGGAAGCACATATTAATGTTAGCTATTATTTTGTGATGATGATGATTAATATTAATCATTTTATTACAGTAGCGGGAGTAATAGTAGGGACGGTCGTGGGAGTGGTAATAAAATTGGCAGCATCAAGAGCTACTCAGGATGGTGGGAGTTGCCGTGTGTTACTGGTGAATGTTCCCAACGATTGGTGACTCGAATGAAACACCACCACTCTACTGTAGCTTTTTTAAAGACCATTTTCTCACAGACACCTATACTTGGACTCCTAGGGGCTGAGATTTCTCTGACAGTCCTTACTCATCATTCTGAAATCCGTGATCTGGAGAACTGTTGAATATAATTCCACTTGCGTAGCACGGCTTTCAGAGAAGAAAGTCATCCGGGCACTGAGTTTCAAGCCAAAATGAATATATGACTTTATAGTCCAACCTGGAGATCAGGAAGGCGTCTCAAAGACTGTTGACTTCCTGAGGATCCTAAGAAAGTAGTATACAGATGGTGATAAATGAGCAAGAGAGGGCATCCAGCCTGTTGGAGCCCCCTGGGCAGCGCTGTAGGGAGGTGTTTGGTTGCAGGGTGGGGGGAGGCGGTGGCTCGGAGCCATTCCCTTAAAAATTGTCCTAGTGGGCTGTAGCCTTGGAAAATCCATCCCCCGCCCTGAGTTTTTCGTATCTGTTGAGCCTGAAGGTCATGTGATTTTATTATATACTTTAAATAAATACAATGTTTATTTGAATGGGTATTGGGGTGAGTAGGTGTATTTATACGTTATACCTCTGGAGTGCCTGGTATTCATTGCATGTCTCTGTGCTCAGTACTTCATTTTACATAGGTTTTTTAAAATAATCCTTGCAATAAACCTTTGAGCTGTATCCACACCCCACTATGCAGACCAGCAACTGATCGCGAGGCATTAAGCCACAGGATGTAACTGTCAGAGTCCTGATTTGTCTGAGCCCAAGGCTGTCAACCTTCCCAGCATCCCTGTGTTTTTTAACAAACGATTCGATAAACACTGACTCCAAATCCCCTGGATTTCCAGTAAAAATGCTGCTGATCGCACCCCATGTTGTATTTACTGATTAAGAATCTCTACCAGGAATCTGCATTTTTTAGGAAACTCCCCAGGAGATTCTTCTACACACCAGTGTTTGAGAGTCATCGCCTTGCACACTTTCTTATCTGTTAAGATGCCTTCCACCCAGCAATCCAACCCAGTGCTTATGCATCTGGGACCTGGCGGAGTTCTTTAGGATTTCAGTTACTGTTAATCTTCCTCCAACCACAGGACAGGTTTTCTTTTTCTCTACCCTGGAGGATTATTAATAATATGATATCAATGGCTCCATTACATAGCGTGACCAAGAATATTCCAAATAGTCACAGTATACGGTGCTCTAGGATATCTCTTATAAATCATAAGAATATTACAAGCTGGAGGTAACTTCAAAATAGTAGAAGAGTTCCTTAGGACTAGCTTGAAGCAAAAGTGCTAAATCAATTGGATATTAAATTTGGGGGTTTACAGTCAGATGATTCCCTTAAAATACTGTGCTTCCAATTCAAGTGAGTTGCCGCTTGGGGACAGGGATGTCCTCTTTATATTTAATTTGATGGCCAGATAAACGAAGTTTTTCCCTTAATAAGTTAAATTGTGAAGCATGGATTGGAATAATAGAATTGCAGATGGTTGGAGCTTGATGGGGCCAAGGAACCAAAGATGAGAGTTGCTGGAAATCTACGAACAACACATCATTAGTCAGCTAAACACCATTTTATGTGTCTTAAATAAGACTGAAATCTGTTGCCTAAGCAGACAAAAGAGTGGGACCTCAATGAAAAATGACTTCAAAATGTATTTAAAATTTTTTCCTTTTAAATGCAAGCTGGTACAGCCACTGTGGAAGACAGTATGGAGGTTCCTTAAGAAGTTAAAAATAGAGCTACCCTATGACCCAGCAATTGCACTATTAGGCATTTACCCAAAGATACAAATGTAGTGATTCGAAGGGGCACCTACACCCCAATGTTTATAGCAGCAATGTCCACAGTAGCCTAACTACAGAAAGAGCCCAGATGTCCAGCGACAGATGAATGGAGAAAGAAGATTTGGTATACATATATATATTACTGGAATATATATGGAATATTACTCAGCCATCAAAAAATGAAATCATGCCATTTGCAGTGAAATGGATGGAACTAGAAGGTATTATGCCAAGCAAAATAAGTCAATCAGAGAAAGACAGTTATCATATGATTGCACTCAAATGTTGAATTTAAGAAAAAAACCCAGAGGAGCATAGGGGAAGGGAGGGAAAAATAGAACAAGATGAAATCAGAGAGGGAGATAAACCATAAGAGACTCTTAGTCATAGGAAACAAACTGAGGTTTGCTGGAGGGGAGGAGGGTGAAGGGATGGGGTGGCTGGGTGATGGGCATTAAAGAGGGCTCGTGATGTAATGAGCACTGTTATATGCAACTGATGAGTCACTGAACTCTGCCTCTGAAACTAATAATGCATTCTATGTCAATTATTTGAATTTAAATAAAATTAAAACCAAAAATTCCTTTTAGCTCTGCCTTTCTTTCCCTCTTTGGACGGTCTTATGGATACGTTAGTGTATTCCACCCTGTCCTCTGTCTCCTAGTATTTGTTAGGGATCAATTTTGTCCCCTTGCCAAATGCATACGCCGAAATTCCAACCCTTGGTACTGGGTCTGGGTCTGGGGTATTTGTTACAGCAGCTGAAGCTGACTAATACCATATCTCTCTGTACCATCACCCTCTCTGGATCTCCATGGCTCTTGGTTTCTCCGTATTTCTTGGTATCACTGTGCATTTTTCTCTTTGTCTGTATTTTTGTTTCTCTGTGTCTTCTTCTGTGTCCCTGCCACCCTCATCTGATTGTTACATCCTCTCTGTCTCTCCCCACCCTCTCTCCCTTCCTCGGGCAATGCAGAATATCCTGTGTGGGATGTTTAGAAGAGTGACTGTCATAGAGAAACTACTCAAAAAAGCAAATTCCTCTCTGTTCCTAATTTCCTCCTTTTTCTACCCTTCTGTAATGTTTCCCTTCCTTCCATTCTCTCCCACTCACCCCCTCACTGGACATAAAATAAAATAGGGACTTATTTTTCAGGATTTATGGTTTTTCCTAAACAAATTTTATGGCCCCCAATTCTAATTTTAAAGCAACTCACTTGACTGTTTTATGTTCTTTAAAGGGGGGGGACAAGGGGTGACTGAATGGAGTTGCTTTTTTATAAGTGACCCCGGTTTGATTTGTTTGGTTGCTTCTTTTTTGGGGGCGGGGGTAAAAATCTTTATATCTATTGATCTCCGATTGTCCCAGGCCTAGACTCACCCTGGTCATTCTGGTTAACTATGCACATTTTTGCTGTCTCAGCGTTTGTGTGGGGGCCTGGCATGATAGAATCTCAAAGACTTCCCGGTGATTCTGATGCAGGGGGATCTTTCGGCATGCTCTGAGAATTGCGATCTTAGAAAATAAGCTCTGAGCCCTGCCTCACCTCTGTTCATTCTAAACCAAGACTAAAATGAAACCAAGCTTCATTTTAGGAAGAGGTTTTAAAACATTCCTTCTGGGGATCAGTTGTGAATTTTCTCGTTTTTGAAATCTCTGTCTCTGACACAGGCTGCCCAGAGCCTGTAATTGGCCGAGCAGAGAGCTGACATTCATTTCCAAACAATTTAGGTAGGTGGAGAGGGAGAGCAGAACTTGGAGAATTAACAGTCATGGATTTACGTCTTTGGCACCTGTTCTGATTATTGAATTAAGAAGGTTCTGGCAGCTCCAACCAGCTCTGCCAGATGTTGAAGAGCGCATTTCAGGGAGGATGGAAAGGGATGTCAGAAGATGTGAGGATCATTCATTTAAAGAGTAAACTGTCCGGATGAAGCTCTGTTTAGGCTGTCAGAACTGATCGCAAGCGTAATGAAACATCAAGAACAGAGGGATGAGGAGACGTTGATAAAACCCAAACACATCGTGAAATATAAAAATCTCCTGATTTTTAAGTCAACACCCCCCAAGTGTCAGCTTATCAGCTTGTGGAAACTGCAGACCTGTTGAGAGTGGTCCGTTTTTCCTGCCGTTTGGAGCAGATGTGCTCGCTGCTCTTATGGGGGCTGTAAACGATGCTCTTGGGGGCTTATCGGTCACCAGCAGGGCGAAGGGAGGGCCACAGCACCTGAGAGGTCTTTGGGAGACGGTGATAGGAGAGGAGGCAGGCACCTCCTCCTGTCAGTGGCGGAATCACTCAGTGTCACTCCAGAGTAAGCCAGCATCTGCTTCTGTGAACCCTGAGTACCCATTACAAACACACACGCATGTGGACGCACACATACACACAGGCATCCCATGAACACCGATGCACGTGTGCGCACACACACACAATCACAGTTGCACATGGATGCACACCACCTGTCCTGCACACACATTCCTCTATTATAAATGGCGAACAAAATCACACGTGTGTGCACAGCTGCATTCATGGAGAATACCATGCAGAGTGTAGATCAAATACCTTCCCTAGCTCCTGGCCCAGCCTGCTGGGGACACGTGGAAGACTAGAGGGCCTAATCAGGGTCTCATGCTCGTGGGAGCCGATGGGTGGACCTTCCCCTGGAATTCTGGGAGTTATTCCATTAAAAAAATTACCTTGCATTAAAAATAGAACTACCCTATGATCCAGGAATCGCACTGCTGAGTATTTACCCCCAAAATGCAAAAACACAAATTCAGAAGGATGTATGCTCCCTTATGTTTATAGAAGCATCACTTACAAAAGCCAAACTATGGAAGCAGCCCAAGTATCCATCAATGGTTCAAAGGATAAAGAAGATGTGGTATATATAGATATACAATGGAATATTACTCAGCCACAAAAAGGAAGGAAATCTTGCCATTTGCCATGATGTGGATGGAACTGGGGGGTGTTATGCTGCGTGAAATAAGTCCGTCAGAGAAGGACAAATACCATGTGATCTCATTTGAAAGTGGAATTTAAGAAATAAACCAAGGGGGAAAAAAGGAGACAAACCAAGAAGCTCTTCACTATAGAGAACAAAGTAATGGTTACCAGAGGGGATGTGGGTGGGGGTATGGGGGAAATAGGGGATGGGATTAAAGAGTACACTTGCCATGATGAAAAAAAAAGTAAAATGAAAAAAGTTGCTTTGCTAGTATAGTGTTCGCTTTGTCGTGCATTTCTTGGACCCACCGTTCAGGACAAATTGGGGCATGATTCCACCTGTTCACCATGTCCTGCACAGGTGGATTCACAGGCCCAGCCCACTTATTTTCTGGAGTGGAGACCAGGAAGCCTGTCTGGGGAACTTGGCGGGGACTTAGCAAGACTTGGCTGGCTGAAATTCCCCAATAACATCTATGCTTCATCGTGACCATGCTGGGGCTATGTGTGCCTATTCCAGCATTCATGTAATAAAATTATACAGTCTCCATATTCCTTCAGTCAGTGGGATGTTTTTGAGATTCATCTGGGTTGTTATATATATCAATGGCTTATTCACATATACATGCATATGCATAATCTCAAAAATAGACATCCTACATTATGTTTATCCACTTACTGCCTGATGGGCATTTGGGTTGTTTCAATTTTTGACTGTTATGAATGAAGCTGCTATGAAAACCTCCAGTACAAGTCATTTCTGAAACATGTTTTTATTTTCCTTGGGTAAATACCAAGAACTATAATTGCTGAGTAATATTTATGTGTAAATTTGTAAAAAAAAAAAAAAAAAAAGGCCAGTTTCACGACATGTTTACATGTTATATAGTCCAACCAGTGAGGAATAAGAATTCTATGAAGAATCTTCATCCTTTCCAACACTTAGTATTGTCAGATTTTCCATGATAGTGGCTATGAAATATCTCAGTGTTCTATTAAGTTGCATTTCCCTGATGATTAAAGTGTTGAGCTTTTCATATACTTCATATATCTGGCTTTGTGAAGTGTCCGTTCAAGTGTTTGTCCATTAAAAAAATTGTGTTTTTTTTTAGTATGGTTATAGGGGTTCTTTATATATAATAGATATAAGCCCTTTTTCAGATGTTTGTGTTGCAAATATTTTCCGAGTTGTTGGCTTGTGGCTTTATATTTTTAATAGTGTCTTTTGATGAGAAGTTTTTAACTTTGACGAAGTCTAATGGATTATTTTCTCTCTTACGATTTGTGCTTTTCATGTTCCCTATACTTAGGTTCTGAAGATATTCTCTCTTGTTTTCTTCTAGAAGTTGATAGTTTTACCTTATATGTTTGAATTTATGATTCATTTCCAAGTTTTCATGTACAGAGTAAGAGAAAAGTTGAGTTTCTTCTTTTGATGTTATTAATAGAATCTAAAACTATTTCCAAATTTTTATTGGCAGTCTTCGAAATAGTAACTTTTACACATTGATTTTGAAATCTATGGGCTCGTAGAGTTTACTTGTTATTTTTGTTTGTTTTTGGTAGATACCTCAGGATTTCTTTGTAAATAATCATGTCATCTGTATACAAAAACACTTTTATTTTGTCCTTTCCAATATTTATGCTTTCTATTTCTCTAGAGTTATTGTGCCACTTAGGACATCCTGTATAATGAACTGGGAGGAAAAGGCTCAGAATTTCACCAGTAAGAATGATGCTAATGCTAAGGTTTGCTGTTGTTGTTGTTTGTTTTTGTAGATGCTTTTTATTAGATGAAAAAATTCCCTTCTAGTCTCTATCTGCTGGGAATTGTTATCACAAATGGATGATGAATTCTGTTGACTGCTTTCCCACATCTGTTGGTAAGTCCATGTAACTTCTTTCCATAACTGTGCTAATATGATAAGTTACATTAATGTTTTCTCACATGTTTAATTAACCTTGAATTCCTGGAGTAAATCTTACCTGATCAAGATTTGTCACACTTCTTAAATACTGCTGGATTTAATTTGCTAATATCTAGTCAGGAATTTCTATTTCCTTTATGTTCATGAGGAATATTGGTGTGCGGTGGTTTTTTTTTCTTTCTTTCTGTTTTGGTAATAATATCTTTGTGAAATTTTGGTATTAAAATTATGTTGACTTCATATGAGAATTGTTCTCTCCGCCTCTATATTCTGAAAAGAGTTTTTGTGGCATGGATATTATTTCTTCCTTAAATGTAGTATATAATTCACCAGTGAAGCCATCTGGGCCGAAATTTTTGTTTGTGGGAAGTTTACTTAAATTACAAATTCAACTTCTGTAATAGACACAGTCCCATTCAAGTTTTAAAATTCCTTCTTCAGTCAGACTTGGTTATTTGTAACGTTCAAGAAATGCGATTGTATCATCTCAAATGTCAAACTTACGGACGCGAAGATATTTCTAATATCTCCTTAGCTTTTCATACCGCGTCTTCTCTCTCATTCCTGATATCGATCACTTGCGTCTTCTCTCTTTATTCTTGATCAGTCTTGCGAGGGGCCGATCGATTTTTATTAATCTTTTCGAAAGATCAATTTGGGGCTCTGTTGATTTTTAAAAGTTTTCTGTTTATTGATTATGTCTAATGCTTCCCCCCCCCATTTCTTTTGGTTATTTTGCATTGCATTTCTGCTGCTTTTTCTAGCTTCTTCATGTGGAAGTATAGATCATTGATTTTTCTGCTTTCTCCTGACACGCTGAAGGAAATCCTACTAAAGTTCATCTGACATTCCCTCAGGGTGTGACCCTCATTTGTGCCTTAGGGCCTCATTCTCTGCCACCGCAGGTGAGAGCCGGTCTGGGCTTCTGGCCCCAGCTTGGCAGCCTGACCCCGCACTGCCTCTTGCACAGGGAGGGGTTATCAGAGAAGCTCTAGAGGCCCCCCGCTGGAAGCACTGGCTTCATGTTCCTGCCCTTAGTCTTTACAAATACACAAGATAGGCATACTGTCTTCACTTCTTAGGTTTCAGGAAAGTAACAGCGATACTAATTTATTTGTCTAAGACCCATGACGTGGCTGAGATCCAGATACATCCCTTTTGACTCCAAAGTCGACCTCGGAGGATTTAAATAACATACCCAATTTCACCAGCTAGTAGGTGGCAGACCTGGGATTTGAACCTAGTTCCGTCTTACTTCAACACAAAGAAGAAGGGAAGAAAACCCGATGTGTGAAGGATACCAAAGAGCTCTGTTTCCGCTCATGCAGGAGACCGGTAGTATGTCTGAGACGTGGGGATTAGCTCACACGCTTCTAAAAGCACTGACCACACAAAGTCAGCATCGAACAGAGATGGGAGAAACGACAAGGATGGTGGATCATCCCAGTAGATCCCTAAAGGAACCTGCACAGCCATCCGTCTGATCACAGCAGATTGGGTAGGAGAGTGAAACAAGCCATCTGGTTTGGTGGCTGCTTTTCACAAAGAAACTGGGGCTTCAGATGGAAGTCCTCCTTCCTTCGCCCCGGGGAGACTTCATGTGGAGCTGCTGATGATCGGTGGGCTTTCAAGTCGAGTGGACTCTCTTGGGCACATATAGGCTGTTTTATGTCAGTTCCCACAAGAACCAGGTGGCGTGGGCAGGGCGGATGTTTTTGCTGGAGTTCACGGCGGGGAGCCTGGGAGCCCCGGAAATGACGCCCCTGTCGTGAGCAGGCAGCAGTGTCTGGACTCGGACCCCACACCTCCTTCTCAACCCGCGTTGCCCGCGACTGCCCAACAGAGCGTGGCTGGTTGAGAGGAGAAGGAAGGAGGAGGTCTCACTAAGGCCGTCTCGGAAAACTTGGTCAGGAGCAGAGGAGGCCAGCTCAGCCCAACCCACCCTGTTCGAGGCTTGTTTTCCACTTGAGAAAAAGCTGGCGAGACTGCAGAATATCTTCACAGCTGTTTATGGCTTCCAGTAACTTCCTCTAATCTTTCTCCATCTGCTTTTGCAGTGGGAAAAATCACTTTCTTCATGTGATGGGTCTTCAGTATCCCCTTCCCTACCTCCTCGGTACGGTACTCCAAATACTACACTAAATTACAGTGATTCATTATTCCTATTAAAACAAACAATATCCCCAAATTACCCAGCAAACTAAACAATTGTGAACAGTAAATTCAAACAGTAAAACATGGGCACATATTGGGTAAATGTTATTTTCCCGAACAAGAAAGGCTTTCGGCAAAGTGTTTAACTTGAATACAACAAAAGGCAATTTAATTTAGTAATACAGCTGGGTGAAAAATGGAGACCTCGGGTTTAATAAGAAGGGGGAAAAGACACGCATACATCATCCAAAAGGATAATTATGAGAAACTATTTTGTATGATCCTGCTAAATCAAAGCTTCTAATGCTTTCTTACTTCTGTCAAAATAGGGAGATTTAAGGCCTTAAAAATGGGAATTTTGCAGACTTCACTGCCAAGAAAAAATGATTTGTCTCTTGATAAATTACTATTGGGCTTTATACTTGGGAAAAAATACACTTACATTGAAATAAATGCCAAGGTATGGCTAGAGAATTTATATTATCCGTTCATATCTATCACTGGATTGGTGAGGAGACAGCAGTCCCATTTAAAACATCTCCTGGCTTGCTGACAGAGTGCCACGGAGACAAGATGAACACCTCTGGCAAATGGCGGGGGGGAGCAGGTGCAGCCCCCCCGGGAGTCTTCACAGATCTGGCAGTGGGATGTTTTTTTCTTTTTCTTCCTGGAACACAAACTTTTTAGCCTCTCTGGAGTCTACGTTTCGAGAAGGACCCCCCCAATATGGACACGTGTCTTTTCCGGATTCTGCACATTTCTGTGGGTTCTTGTGCATGTCCGAGACAAACTTGTCTTCCAACACAGAAGGACAACGGGGATAAAGGGAAAGAGGAACGCCCCCCATCTGTCAGGTATGAGGGGTCCGGCAAGGGCTGGCAGCGTGATTCTTTGTTGTCTCCATCAAAGGCTTGCTGAATAGAGAAATGGTAATAACAACATCGGAGAGAGAACGTTGGCCATTGAGGTAGGGACGCAGACTCCAAGCTTCTCTTCTTTTACCGCTTGTGAAACTTTTGGCAAAAGGCAATGCCGGGCCTTTCCTTTCCCCGTCTGCGACATGGCTGTTTTGGACAAGCAACGTTTTCCTCTCGAATATTTTTGCACAATACTTCCTTTCAGACACACTTTTATATAACATTGCATTTTGTTGTGCAGATAAAAGTCCAGGTAGAGGAGAGCGCTCCTCCTTTTCTCACCTTCTGGGGACCCCTAAGTAACTCCCTAAGCTCTAGGGCTTCCAGGAACGCACTCTGAAAAATCGCGAAGTAAAAATACTTCCTAAGGATTCGTCCTGTTTGACCACGCCATGGTTCTGGGGTTGATCTGCTTCTGAACAATTAACTGAGGCTGTGAACAGGCTCAGACAGCTTTGCCAGGTGTTCTTGCCTTCCGTGGTGGTGACGTGTGTGTGTTTGGGGGGGAGCTTCCTGACAAATGCCAGGTTTCCAAGACATAATAGCCGTGGCTCGCAGTACGGTCCACCCCCTTCCTTAGGCCGAGATGAAAATATACAGTAGAACCCTGGGAGCTGTTTAAAAAAATCCAAGTAAGAATTATCATCCAAATATTTGTCTTCAGAATTTGGAGCGTGCTACACTTGCAGAAGGCTTATGACTAGTGTTTATCCATCCCATATTCCAGTAAGTTCTAGAGCAGTTTCTTTCCCAAACGAAAAAATGCAAAAACATAACGTTTCAATCTTCTAATAGCTGGATTCTGACTCATCTGCTACAAAAGTAAATAAATGAACAAACTAAATGCTTTGGGGAAAGAAGGTTTTTGATTTTTTTTTTTTTTTTTTTGGTCTCTCTTGGCACTTAGAAAAAGGCACCACTATTTTTAAGCCGAAGGTTTTTCTTTTTTTTTTTTTTTTTTTTTAAAGATTTTATTTATTTATTTAACACAGATAGAGACAGCCAGCGAGAGAGGGAACACAAGCAGGGGGAGTGGGAGAGGAAGAAGCAGGCTCACAGCAGAGGAGCCTGATGTGGGGCTCGATCCCAGAACGCTGGGATCACGCCCTGAGCCGAAGGCAGACGCTTAACCGCTGTGCCACCCAGGCGCCCCAAGCCGAAGGTTTTTCTAACATGCCCCGATCAATTTCCATCTGAGTAACACCCATTTAAAAGGTTTCCATGCTAAATCTTTTTTGTAGTTTACAGAGTAGTACACATTTCACAAAGCACTTTTTAGTTTATAAGCATCATTTACAATAGACTTTATAAGTTGCTGCACCTTTTCCAAGGTACTTTACAGTTTGCAAAGCCGTTTACGGTTTACAATAAGCCACTTTATCATCTCAAAAGTATTTGGCATTTTCTAAAACCCTGTTGCCATTACAAGGCACTTTGCAGCTTACCAAATGCCTTGCAATTTGTAAAACGATTCCAAGCCCATAACCACGTTGAGTTTTAGCAGACGCTGGTGACATAATTGTGTCTTTCTTTGATGATTATAAGGATCACGCTGGGCGTCAGAGTCATAATTGTGAACTTGCCTTTACTGAACACAGACCGAGTGTCCCACAGATACTCGTTATTGTCTGATTGATTAAGAATATTATTGCTCTGAAGTGATATAACCAATGAAGTCCTGAAAATTTGGTCTTGATCACTGTTCTCTATGGGGAGATGGTCTTACCCTCCAGGGATATTTGGCGATATATGGAGACATATTGGGTTGTCGCAACTGGGGGAAGGAATTCTACTGGCATCTAGTGGATAGAGGCCAGGGATGCCACTCAGCATTCTACAGTGCACATCACAGCCCCCACAACAAAGTGATAGCCAGTCCTTAATACCAATAATGCCAAGGTTCAGAGGCCCTGGTCTTTTTTTTTTTTTTTAAAGATTTTATTTATTTATTTGACAGAGACAGCTAGCGAGAGAGGGAACACAAGCAGGGGGAGTGGGAGAGGAAGAAGCAGGCTCCCAGCGGAGGAGCCTGATATGGGGCTGGATCCCAGAACGCCGGGATCATGCCCTGAGCTGAAGGCAGACGCTTAATGACTGTGCCACCCAGGCGCCCCTAGAGGCTCTGGTCTTGATAAAGGTTAGACCCTCTGATAATTTCATGCTCCTTATCTCCTGCGTTGGAAGGATGCTTTCAGTTGCAAGTAACAGGGAACAGCCTCAGATTGGCTTAAACATTTTCTCCATTTATCATTTCACCTAACTGGAAATCAAGAGCCAAGTTCACGGTACAGGGCTGGATGATGAAGGTGCTGACCCATGGTATCAAGGACTCGGATTCTGTGCTTTTCTCTGATCTGTTCAGCGTTTGCTCATCCTGAGGCTGATTCATGGCTGTCAGCGGCAATTGAGGTGCCTGCCCTTGTTCATATTCAGAGGCAAAGAAGCTGACCTTTCTCTCCCAGGATCCCAGAAAGACCCTTTCTGTGTAAACAGACACCCACATTATACAGTGACTCGCTTAACTGAAGAATGCATGCGGAGTGCCGAGGACAGAGCCTTTTCTGCAGCTGATGCTCAATGTTCATCAAACGTTCCCCTCCCCACCTCCATCCTTTCTTGGGTACTAACTTCCGGCCGATAACTAGGGATTTTGAAAGAACAAAAACATTAAAAAATAATCACTTGTTAGTCCCCCCGGAAAAGGTTCCTGTGAATCAGCTGAGCAGGTTTACGCAGAGAAATTCACACTGTTTCCCGGCCTGGGATTCTGGACCGTAAATCCTTCCCCAACATGTAACATGTGCATGCATACACAGACTCTACCTCTTGCAAATTAAAACTCATACATATCTTGCCAAAGCGTTTCCGACATGGAGCCTCAGCGTTGAGAGCCATAGGCAAGTTCTGTGTCTCCCGCACTGATGCGTATTACTGGCCGGGGAGGTTGCAAAGCCCAGAACTCAATGACTCGTGAGCAGACCTCCAGGTTCTGGGCAAGGCTCACTCTCCCTTGTCTAGAAAACCTTATCTGTAGGAGGTCCCTTATTTGGGGACATGCGACTTGAGAGCAGCTTCTACACTAAGGTGAAGAATGATGCATGTTGTGGAATCCTCACCATCCGTCAGGTGCTCTGATGGGCTTTCACGTTTGCTCTGGAGACACCGCTGAGCTGCAGGGCTCGCCCTGCCTGCTCTGTGATGAGGAGTGGGGCTAGCGGGTGCGCGTGAGCACTAGCCCTCAGCGGCTCCAGTTACAAGTGAGCCAGACTCAGAGCTCTTATTCTGACGCTCCCAGTGGGGCTCCCAGACGGTCCTGTGAGCTCGTTCTCTCCAATTACTATTTCCCCGCAAGTATCACCTGCTCCATTCAGCCTGATCCCTTAGTTCTATAAGCTTTATGTATTTCTAGATTAGAGAATCTGGAATATAGCAGGTATGAAAAAGCAACAGACTTAGGTCTTCACTGTGACTCTATCACCTCGGGACCATGGACAAATTGCCTATTCAGTGAGATTCAGTTTCTTTGTCCAGAAAATGATGATAATACCGCCTTGTGGAATAGATGTTGAGTGTTAAATAAGATAATTATTCATTGTACTTAGCTTGGTGCCTTTATATAGAAGGTGATTAGTGAAGTTATTAATTTTCCTTGGCTTTTTTTAACCTGCCCACATTGACTTCCCTTCTATATGTTCATTTCTGCGTTATTTTAAGGCAGGTGCCCTTTATTTCTCCTGTAAATCCCTCAAAGTCTGCATTGTTTCCAATTCCATAGCCTCCTAGCTCATTGTATTTTTCCTTTAGCACTGATCCCAGTTTTCATCTTTGCCACTTTGTGGAATTAACTGCGTAGTATTTGTTCCCTTTGGTAGATTGTAATTTGCTGGAGAGCAGAGAACATGTCTATCTTCCTCATGTGCACCTCAATATTCCTCATACCTACAACACTTTCTGACATCTAATAAGTGCTAAGTAAATATTAGATGAGTAAATGATTGACTGGATAATTGAGATGAATTGCATACTTCTTAGTACCAGGCACTGTGCTAGGTTCCTTACGCAAGTAGCCTCACAACACCTGGATACCCTGGCACTATTACTACATTCCTATTTCCTGATGAAGAAATGGGGGCATAAGGAGGTAAGGCAGCATGAGGAAACAGCATGTCTAAGCAGAAGCAGAGTTGGGATTTGAATTTTTGTTGCCTGACTCCAAGCCCAACTCCTAACCATTATCATGACACCTTCTGTTCCAAGATGGCAGGCAGTGGACGTCAATCATGGGTTCAGGGCTTGGGTAATTTGACCATTGGATTATCCTGCTTTAAATTATTGGGAGTTGCCCAAACAGGATTCAGAAAATATGAATCCCTTTCTTTCTTTTCAACAGCTATTCCTGTCACGATGTCCTTTGATCTTCACATAAGACTTTGCCCTGTTGATGAAAAAATGGGACACAGCAGGAGTAAGCGGTTTTTGCCCAAGGTCACTCATCTAGTCACTGATGTGGAAACAGAGCTGGAGACGCCTGGAACAATCAGCGGAGTAAATCACACCAGGTCACTGCAGTCAGCCAGGCCTCCCCTCCCGCCTCCTGGTTTTGGAGGTGAGCACGATGTCGGTCTGCCTTAGAGGTGGCTGAGGATGAGCCTGCTGCTGTGGAAATGTCCCAGAGTCGGGCCTGGATTCCGGAGGCAGCCGCATGACATGGATCTGAGTTCACGGCAACTATGGGCTGAGTCCTGTTTATCCATCTGAACGAGGTAAGATTGGGTGTTTTCTAAAGACTTCAGTGGGATGTATTCATGCAACAGGTATTTCCTGAGTGCCCTACTAAGACGTCATCTGCCTTGCTCACCTCTGTGCTCCTTGTCCTTGGCGCAGTTTCTGATCCATAGTAAGCGCTAAGGACTGTGAATGCTTGTGGTGGGAGAAGACAGTGGGCTGCACCTCGCCAGCCCCTTGAGGTGCCCTTGAGCTGGCAGAGAGAAGTCACCTGCTAATGACCCTGCCCTCTGCCAAGTCCTTTCACTGAAGTCATCCCAGAGTGCTTTGGTTGCTCTGAGGAGGTGCAATTAATCCAGTTTTGGGAATGGACAGGCATTTAGGGAGGCCTTCTTGTAGGAAGTGACCTCTTGTTGCCAACACCTTTAGGAGGCCTGGAGGCAAGTGGGGAGAGGAGATGTGTAAGTGCAGGGCAAAGCTGAGGGGTGGGGAAGAAACCGGAAGGTTGTTAAGTTAAGGGAATGGAATGTAGTTCAGTTGGGCCTGGGGCTGAACGTTCTGGTAGGGCAGAGGGGGCAGCGGGTCTGCAGAGTCAGGTAACTCTCCTTGTGGAAGCCGGAAGGCCGGTTTGGGGCTGTGGATGTGGTGTGGAGAAAGGTTTCGGCAGGAGGGCTGGCATAAGGAGAAGGGGACTGAATGAAAGGAAGACATGGAACGGGCCTTTTGAGCTCATGTGCTGTATTCGAAGATTGTAGGGCCTGCGGGGAGGAGCCGAGAGAGCTCATTTGAGGGCAGATGCAGAGCTAAGGCTCTGGGTTTCTGGTCCCTCTGTGCGTCCCCGCGGCAGGGGCAGAGAGCACCCACCTGGCAGAGGCAGGCGGACCGCTCAGCCGGAGGCCGCCTGCTCCCCCCACCTCCGGTCCTGGGCTCTGGCTGGTGGCCACCTGCTGCCGACAAGGCCTCTTCCTGCCTGCTAGCTGCACATTCCACGGCCCCTCCTGCCCTCATGGCAGGGGGCTGACACCGCTCATCCTCTCCCCACCACTCTGATCAACACGGCTGATCTCACCATTTCCTTAAGTGGTGTCTTTGCCTTTTAATTTATTTCCTTGACCCCCTCCAGTTCTAAGGCAAACTCTCTGTCAATAGAGATTGTTCCCAGGGATTAGCTTTGGCTCTTCTCATTATCAGTTTGGAAGCAAAAGGCCCCAAAGCATTTTCCATACTGAGAAGACCAAGCGGTACACACAGGAAAGAGCCCTGGGGCGGCAGGCAGGACTCGGTGCACCTGTGACCTTGAGCAAGTCAGTCAAGCCTCCTCGGCTGTCTGCGGGAGAAAAGGAAATCGCATTTACTGAGCCCTGGTATCCGGGCAGTACTGTGTTCCTTCCTCTGTGCTCTCACTGCTTCTTAAACACATTCTTGTTACAGAGAACGTTTGTTCATTCGTTCGTTCGTTCATTCTTTCATTCTTCATTCTCTAGATGTGTAAGATTAATTGTTCTGTGGTCATCTGACTCTGTTAGTCTGCAAGCACTGGGTGGGGTGGTGGCGCAGGACTACTTTTATTTTAAATGAATCACTGTATTCCCGACACAAGGCTAGCACATCGTAGGCACCTAATGTATGGTGAACGAACGACTGTGTGTCCTACTTGGGAGGCCAACAGCCTGGCCTCACACAAGACTGTGACTGTTTAGCTCTGGGACCTGGAACGAGTCCTCGAGCCTCTCTGAGCCTCGTCTCCAGAAAAAGGGGGTGCAGATGGTGCCCGTGCATAGGTACGTGCTGAACAGCTTGCTTTCTGACAAGGCGGGTGGCGAGGACGAAGGCTATTTTAGCATCACAGTGCATGAGGTCATGTGGGGAGAGGTGGTCGGTTATGAAGAAGGGAAACTTTGTTTGCTGGCACGATGGCCACTGCGGACCGTCTGAGACGGGAGCACCCTCTTCTCGAGGACTGCTGTCCTCAGCAAGGACCTTCTCCCAGGGCCAAGACCCCCGTGGCTTTGGTATATGGTACTGGGATAATAGAAGAAGAGGGGGAGAGAAAGAGGCAAGTGGACGCCCCTTGGAGGCTGATTCTCTGGGGACTCAGAGGAGCTTCAAGAGACGGGTGGAGACCGGGTGTACGTAGCTGCTGGGTTTTGTGAGTATTTGTGATTGGCTGTTGGTTTGCCTGTTTCTTGCTGGAAAGACCATACTCACATCCTGCTTAAGAAGTTGCAAATTCAGGGGCGATGCGTGTGAAATATCTTAGATGGTGGCTGAGTACATAGACTTACTCGTACGCTACAGTGAGTATTTCAAGGGGCCCCCAGGACAGACATCCTCCAAGACACCCTCTCTCCTGGGAAAACTGTAGATGCCTAGGCCCTTCTTAGGGAATACTATTAGGATGGTTTGTAGGAAAATAGATAAACGTCACTTCAGTATTTCTAAAAATACACTGTATTAGTCAGGGTTCCCCAGAGAAATAGAACCAATGGGATGTATCTAAAAAACCAATTGGTTCACATGCTTGTGGAGGCCAGGAAGTCTGAATCTGCTGTCTGTGAGCTGGAGAATCATGAAAGCTGGTGGTATAATTCACTGAGTCCAAGCATTCCAAAACCAGGGGCGCCTCTGTCCGAGGGCAGGAAAAGACAGCTGATGTCTCAGCTCAAGCAGAGAGAGCAAATTTGCCCTTCCTCTGTCTATTTCTTCTGTCCAGTCCTTAGTGGATTGGCTAACGCCCACCTGCACTGGAGAGCACCATCTTCTTTCCTCACTGATTCAAACCCCAATCTCGGTGAGGGGAGACACCCTCAAAGACATCTCCAGAAACAATGTTTTACCAGCCATGTGGGCATCCCTTAACCCAGTCAAGCTGACGCACCAAGTTAACCGCCACACACGCGTTCTGCAAAGTGAAATCCATCAGACAGTTGGGATGGGGATTCCGGGGTGCAGGAGAGCGCTCACACAGTGAAAAATGAGAAATAGACCTTCCTACTTCACAATGGCCCCTCGGAAGGACACCCAAGTCCCCCGCCTGGAGCATCTTTCATTGTTATCTTAAACGACATACATACAGCTCCGTCAAAGCAGAGAGAAACTTCTCTGTGGCTGACACATTTCACAGGGAGAAATGGATTTTAAAACTGTTTTCAACTAACAAATTGACAGTCTTAGCCTTCCCTCACCCAGGACGCACTCCCTGGAGTGAAGCATGGGGAGGCGGTGGATGAGGGATGATAAAATCTAATCCACTGCTTACAGAATTTGAGAGAGAGGTTTTCTAATCACCCACTAGAGGGTTCCCCCTCCCGACCCAATTTCCTCCTAAATCACATACTAGAGGTCAGAGAAAGGGGTGATGAGCTGTCCACCACGAGGTGGTTGAAAAGGCCTGATTCCATTCCATCAGAGCAGTGTCAGAGTTTATAAATTGTCGTGTCTGTCTCTACAAAAAGGGATAAAGTCTACCGTCTCACAAAAGAAATGCATGTTTTCAACTTAGATTTATCATCTTTAATATTCTTGAAGAGTGGGAGAGAGACAGAGGCAGAGAAAGGTGCGGATGGCAGGGGAGAAAGGGGTGCAGCAGGACAACTGACAGGTGTAAAATAGGACTGCCCTTCCTTCCGCGGAGACCAGGAGAAGGGGAACGTGGAGTTATGGAGGGCAGGCTCTGCCGTCTCACCGTGGGGCTTCAAACTCGGGCTTTGCCACGCTGTGAATGTATGTGAGTTACTTCAGCTCTCTGAATGTCCTCATCTTAGAAATGGGGACAATGATAGGATGGATGAATCTTTGAAGAGTTTGCTGAGAATTGTGTGCATTAATGCCATCAGCATTGGGCACAATGCCCAGCACCTTCTAGTGCTATTTCAGGATTGGCTCGGTCATACAAAGCCCATGGAGTGAGCTTCAGGCAAGAGAGCCTTGCCAGAAAAGTTAGGATTAGGGCGCTTCTATGGATGGAAGTCAAGGAGCAAAAAGTGTCACCATGACTTACTGGCTTTGGGAAATGAAAAGCTCACTTGCTTGGGCTCTCTCTCTTTCTCTCTCTCTTGTCCATCCGTCCTTCCTCCCTCCCTCCCTCCCTTCCTTTCTAAGACTTTATTTATTTGTTAGAGCGAGCACAAGCAGGGGGAGCGGCAGGCAGAGGGAGAAACAGGCTCTCTGCTGAGTCTCTCTCTTGTTTTTATTCTATTTCATCTCCTTTATTCTCCTTTCTTAGAAGATGAACTGTTTCCTTTCTGTGCCATTAAATGACCCTTCATGATGGTCTCAAAATGGCACCCTGCTGCCAACCAACCAGGGCAGGGGTCCCATCCTGAATTTCCAGGAGAAATCATCTGACGAGCTCAGCTGCGATCAGCTGTCCACTCCTGACCTAATCTCAAATCCCAGACAAAAGTACCGAGGATCAAGGGTTAGGGTTAACTGATAATGTTATACTCAGAGCTCTGGTGGGGGCTCAGAATCCTTAACACTCTAATAATCCTGATGGACGTGGAACCACATGGTGCTTAAGACCACAAGCTCCAGGCTCAGACTCTCTGGGTCCAAGCCCTGGCTCTGTCCTTCCCCAAATGAATGTCCTTGGGAGTGTACATTTCCCTGTGCCTCAGTATCCTCATGTATAAAAGGCACAGGGTAGCCATTCCTACCCCAGCGGGGTTAAGTGGGTTATAGGTGGCACGCAATAAATACTCAAGAGTAAACGCTTCATCGCTTAATTGTTACTGTTCTTGTGACCGTGAAAACATCGTATCTGGGAAAGACAACTTTGTAGAGTGAGCTGCAGCACAACACGGTAGACTCTTAGTGCAGAGATGCTTTACCAGCTTCCGAAGCCATCTTGTCCATCCTCCTGGGCAGGGTTTGGATTTACGAGTGCGCTAAATCTGAGTTTCCTGTTGACGGACACCCAGAGTGCCTTTCCCCTCTGGGGGGCACGTGCGGTGCTGGGAAACATCCTCAATCTGTCCTAACCACATGCAGCCTGATGCCACCCCGCCCTCCCGTCCCCCCTTATTTCCCCTGCTGTGGTGTGTATGTCAGTGGTGGGTGGTGATGGAAAATCAGGAGAGACAGAGCCCATTAGACAGAACTGCAGGCGGATAAGGTTTGCCAATTATGTTTTGTTTCTTTCTGCCTTCCCCGTGACTTTTAGGATATACGGATTCTTTCTGGCACTCCCCCTGGTTCTGTGCCTATAAAATAAGTTTAATAGCTGAATTTTCTTTAAGATAATCAGAGGCGGTATAATTTATGCATATGAATCCTATTGTAGCCAGATGTAATTTTGCTCGAAGTTGTGGCATTACAGTTAGAAATAGCTCTGCTGGCTGTGTTTTGTGGAATTTGCAATTTATTTAACAGTTGACTGAGCAGTGACCTCAGATAAAATAACCATAATCAAAGAGTAGTTTTTTAAAAAGAGATATAAAAACAAAGGTGGAGTGGGCTTTGGAGAAAGCCCCCAGTACCAATGAGCGAGAAGAGCAGGTGGTGAGGATCCCAAGGCAGGTGAACACGGCTTAGTTGGTGCAAATGGCAGAGGGTTCTTGGAGGGAGGAAGGGAGGGAGGGGGCAGACATCTTTGCTTTGGAAATTCCTCCCCTACCCCAGGGCTTTCTGTTTGGAGCGTCATATCCCTTTGATCATGAAAGAGCAAGATTATCTTTTGCATGGCTCCTGGAAGCTGTGATGTTTCTCATTCCTGGTGTCCGGGGATTGCACAGGAGAGGTCTAGAGGAAGCTGGAAGGGGCCAGAGGCTAACAGGATGAGACTGTGGCTTCTGTAAGAAGCGACCTCAACCTTTTCAAAAACCAGACACTCTTGTAGTTGGCTTCATTCCGTAGGAGGAGGAAAAGACGCCCTTCTCCATACAGCAAGCCTGCCTCTGCCTCTACCCCCGAAGCATTTTTTTTTAAATGGAAGAATGCTTGGCTGTAGTGCAAGACAGATGATGGGCTCTTTGCACCAGGGGATGGTGTTAATGTCCTCGCGCCCAGGCTGCCTCCTGCCACGGTCTGGACCCTTGGAATGGATTGTCCATCTTTGATGTTTCCTTCTTCCTGGATCCAAAGGGCCAGGGAGAGTTGAGGACCTGCTCATAGGAGCCATGCCTAATGCTTCAATGCATTCGCCATTAAGATCAGAGCACCGATGGGTCTGTTAGTGAAATGTTGCTAAAACTGAGTCCCCTTCTCTGTTCCCTGTGTGTCTTGCTCCCTCAGGAGCCTTGTGGAATCACAAAGTTCTTGGTCTTTTATCTGCACACGAAATGTCTAAATGTTTTCACCTAAATAATTTCAAGTCGTTGCTCAAAACCTGGCTCACCTACACCTCGCACTAGGAAAGCATGGCTTTTTTCCTGAAGAGCGAGTGAAACCCGCTTCTCCTGCGGTTCCATTACCTTCATATCACCTCTTTGGTGTTAGGCACGTTCATATTAGTTGTAGCTTTGCCTTATTGTCTGTGTATCCTCCAGACCCAGATGTTACCTTTGCATGTAGTTCAATATGTATTGTTCAATGAAGGCATACATACATGTTCTCTAGAACTTGTGATTGAGACCGATGTGCAGGGGGAGGCCGGGGGGGGGGGGCATTAGGAGGAAAGAGATAAAATCTCACTCCAGGAATCAAATACTTCAAGGTTGAGGAGAGTCAAAAATAAATATGCTGGGGCGCCTGGGTGGCACAGAGGTTAAGCGTCTGCCTTCAGCTCAGGGCATGATCCCGGTGTTCTGGGATCGAGCCCCACGTCAGGCTCCTCTGCTATGAGCCTTCTTCTTCCTCTCCCACTCCCCCTGCTTGTGTTCCCTCTCTCGCTGGTTGTCTCTGTCTCTGTCTAATAAATAAATAAATAAATAAAATCTTAAAAAAATATGCTAGCTAGTATAAATTGTATCTATGTTATATGCGTGGTATCTATTACCTGTCACTCTGCTCAGGACCTTACGTGTATCATCTCACTGAGTCCACACAGTGACACCACGCTGCGGCGACTGTTATTTCCTTACGTAACCGATGATGAAGCCGACTTGGAAACGTCACACAGGGAGTAGGTAGCAGGCCCACGCTTGGAACCTCTGGGTTCTGGAGTTTGTACTGGTTTTTTTCTCTTTTGGCTTTTTAAATACGTATATATTTTTTTAAAATTCTGGAATATCCTACGTATGCACAAGAGTACAGAGAATAAAACAATAAACACTCATATGCATACACCTGCCATACAAATTTTGACAGCTGTTCACATATTTTTTCTAAAGTTAGCTTTTACACATCCCCTTTCAATTCTTTCCTCTGTCATAGTCAGGATCCTGAACTTGTCTACTGTTTCTCTCCTTTCACGTTTTTTTTTTGTTTTTGTTTTTATATTGTCATGGCTTGACTATGGAGCCCGCAATATTAAATGATATTTTTGAGTTTTTAGATATTTATGTAAATGGGATCCTACTATATTCATGGCTTTACAGCTTAGCCATGTTATTTCTCTTAATTTAGTACATTTTTTAAATAAAATTTTGGACTAATTTTAGATTTACAGAAAAGTTGAGAAGATAGGATACAGAGTAGTTCCCATATACTCCTCACTCGTGTTTCCCCATTATTAACATCTTACATTGCTATGGTGCCTGGTTAGAACTAAAGAAATCACGCTGGCACACTATGATTAACTAAACTCCAGACTTTATTTGGATAGCCCTGTTTTTTCTATCAATGTTCCCTTCTGTCCCGGGATCCAATCCAGGACATCACATTGTGTTTAACTGTCACATTTCAATGTCCTCCTGGTTCGGACAGTTTCTCCTTCCCTGTTTTTCATGACCCTGACAGTCTTTTTTTTTTTTTTTTTAAGATTTTATTTATTTATTTGAGAGAGAGAAAGAGCACATACAAGCTCAAGGGGAGGGTGCAGGGAGAGGGAGAGAGAATCTCAAGCAGACTCCCTGCTGAACGCAGAGCCTGATTGATGCAGGGCTCTGATCTCACGACCCTGAGATCATGACCTGAGCTGAAATCAAGAGTCAGATGCCTAACTGAGCCACCCAGGCACCCCCATTCATGACCCTGACGGTCTTGAGGGGTACTATGCAGGTGTCCTGTAGAATGTCCCCCAGTCTGGGTTTGTCTGATGTGTTCTCATTACACTGGGGCTATGGGCTTTGGGAAAGACCACAGAGGTGAACTGCCGTTCTCATCCCCTCATGTCAGGGCGTTTGTGACATCTGCATGACCTCTCTGGTGATGTTGACCTGATTCACTTGGTGCAGGGGGCGTCTGTCAGGTTTCTCTGTGGTACAGTTACCACTTTCCGCTTTCCGTGCTCTGTTGCTTGGAGGCAAGTCAGTAGGTCCAGTCTACACTCAAGAGGTGAGGGTTTTAAACTCCATCTCCTCGAGAGGTGGGGGTCGATATTCAATAGAATTCTTCCACCATGCAAATTTTTCTCTTCTCTCCCATTTATGTATTTATTCAACCATTTATTTAGATCTGTACGGAGTCATGCATATTTCTTTCATGCTTTGCGTTACAATCCACTACGACGGGATTTATTTTGTGGTCCCAATCGTTCCAGCTTCGCCCACCAGGAGCTCTTGGAAGTTGAGTCCTTTGTGCTGTTGCCACTGCCCCCTCCTTGCATTTTTTTGGCGCACTTCCTTACCTTCTGGCAGTACAAGATGCCCCAGCTCCTCTTTTACGTTCCTTCTAGGCCATTTCTCCATGGATCATTTTTCTCGCCCCAGATTTTCTTCATTGTGGTAAAATACACATCACCTTCAATTTTCCATCGTAACTATTTTAAGTTATATCACCGCGTTGTGCCACCATCACCACGGGAGGTTAGATGCATTCCTTTGGACAGCCGTATGCTACACTATCATTGGAACGTAGCCCATGCATTCATTCTCCTCGTGGTGGAGACAGGGAGGCAATGCTAACATCAGACATCTTTGTACCTGATCCTACACGTGCATCATCAGGAGCTTCTCCTGAGTCTAGTTCCAGAAGCACTAGATGCTGGGATGTGAGCAATGAACATCTTCGAATATTCTAGGCACTGCTAGATTTGTCTGCAAAGTAACATGCAGTTTCTACTCTCACCAGCCCCTGAGCCTGCATTTCTGCACACCCTTGCTGACCCTTGCTGTTACTTTGCCTCTCAGAGGGGTGGGTATCTTGTTTCCATCTGCATTTTTCTGCTTATGTAGCAGCGTGAGCTCCTTTCCACCAATTTACTGGCCACTCAGGCTTCCTCCTCTGTAAATTGCCTCCACTCGTGTTGGGTTGTTCATCTTTTCTTATTGATCTGTAGGACTTCTTTATATTCTGGGGGGAAATCCACTCTTGGTTTTATGTGTTGCAGATCTCTTCTCCCAGCTGTGGCTTGTATTTCAACTTTTCTTTTGGTATTTTATTTTGTTGTCATACAGACCATTTTAAAGATTTTCTTTTTGCCTATCGGCCTTTAATCCATTCAGAATAGAACATTTTATATGATGGGAACTGGGGATCTAATTTTATTTGTCTTCCACACTGTTTTTACCTATATGTTGTTGATTCTAAGATGCGCTTTCTACCGTCATATTTGCCCCCTCTGAAATCGTGCTGCATATTACTATCCCTGCAATGTCATACCATTTTTTCCGTCTTAACGATGTGTAGAATAGTCTGTGTCTTACAATCATTGGCATCTCAGATTCAGTGAATTGTACACATAATCAAGGTTTATCCCAATTCTTGATACCTGGTAGGATAGAACTTCTATTCCCCTTGCCCTGGCAATGACCGATCTCTTAATGTTTCACGTGAGTGTTAGAATCACTTTGTCAAATGCTGAGAACGACTCATAGTTTTGTTGTTCTTTTTTAATTCAAATTTCAGTAGCCCTAGAGAGTAGTAGTTGATTTGGGGGTAAGTCGTTATGGTTCAGATATTTTGTCAGGCCGGGACGCCTGGGTGGCTCTGTCGGTTAAGCGTCTGCCTTCAGCTCAGGTCATGATCCCAGGATCCTGGGATCGAGTCCTGCATTGGGCTCCTTGCTCAGCGGAGTGTGTGCTTCTCCCTCTGCCTCTGCCTGCTGCTCCCCCTGCTTGGGCACCTCTCTCTCTCTCTGACAAATAAATAAATAAAATCTTAAAAAAAAAAAAGATATTTTGTCAGGCCTAAGCTGGTGAAAGGGTTGAGGTCCCCAGGTTAAGCAGTTGGATCAAGTGACAAGGGGGTGCAGTTCCAAACCCAGGATTTTATTTGGGTTTCTTTTTCCTCCAAAGTCTCAACTCTTTCTTTGAGGGCATATCCCGATTGCTTGAAATAAGCCACCCCCCGGAACAATGAGACCCCGTGGCTGGTGGTGTCTGCACTGTGGCTAAGTGGCCACCTGATAGACAGGATTCTTCCTTCGGGGTAGACATGAACTCTTAGGCTCTTCTGAGAGTAAAACTCCATGGGCATCAGGGAGCACAGTGTGATTCCAAGGCTGGAACAGGAGGTGGAAGCGAGATGCTCCTGCTTTATAACTTTGCCTGGGGCCAGCCCTGAGCTAGGAGGAGAAGAATGAAATCTGCCCAGGTTTTCACTCACTTCTTGTGGCTCCTGGGGAGGCCAATGGTTGTCCTCATTCCTCTTCAGCATGGATCTCCTCTTCTCACCCCAAGTACTGGGAAAGTTTAAAGTAGGAATGGGCAGATAATAGCCTGCAGGCGAAATCCATAGGCTGCGTGTTTCTGTAAATAAAATTTTATTGGACTACAGCCACCCCAGTGGTTGACATATTGTCTATGACTGCTTTTGGGCTGCAACCCCACCGCTGAGTGGTTGTGAGGGAGGCCACACGAACTGCGAAGTCGAAAGCACTTATTCTCTGACTCTTTATGGGAAAAAAAATAGAGTCAAATCTTTGTTTAAGGGAAGAGACTGTTAACACAAAGCCTATTTGTTCCCTGGATTCCAAAACTTAGGGTTGCCTTTATGCTTCGTTCTTCTGTTTATGATATAGATTTTCCTTTTGGGGGGGGAATAGGTTAGATGGCCCACTTAGTTATGGCTCTGAACAGAAATCAGGAAGTATGGTGGGTGGGCTAACTCCCCCTCCAAGGGAAAATGGACCCCAGCAACATGCCTTCGCTTTCTTTGGGTTTGAGGCTTTCCTTTGGAAATTATCTGTGGAAGGGGCAGCCGGCATGAAGGCTGAAGATAGAGCAGGGAGAGAGAATTTCAGGGAAACTCTCTGGCAGAGCTAATTTTCTCTTCCCCAAGCTCAATGTGGGAGGACATCAGTGGCGAGTTATTACAGTCCTTTATTAGAAACTCCTGTAGGTCAGCTAAGCGATTGGGAGGGGAGGGGCAACATGGAACTTCTGATTGTTTGTGACCAAGTCATTGGCTTTTGATAAGAACTCTCTCGGTTCTGCTGCTTTCTCTACCCCAGTCTACTTGTTTCCATTTCTTCATCATCCAACCTCTTTCTTCTAATTTGAAGAGTATGGGGGCCAAGGCTCTGGACTATGGACAGTTCTCTGCCCTGTGAACAGCAACAGTTACTATGGATAGACCCCCGAAGTGTTGCATGCGGACCACTAATAGAGCTGTCAGTTTTAGATGGCTAATAGATCGAAAAAGTAATAATACCATTGAGATGTTATAGAGATAACATTTGAAAATAGAAATCTGAAAAATAACCCTGGCATATTGAACTGAGATTTGAGTCGTACTGCTTGGATAAAGTCAACAGCCTGATACTAATAACAACCGCTGTGGGGGGCTGAATAATGAGCCCCCCCCCCAAATATGTCTGCATCCTCATGTCTGGAACCCATGGATATGCTCCGTTATGTGGCAAAAAGGACTGTGCAATTGAGATTAAGTTAAGGATCTCCAGATGGGGAGATCATCCTGGGTTATCTGGGTGGATCTCAGTGTTAATCACAGAGGTGCTCATACGAGGGAGGGAGGAGGGCCAGAGTTTGAGGAAAGGAGATGTATAATGGAACAAGAGAGGACAGACAGATGGAGAGAGATCTGAAGATATTACACTACTGACATTGAAGATGCAAGGGGCCATGAGCCAAGGAATTCAAGCAGCCTCTGGAAGCCGGAGAAGACAAAGCCATGGATTCCCCCCATGCGGAGCCCTGCCAACAACTTCACTTCAGCCGAGTGAACCTCATTGCACAGCTCTGAGCTCTGGAACTTGCAGATGCTATATCTGTGCGGCTTGGAGCCACTCGATGTGTGGTGGCCCATCCCAGCAGCTATAAGAAACAAATACAGCGGGGAATGGGGAACCGGCCCTTGCCATGTGCCTGGCATTTTACTACCAGTGACGTCTGATTCCCCTTCACAAGTACCTGGCCAGCAAGGAATGAGTATTTCCCTTTTGTGGATGAGAACTTTGAGACTCTGGGAGGGAGTAGGCAATCTCAGTTCTGAGTGGTTTGCTCAGAGCTGGACATTTTCCAACAGGACATGACCAGGTATCTCCACTGTTGTTGACTCGTGGCATGGTGAGAAGGTTGAGGGACCGGAGGACGGGTAATCAGGTATTGTCCTCGGTTGGGTGACCTTCTAATGTCCGTCTTTGTCTTGGCCACAGTCTTCTTGCCCACCTGGAAAGAAGGCGTGGGTGAAGTGACATTCACTCCTCCATAAGTCCTTGGGGGACTTCCGCAGGACATTTCCTGTTCACCCACAGTTGTGGCCACCAACAGGGGACTCCATCACCACCTCAATCCGCAACCCCCTTTTAGTTTTGAACATTGAACACAGGCTTTTCCGTGGGAGGAAAGCAGCTTTAAAAATTTCAGCCACAAAGTGTTCAGTTTAGAGGCAAAGAGTGAAGAGAAACCTGCAGAAATAAACCTGTGACTGAGGAAACTAGGTCTCTCAGAAATATATTTATCTTGTTAGTGTTACTGGAGAATATTTGCATAGCAGGAAAAAGAGCTTTTAACCTGCTTCCTTATCTCACCTTCTTACTGTAGAGAATATTTTCCCCCTGAAGGTGTATCTCGCTATTGAATCTGGCGTTTAAAGGAAATGTCATCAGGACCTGTGATGAAAATTGAATTTTCCCAATGCCTAAGGATGACTTTCTTTAACTAACTTAGCAGACTTCCGACCCGAAATGGAGGCAGACCTTCTAGTTTGCCTTGGATCTGCTATTCTCTCCCTGTTTCAGCCTCTTTGAAGGGTCCTGCCGCCTTCTCCCCTCTCCTCCTTGGCTGCCAGCATGGCTCTGCCCGTCCTGCCTTTCTTCTGTTCCTCTCTCTCCTTCTTGAACGGAAACGTCTCCAATCTTTTCCCTCCTGCGCCCGCTTAGGTGCAGAGAAATTGGAGGCTCCTTTCCTCTTACTGACAAGGCGAGGCTCTGCTTCATCCCAATGCCTGGATTTCCTTCAACCTGCAAGGGGGACGCTACCTGCTTTCTGCACAGGGAAGACAGTAGAAGTGGGCATCTAGAAATGCAAGGGCTGGCTTTTATTTTTATTATTATTTTTAACTCTCTAAACTGAAATCTATTACTATGCCCATTGCAATAGCGACCTCTGATTCTGATCTGGGGAGATGCCAGCTTGTCCTGTGAATGTGCATTAGGTGGCATTTGACACTCGTTCAGTCCAAATACAGGGTCCTGACAAGCGCTCCATGCTCAGAGGTTGGGCCTCAGGCATCCTTGGTTTCATGTAGCTTCTTCTTAGCATTTAGGGAAAGAGGATGCAGAAGACACTGCAACGGGACTTTACCCTGAGAGGTAAAACAGAGGCTTTACCCTGAGGGGAAAACTAAAAATCCTTTCTGCAAGTTTTTGGTCAAGCAATTGGCTTCATACACAGTAGTTTACACCTGCTCCTTTCAATAACTTGAATGTGAGATCAGGCAATGTGCTGCCGGCGTCCGGTTGGAACTGGAGACCCTCTATATGGACCCTGGAAGCACAGCGAATGGGAAAATCTCCACCGTCTGGGCTGAACAAACAGCCAGGTATAGTGTCTGGGAAACCCATTTCGTGAAGTAAGACTTTGTTCTTTCAATAGGCGTCTTAGGCTCTTTTCCCATATGCGTCACCTGCCTTTTCGGAGATGATGCCTTCTCTTTGGAGATTCACCCATTTGGCCAGGGAGCAATGAAGATGAGAGAAGCCGACTACAAGAGGCCCTTCTCAGGCCTTTGAAAAGGTCTCCCATCTCGTCTCAGGTGCCCACCCCTTGACAGCCAAGCTCCCTCTTCTCAACGCCTACAGAATTAATCCAGCAGGAGGGGTGTGCGCTCCCTGCGCGCACCCTTTCGAAAGCCGCTGTTTCTGACCTGCTTCCACGCCCCTAGCAGAATTCAGGAATCATTAGTGTTTGGTGATCTTGTGTTTCAAGACTTCAATCTCTTGTACTTTGAAATTGAAATTCCTGAGCCTGCAAGGGACCTAACGCTGACAGCTGACTTATTGAACTTTCGCCAGCTTCAACAGCTCAGGAAGTCAATCTCTCCGCTCCACTCCTCGCAGCGCACGATCCGTCGGGAAGCTCAAGACCAAGCTGCGTTTCTGAACACGACAGCCGTGTCCACTTCCCCCGATGTCAGGGGAGACGATGACATTAACCTGCGCGCTAATTAACAAACACCAGGATGGTGAAATGCCACGCGGGACTCCACATGCCTGACTCCGCTTCCGAGAGTGGCATCGAGGGTGCCATTGTCCTTCCTGAAATCTGGCCCCAAGTCCCCGCTCTCCAGAATAACTCCTCCTGCATTCAGGAATTGCTCTGCTTCCTGTCCCCCGTATAGAATATGTATTTGTTGCCTCTGCATTCCACTTTCTCCATCTGTAAATTGGCCATAAGTGCTCGACTCAGCGGGGAGTATTAGAGTAACGTGAGTGTTCAGCACGGTCCCTGACATATGGCAAGACTGGGATAAATGTTAGCAGTTACTGTTAGGAAACGTGGAAAACCGAAATCCTTCTGTCTGTCTAGGGCTTGATTACCGTCTGTCTCCTGCCTCTGTTGTCCTCTGAACACATGGAGGTGAATGTGTACTTCCATCTGCTGAAAATGCCATTACGTGTTCTTCCATGTGGCCAATTTCTCCTTTTCTCATGAGGTTCCTTCTGGGGGCAGATTTGGGTTGTTCCAGGAGAATGAATGGCCTCCGTTCTGGACAACAATTCGATATCCTTCTTCTTCTGTACTTGTCTCATATTTCTGTTGATGGGTCTGCTCCCCCTCCCACCCACCCCCTGCTCCGTGTAAGCTCCGTAAGGACTGGGAATGCTGGTGTTGCTGGGGAGAACTGTTGCCCTCAACCCATCCATTAATGCCTGCTGTCCTCACACAGGGACAGCTAGAGTTGTCCCCATCATAAATCAGTCCCCATAGTCTGGGGTATCTTTCCTGGCACTTTTGACTTGGGACACATATTTGAAGCCCCAGTTTGTTTCCTCTCCCTCTTCTTTTCTCTGGACTGACAGCCACATGCAGCTCTCACTGTACATCAGCTTTGTCTGATGCCTGAACCTTGACCTTCAAAGTAACGTTTGTGTTGGCCAATGGCTTGTGTTTTTAGTCAATATCTTTATTATATTTTTGTTTATTTTTTTTTTAATTTTAAATTTTTGAAATTTTATTTTCAACTTTATTTAAATTCAATTATTTAACATATAGTGTGCTATTAGTTTCAGAGGTAGAGTTTAGTGATTCATCAGTTGCATATAACACCCAGTGCTCTTTCCATCAAGTGCCCTCCTTAATGCAGTGTCTTTAAAATTTGGTGGAAATCCATTCAGTTGTTTTCATTCAACAATAAGTGAATAATAATATAAATAAAAATTCCATAATAGCATAATTATCTAATATAATTTTATGTTATTTAATAATGGTATGATTTCAGTGATTAACATAATTCCTGATACATGCTTCCAACCAGCATGTCAACTATGAACAATTCTATCAAATGCTTGAACACACACACAAAAATCCATCAACACCCCTCTCCTTCTTTTTGGTCTCTAGGCCTGGGGCACAGCTATCATCATCCATCTCTTTAGTTCCTCCAAGAAGGAACTTGTTTACTGGGTTCCATATATTTCTCTTTCTTGATCTCCTTTCTTATTTTATTAAATCTCATCTGAATAAGGGCACCTGAATAGGGTTGGTTTGGACTTTTTCTTCATGCTTGCAACATGTCTGAAAGTGTTATTCTACCCTTCCACTTGATTGATAGCTTGGCTAGGTATAGAAAGTTAAAAATCATTTTTATTCAAAATTCTGATGACATGGATCCATAGCCTTCTAGCCATTTGATGTTTCTGTTGAGATGTTCGATGTCATTCTGTTTCTTATTCCTCTGCATGTGATAGGCTGCTCCCTTTCCCACTTCTGTCCCTTCCCTAAAATCTTCTAGTGACCATCCTGTGTCTCAGATGTTCTGAACTTCTACAGTGATGCATCTTGGTTGGAATTCTTCCTCTCTCTCTCTTCCCTCCCTCTCTCCTTTTCTTCCTTTCTTCCTTCGCTTAAGGACACACTTGATATGAAGTCCTATATCCCTCAGTTACAGAAAGTGTCTTTATTATTATTTTTGGACACTTCTCTCCTGTTTTTATTTTCTGTTCTTTATTTCTGGAACATGTGTGGATGTTAAACTTCCATATGATTTTTCCAAAAATATACTGACCTCAACTGGTCTGTTTTACATTCTAGAGATTCATTTTACTTCATTCTGTAAAAACTTGATTTTTAAAGACATTTGCTCTAATATTTATAATATTCTAATTTTTAAAAGCTTATTTGTGTTATTTGACTCCCCATGCCTCCTTTTTTCTTGCTTTACAAATGCAGTGGCTTCTGGGATTTTTTTTTTTTGGAGATGATATATTTTTAGGTTTTCTTATAATTGTCTTCTTTCCCCTGGATTATTATTATTATTATTTTTAATTTCTGGGTCTCATTCTTCATTCTGAAGGCTTCCCTCTAATGTCTGGTGGTCCTTGATGGACAGTTCATATACTTAGGAACACACTAAAAATTTCTATGTGCACAGTGGGTAGAGAGTGGCTGTTATCTGGTATGTTTCACTTGAAAAAAATCATCTAATGTTGCATCCTTTTTGATTATCAAAGGACCCAAAATGTTAGTAATGGAGATCTGAAGTTTGCTTCCTTGGGGTTCTCCAGAAATAAAGCTTTCATTCTTCCTCCTGGGAAGGTAAGCGCCTGGCTGCTGGTATGCTGGGAGTGGAGAACCTTAGCCCTCAACCTGGCTTGAAGTCCTGAGTCTGTAGGCTGGCTATTAAAATTTCTTCAGAACATAAACCTTCAAGTTCTTATAGTGGCCATGGGGGTCTAAGGAGGAAAATAGTGGGTCTAACTATTCTCTGTAAAATTAGTTTCCTTATGCCTTGAGTAACTGGCTGATTCCTCCCAGTGGGAGCTCTCGGGGCTTCTACTCACATATCACCCTTCCCCCTCTCCTAACACTTCCCTTGTAACTTCCTCCAGTTTTATTTCCCATCTCCTATTGTTTTCTATCCTATATTCTCCGTCCTTTCGGCTAATACCATGTCATATTTTACTGTCATTTGATCATGGGTTTTGAGTGGAAAGAACAGGTGTGTATGCTCATTTGGTTATTTCCCCACAAATAACTTTTCAGGATGTATCGTTCCTTTTGAGAGAACTCCCTTTGATGTCCCCATGTGAAACATGGATCAGTGTTGCCAATGCAGACTTGGGTCAGCGTGCGGTCTTCTCTGGGTATTGGGTCATTTTTATAATGATGCAAAATCTCCTTCCACAAAATCCTCTCTCTCCAAAAAAGGCCCCAGAAGACCAAGTGTAGGACAAGGCAATAGGCTTAATGAGACTGACTTTATCCATCTTTGCTCTTTGTTTTTGACTAGCATGCTGAATGTTTGTTGGGTGGGTGAATGAATCATTGAGTAAAGCTCCTGACTCTTTGCAATGGTAGATAAAGCACATAAAGAAATCAGAACCTTGCCTGATAAAAATGATATTGAGAGTTGGGCTGTAAAAAACAGTGGGATTTCTGTTTCCTCGATTCAGTAATAATGGACATTTACTGTCCTATATTAAGTAATCTAAGTCCCAGGACTGTGGTAGGCACTCCAGTCACCCTAATAAGATAAACAAGCTGGTAATTTGAACGTAGTTTGGTGTATAATGTATGAGTATAATAGGCAGATAGTTCCCTTTTGTTTATATTTATGTAATAATGCATTTAATTAATATATACATCAACATACACACATATAAAGGTAAAAACAAAAATCCATAATTCCACAACTTAAGGTGCAAGACCATTATATTTAAACAAAAGTAAGAAATGAAAATGGAAGATTCAGAATAAAAAGTACAGGATCTCTTCAACCCCTTTCTGTAGTCCTTCTCAGTAATTACTGTCAACGGGAGTGAGTGTGTGTGTGTGTTTATTTTCTTATATAAAAAATAGAAATATCCTGTAGTGTTCGGAGTCTCTTTTCCACTTAAGAAATCTTAGAGACCTCCTTCTTTTGTAATGACCGCATACTATCTCACTCTTTAGATGTGGCATATTTTAATTTGCTTTTTTCCTTCCAAATTTTTACTACCACAAACTCATGTAATAGGCATCCTTGCACTTAAGCTTTGCATCAGGTGGAAACCCAAGAGGAGGCAGTGGCTTCTTCAGTTTGGTTTGGAGTTTGGCCTCCAGGCATTGTTCCCTTCCGTCTTGCACCCCCTTGGCAACTAAGCATGGGCAAGATAAGAAGGTTGACAAGATCCTAGCTTTCAGAGAACTCTGACTGCCCAGGATGGAAATCCATTTACTTCCAAGGAGAATTTTCTACCTTATCTTCCAAATTCTCTTCCAGTTTGGAGATAACAGAATCTCTTTTTAATTAATAAGATGTGTCATTATCACCATCCCCTTTCTGCCTCCTGGGAATGGGTCTGTTCACATCCATAATCCTCTTTCTGTTGAGAAGGGATGGTGGCTTTCTCTACATCCAGGTAAAGCAGAATGAACAAACTCCTCTTTGGTGCTCGCACAGCATTTATTCCTACCCGTTTAAGGGAACAGGGGTTTCTAGGACTTTCTCCACCCATAGTAGAGGGAGTAGGGAGTAGGCTGGTAGGACATCCTTCTGTACGATCCTGACTGGGCAGAGGGTCCATCTTGGTGAACCAGAGTGAGAGAGTGGAGCAGAAATGTCCGAATTGCTATGAAGGTGACAGCCCACGGTCAGAACCATGGAACCAGGTGTGGGGGTGAGACAAAGCTGTAAAGAGGACAGTAATTAATGAAAAGGGAAGCTGAGTGGTTTGGGGAGTTCACGGGGGAAGCTGAGCACGAACCAGACGCTCTTTTCGGAAAGCCAGGGTGTCTTTTTGGTGTAAAAAGGCTGCGTAAGCTCAGCTGATCCCTTCTCGCATATCACCATAGCCATATGTCAATGTGTCTGTCTTACGCCTCATCTGTGAGGTCCTCGAGGTCAGGGGCTGCATTTTATTGATGTCTGTCTCAGCACTTAGCAGAAGGGTCTGGTGCACAGCAGGTGCTCAAGCTGCATTGTGTTATTGAAAGCAGTGGTCTCAAACCCGGCTCGGCAGGAGGATGGCTGGAGGAAAACCAAACCCCGCATCCCTAGGCTTTATTCCAGACCGCATTTGCAATCTCTAGGGGACAAGGCCTGAGACTCAAGTGTTTGGAGAAGATTGCTGGTTGATTCTGAAGCATCCCGCCCTCTACTTACCGCTCTGTGGCCTAAGGTGTGGAAGCCCGTCACTTGACCTATGCTATTGTTGCGGAAAATAATCAGACCCGTGAGAAACCAAGCGACACTTCGGAGAAGCAGGAGAACTCGGGTTTATTTTACGCCAGCATACCCAGATGAGCTCACACTCGAAATTCTGGGCTCCAGGTAGTGGGGTTACAGGGTTTTTATAGGCGAGTGCAGGGGATCAGGTTCCAAGGGCTATGCTGACTGCTGGTAGGTGAGTTTAAACTGGGGGAGTGGGGGCTGCTTTAGGCTGGGACAGTGGTTAGGGCAGTGCAGGGGGCTTGTAGCAGGAAGCTTGTTTACAGAAGCAGAAATGGCTGGTTATCTCTTGCTCCCAGGGGGGCTTCTGGTTACCTCCAGCTCTTTCTAGCAACTTTCATCTACTGGGGCCTGACAGCCTGGGCCTGCTCTGGGTAATTTTCCTCTCCATTCCCCCCCTTTCAATGCTTTTTCTAACGTGGAATGGACATCGACCATTACCATTGGGTTTTTGCTGGTCTAGAGGTCTGTACTGAGTTACCAGCAGTTGCAATTTAATTGATTTCATGTGAGAGCTGATGAAATGGGTGATAAGATTAATAATACATGGACGGAACAGGAGTGCCAGTAGAATCATGAGGAGTGGGCTGGTGAAGGGAAGGAGCCACGCTGCCCAGCCCCAGACGTTACACCAGTTACCCCCAGAGTGTGCTAATTCTTGTCTCCTGTGTGCAATCCGATCTTGTAGTTGTTGGGTCATGTCTCTGACTAACCCTGACTGGTTCACGTAGAAACAACATTCCTCATTAGGAAGAGGCACAGTCCCCCCTTTTCAGCAGTGAGCAGGTCGAAGCCCCTCCAGTAGAACCACAGCTGCTAGGGAGTCTCTATGATCTTGTATCGTCCTTACAGACTTAGCCACCTGCTCCGTATCTTCTGCGAGATTTTCTGACAGCTGCTTGTAGTAACAGAAGGACGGGGTGATTCCTCCTATCCCTGTGCCCATGGCTGTTGCCCAGTCCAAACAGGAGTGGGAGGACTTGGATGGCTCTCGTGGACCACGTGTGTGTGAACAGGGAATGGGAAGGGATTGATTATTGGGGACTATATCCACCTGGGGAGTAGGAAGCACCCACGTACGTGTCCCGGTCTAGTTAGCCAGCAAACATCGGTAAATCTATCTCCCACACAGGAACAGGTGCCAGGTTCTGGAGTGCACCATGGTGTGGGATGTGCACCCATCAGTGAAGGGCAGTTGTGGGTTTGGAGACGTTGGGTGCCGGATAGACTTCCTACAGAATGTGTTCCCCCAGGTTCGTGGACACAGTGGGGGGCCTGGTAAGACAATACATTGGCCGATTTGGGGTCTGTCTCTGTGGGCTTGGGAGGGTCGGATGTGGGCCTGATCAGGTTAAGGAAACTCAGGGGGCTTGCTATAAGCTCAAGGGGCCTGGAATGCAGGCAGAGCCAGCAATCCGTGGCCAACCGAGGGTTGATTGTGTTGAGGAAGCCGTGGACCCCTTCTATCATGTCACTTACGTGAGGGTCTAAGGTGAGAGGTCCCTGATGGGGAGGAAGCCTTAGTAGGGGCCATAACGGTCAGGTTCCCAGCAGGTCGGACCCTTTACCTCGGGATATCTTGGATCCCTATAGCCCCAATATAGCCTAGGCTTAGCACTTCCAGTCATGAGTTCCTTTCCTTTATTGTGACAAACAGTGACCTCCCTCCGGTCGTAACATTGTCTCGGCGTGCTAGGGTATACTGAGGTGGAAGAACTGCGAGACCGTGGGGTTGGTGTTGCTGTCCTGGGTTGGGAATGGCCGTAGCTAGAGCGAGAGTGAGAGTCTGGGCAGGGGGCCTTCTGGACAGGAGTGGTGAGAGGCCATGAAGGAGGCGGGGGATCCTGGGGGGGTAGGGCCGCATAGCAGTTGGGGCATCGATCTGTCGGGCGACCGGACACATAGAATAGACCCTCGTGTTGACAGAGGGTCGGGTGGGCTCTGGCGCATGGATGGAGGACATTTGACCAAGAGGGCTGGTGGTAATGCTGGCATGTACATGGCGGTGGTTGGTGTGCCCCCAGCATCCTTACAGCCTGCGGCTGGTGTGATGGACTGTCCTCACTCATGTCGTCGTCTAGGTAGCCCGAGCTTAGCCCTGTAATCAACAGCCGCAGAGCTAGTGGCAGGGGAGTCATTTTAAAGTGGGGGGGGGGCACTTATTAGAAGCAGTAGTTTCCACCAAATAGACTCACTATACCTATAGAGACTATGGCTAGAGTGATTTTCTGTGTCCCAGTTCCAGTCGCCTGCAGCTGACTCAGACCCACGGAGAACACTAGGGTCACCAGTACCACTATTATTACTGATATTGGGTGGCACCAAGACTTTGGTGTCCAAACGTTCCCCATGGAGTTCCTCGAGCTTCCACCGTCCGTTGACCAGTTGGCCTCCGACTGGAGCAAGGTCGTGGACTCCTCAAGCGGGGGATATCGAATTTCTGTGGGGCGTCAAGTCGGGCCGGAGGCTCCCCTGGTGGCTGGGCTGCTGGGTCGTCTTCTGGATCTTTACCTTGAGGGGGTCTGTCGGGTCCCAGGCTGTCTGCCAATCGTCTGATCTGCGGAGGCCGCTGCCCTCTTTCCCCGGGAATGATGGATCCGGGGAGCGATACCTTCCGGTATTCCTAGATGGGGGCCCGTCCAAGTGGGTTGGAGCGGCTCCTTCTTCCAATCTTTTATCCACACATGTCCCCCGGTTGGTGGGGATGGGCCCAGTTACCCATGGGGATAGGGGTTCTTTTTAAAACTCGGGAGACGTGGCATAGAGTTTTTCCCAGAGCTTGGAGGTGTCAGGACATTTCTAAGTCTCCCATCTGTTAGAGGTCTCCTCCAAGCCTGCTTATTATGGGGGTGGTCTTCCATAGAGAATCCCAAAGGGTGAGTAACCAGAAGGTCTTGGGGTACGGCATGCCCAGAGCAGGGCCAGCGGTAACATTTCTACCCAGGGGCCTGAGTTTCCTGGCAGAGTGTGGCTAAAGTTGTTTTTAGGGTCCGGTTCATGCGCTCTACGTGCCCTCAGCTCTGGGGTCTGTATGCTGTATGACCTTGGTGATTTCTGCATGAAACTTTGTCCGTTGTTTGAGCTGAGGTCACACCTGGGGATGACCTCTCTCAAGAGGGCTTTTATTACTTCTCGTGCCTTCTCTGTGTGTGCAGGTAAGCCTCAATGCACCCTGAGTAAGTGCAAACTAGGACCAGGAGGTGTTGGTGTCCTTGCATGGCTTGACCTCTGTGAAGTCTATCTCCAGGTCCCGAAAGGCATGGTGCCCATTGTTTGCACCCCGGGGCGTGGCCTAGGCCTTGATTTGCATTATTTCATGAGCATATACTGCACCTAGTGCTTGTTTGGGTGCACAGGGCAGGGATTTGGGGATGAAATAGGATCTGTCCAGCAGTTTCTCCAGGGCTGTTTTTCCCAAGGGAGTTAGTTCGTGATGTTGCTTTATTAGGGGGGTTGCTACAGCCCTGGGGTCGAAAAGCCTTTGGTTGGGCAGTTTCCACCAGCCCCCTTCTCCCTTTATTCCCCCCTCATTTTTTCCTCAAATTTTTCTTCCTTGGTGTAATTTGGGATGGGAGGCAACTCTGGAGCTAGCAAGAGTTTAGCAGCCTGTCCCAGTTCCCTGGGGGAGCCCTGTTTTTCTGCCACCTCCCTTGCTGCCTGGTCAGCCAGGTGGTTTCCCCCGATGACATAGTCTGTGCCCCTCTGATGGCCCCTATAGTGGATGACTGCTACCTGGGACGGTTCCTAGATTGCTTCCAGAAGTTGGAGGAATTCTTCCTTGTTCTTTAAATTCTTTCTACCCCGCTGTCAGCAGTCCTCTCTCCTTGTAAACGGCCCCGTGTACGTGTAAGGTGGCAAAGGCATACTTTGAATCAGTATAGATGTTTACTTGTTTACCTTTTGCGTCTCGTAGCGCCTGGATTAATGCCCCGAGTTTGGCTCACTGTGTGGACCATCCTTGGGCTCTGGCCTGTATAATGTTATTGATAGTAGTTACCGCGAATCTGGCTCTCCGTTGTCCTTCTCGAATGAAGCTGCTTCTGTCCGTGAAGAGCTCAAGTTCGGGATCTGAAAGGGGGACATCCATCAGGTCTGGTCTCCTGGAGTAAACTTCATCTATTCTTCACAGTCGTGATTGGGAGGTCCTTACTCTGCTGGGAGGAAGGTGGCAGGGTTTAGAGCCTGCACGGTCTCCGGCCTGACTCGGGGGTTCTCACATAGCAGTCCTTGGTAAGGGGCCATTCTGGGGCTGGTCAGCCATTTGTGTCCCTGTCCATTCATTAGGGCGGTAACTGCACGGGGGAACTTTGACGTTGATATCCTGTCCTCAGGTGAGTTTATCAGCCTCCCTAATCAGGGCCACTGTGGCAGCTAGGGCCTGGAGACACAGTGGCCACCCCGATGCCACTGGGTCCAGGCATTTTGATAAGTAGGCCACAGGTCACTGCTATGGACCCACTGTTTGGGTGAGGACTCCCAGGGCTGTGTGGTTCCTTTCATGAACCAAGAGGTTGAATGGCCATGTTACATCTGGCAATGCCAATACAGGGGTGCTGGCCCACAGTTTATTTCCTGGAAGGCCTCTTCTTGGTCCTGCCCCCGGTTTAGAGAGTCCTTGCTTGCTCCTGCTGTGGCCTCATACAGTGGCTTTGCCAGAGCAGAGAATCCAGGTATCCAGATGCAGCAGAACCCTGCTGCTCCCAGGAATTCTCAGACTTCCTTTTTGGTCTTAGGCTGATAGAACAGATAGTCTGCTTTCTCTCTGGGCCTAGGGCACGTCGCCCCTTGGAGATGACACACCGGGGTATCGGACTTCTTGCTGGCAGATTTGAGCTTTCTTCCGGGAAACTTTGTAGTCTGTTTCGGGTCAGTAATGCCCTCGTCCCTTCCCAGCATGTCTTTCGGCTGGAGCTTGCCAAGAGTAGGTCGGCCACGTATCGGAGCAGGGTGCGGTGTGGATTTCGTCGGGAAGGTGGGTAGGTCCACCACCAGGGCTTCTCCAAATATTGTGGCTGAGTTCTTGAACCTCTGTGGCAGTCTGGTCCAAGTCATCTGTGTTTTCCTCCGGGTGTGGGGGTCCTCCCATTCGAAGGCAAACTGGCTAGCCGGAGCCACGCGGAGGCAGAAGAAAGTGTCCTTTAAGTCCAAACAGGTAAACCAGCTTGCTTGTGGTGGCAGGAGGCTTAGGAGAGTACGGGGGTTGGGAACCACTGGGTGTAGTGTGACAACGGCATTGTTGACCGCCCGCAAGTCCTGGACAGGCCGGTGGTCGCTTCCTTTTGTTTTCTTGAGGGGTTAACAGTGCGGTGTTCCATGGCGATTGGGATTCGATCAGTATTCCTGCATCCTTTAGTCATTGTAAGTGGGCCTGAATCCTCAGTCACGCCTCCCGGGGCACTGGATATTGTCTCTGTCGAACAGGGAGGGCCCCTGGCTTGACACCCACCACTACAGGTGCATGCTTAAGGGCCAGGCCGGGAAGTCCTTTTTTAGCCCAGATGTCAGGGAGCTCGTCCAACAGACTGGTTGGCTTCGTGGGGTCTCCTTTTTCTCGGCAGTAAAATCGGCGCTCATTTCCTGCAGGAACAGTTACTGCCATAATGAGGGAATCTGGCCTTCCCAAGGTGAGGCTTGTAGGCCCCCCTTGGGTGAAGGTGATCTGGGCCCCAAGCTTTGTCGTAAGTCTCTACCTAGGAGGGAAACAGGGCACTCTGGGAGGTATAGGAATTCATGAGTCACTGTGTCCTCCCCCCCCCCCCCCCGGCATGTTCGGGGATCCACAAAATCGGTGAGCAGTTTGGGAACCAGTCACCCCGACAATTCTGGCCTTATGGCCCATGAGTGGGGCCACGGATGTGGTAACCACTGAATGCTCAGAGCCTGTGTTCACCATGAAAGTCAACGGTTGGCCCCCCACTTTCATTTTGACCATAGGCTCTCAGGGACCTAATAAAAGGAAGCCTGGGAGCTTAGAGCCTAATCTGACTCAATCCCAGCTAGATTGATAAAGTCTTGCATTCGGGCTCAGGCTGCCACAATTTTGTCAGGCCCTTGAGCTGGTTCCTTATGGTGGGGGCAGTGGTGACATTCATTTTTCCAGGGGCCAGTCTCCTTAATATGCATGTTGATCTCGTTGGAGTGGGGCCCTCCTATTGGGTCCCCCCTTTCGCAGTGGGGCTGAGTGTCCGGTCGGGTCTGGCTTTCCCAGTGCTGTGGCCAGCAACGATACCTTCCTTTTCATTGTCTGCTTCTCGTTTGGCTCATGGTCTCGATTTGCAAAGACCTTACTCGCCACTTCTGTCAGCTGGGTAGCATTCATGCCAGTGAAGCCTTCAAGTTTCTGGAGTTTTCAGCAAATAGTGGCGTATGATTGAGTCACAAATGATGAGTTGACCTTTCGTTGGTTTTCTGGGGCCTCTGGATCAAAGGGGCTGTACATTCAGAAGGCCTCGCATAGCCCCTCACAGAAGTCAGTTGGTGATTCTTCTGATTTCTGGATAACTGCTGCAGTTTTGGACATGTTGGTTGGCTGCTTTGCCCTGGCTCTGAGTCCATACAGAAGAGCTGTATGGTATCAAGTTAGGGCGCTAGTCCCTCGGCTGACCGGAAATCCCAGCCAGGCCGGGTGTCGGGTGCTGCCTCCAGCGTCCGTGCTTCTGTGTTTAGGGCTCCAGAGGGGAGCTGGCCTTGGAGCCAATGATGTGCCTCGATGAGGATTCGTCGGCATTCTTCCGTGTTGAAGAGCATTAGGAGAATCTGGCGGCAATCATCCCAAGTGGGTTGGTGGGTCTGGAACAGGGACTCCAGGAGGTCAGTCATGGCCTGAGGCTTCTCTGAATATGGCAGTGTATGGTTTTTCCAATTTAGCAGGTCAGTGGTGCTAAAGGGCTGATAGATGAGAATAGAGGGTCGGGGCAGGACGGTGTTATCAGCGTTTATCTGTTGTGGCCCTCACATCTCATGGAGCGGCATCTGGAGAGCCTCGGCTGGGGGAACTGGAATCTGAGATGAGCGCAGACGTCGGCTCATGGGCTGGGGCTCCAGGACGGGGACAGGCTCAAAATTCCCTCCCAGCTTGAGGAGGCTGAGGTGGGCTCACTGGAGGTGGTGGGCTATCCAGAAGGTAGGGCATCAGCTGTCCCAGTGGTGGTGCACTTGGGGCATATGGCAGGGGCACGAACACATTGTCCTCAGTCTCTGGGTGTCCTCAGTCTCTGGGTCTCCCTGATAAACAGGCTTTGCTTTCTTACAGCCCTTGGGCTCTTTTACTTGGGTTACAGATATCCTACTCTAGCCCTTCCTATTAGTGTAGAATCGGACCCACGGGGACAGAGTTTGGGCTATCTGATGCCAAGAATCAATATATAGGAATTGGTCAGGGTATCTGGGAGTCCCAACCACAACTCTGTAAATGGCCTGGATAGTGGGTAGTTCTAGGGTACCCTCAGAGGGCCAGCTGACCCCAAAGGTGGGCCATTCCAATTCACATAATGTGCATAATTTTCCAGGAGACATTTTGATCCCATAGTCTCCCAAGAATCCCTCCTTAAAATCTGTGAGCATACAGTCTAGGATGGTAGGCTTTGAAGAGCTTCTGCCCACGACGAACAGAGGGTCTCTTGCCCACCCTCTGTGTTCCCTCCCTGCCTCGGTGGCGCAGAGACAGATGAGGGTGTCCCTCCAAAGAGAGACCAATCAAATGCCCGCCTCTCCGCTCTCCCGGAGGAGACGTGGGTTCCTCTTGGCCATAGCGAGTCCGTATAAGCCCCAAACTGGCTCCCCGAAGGGCTTGCCTTAGACTCTATGAGGTCACCACGGAAACAGGTTGGGGCTCACTCAGACTCCATAGTCTCAAGACTGTGGAGCCACAAACTCAAACTGGCCGGTCATTCATTCACACATCCACACGCAAGTTATTACAGTTCCTCCCCCTCCGGGAGGTCCCTGTCCTGTGGAATTCCTTTCGGAAATTCCTAGGAGGTGATCAAGCTCCCTTTCCGCTCGGTGGAGTGGGACCTGACTATGGATTGTCTTCCCAGGAGGCCTACCGAGTCGGGACGAGCTGCCAGGCAAGTTGGTCCACTTCTCCTTGGAGTCTGGTTGGGGCAAGACTGTCCGGACGGTTGGAACTCTGGGGTGAAGGAGGACCTGGAAAACCGCTGGGGGGGGGGCACGCCGCCTCATTCAGTACTGGAGTCCCTTCCTGCTTCGGTGTAGTCTGGCCCCTGGTTGGTGGCTCAAGGGGCCAGAACGGTTGGAATCTTGCTGGGGCCTCCAGGAATGTTGTGGAAAATAATCAGACCTGGAGAAGCAGGAGAACTTGGGTTTATTTTACGCCGGTGGACCCAGACGAGCTTGCACTCAAAATTCTGGGCCCCGGGTAGTGGGGGTTACAGGGTTTTTATAGGAGAGTGCAGGGGGTCAAGTTCCAAGGACTATGCTGACTTCTGGTGGGTGGGTTTAAACTGCGGGAGCGGGGAGTTACTTTAGGTGGGAATAGTGGTTAGGGCAGTGCAAGGGGCTTGTAGCAGGAAGCCTGTTTACAGAAGCAGAAATGGCTGGTTATCTCTTGCTCCCAGGGGGGCTTCTGGTTACCTCTAGCTCTTTCTAGCAGCTTTCATCTACTGGGGCCTGCCGGCCTGGGCCTGCTCTGGGTAATTTTCCTCTTCACTGTGGTTCTCATCCCAGCAGTGTTCTGTGACTGGCAAATGGGACAGACTCCTTATGCAAGGACCCCATCTTCAGGCTGTTCTAGCTGGTTCCCCTTTGTCAAGGACAGTAGGGGGATTTTGTAACACGTTGTCATGGGAAGCCAGAAGTGGGTATATTTTTCTCTTTCCCAAAGACCCAGGCTATACACTGGCTGCAAGCGGCCTGGGTGTGCTTGGGTATTCCTCCCCGAAAGTCACATTCCTTCTGAGATATTTACAATGGCAGAGATAATGGGTTATTGATGAACCAATCAGCTGGGATGGCCCCTGGTGAATGAGCTGTTGGCCACTGGACGGCCTGGGATAAGGGCCGGCGCTGGGCTCAGCAATAGCTGCGGAAAGGTCTAAATCACACCCATCACCTCCAGGGACACCAGTAATCTCCACTGAAGGTCTTACCGCAGCCAGTTCCTCATACAGGGGAAGCAACTTATTTAATTTATAGTTAATTGAAGGCTGGGAGCTTTGAATCAGCCGGATGAGAGTTTCAACTCCTCATTCCTCCTCCCCTTCCCAGCAATGGGATAAATGCAAGTAAGTTATTCAACATTTCTGGGGGGGAGTTTCCTCACCTCTGAAATGAGAGTCCTGTCCCCGACTTTTCGGCATTGCTGTCAGTAGTACAGGAAATGATGGCTGCCGAGCACTTCACGGCTTACAAATCACTTTCACATTCATTATCCGGCTTCGTTCCCCTATAATCCGAGGAGGTATGTAGCATCAGTTCGTTTTCATATACAAATACACAAGGTGCAGATGGTTTGAGTGTCTTACCCAAGAAGCAATCCTTCCCTTGCGCCCACTACAGACACGCTTTATAGACGGGGAAACAAATATTCAAGAGTGCACATGATTTGCCCGAGATCACATGAGCAATAAATGGTCAGCTTAGTAGCTTCCTATAGTACTTAGAATAAAATCCGAAGAATGTATATTGGCCTTCAAGGAACTAACTGGTTTCTGTCCATCTGTCCCTCGAATTGTGGAAGGTTGAAAAAATGCCCCCAGTGCTCCACCCCAGTGGAGTATTCAGGCCCTTTACCATATTCTTGGGTAGTGGCCTCCCGCTCTGGCTCTGAGCTTGGCCACATGACTTGCTTTGGCTACGAAAACGATGGTGAGACAGTGCGGAGCCCCCCCTTCGAAGGGCATTGCACGCATGAAAATGCATGCCTGCGCCTTTGCCGTTGCTGTGAGACTATGTCTGGGCTGCTGGAAAATGAGAGACACAGGGAGCCGATCTGGATACATGACCCTGACCCCTGATACGCGAGCAACAGACATGCCGTGGATTCCCACCGAAGTCCGCAGCCATTCGTTACGCGGCAGTCTTGCCAAAGATGGCGGCCGACACGCTAACCCCATCTCGTGATGCTCTGTCCCTCAGTGCGCTCCATCCACGTGGGCTTCCCTTCCGTCTCTCGAACAAGCTGAGCTCCTCCTCTCCTCAGTCCCTGAGTGAACACGTGGCTGTGCCTGGGATGCTCCCCTCCCTCACCACTTCTACACAGCCCTGCATTCACTCCCTGCAGAGCTTGGCTTCAGTCTTCCCTCCTTAGAGAGAACTGACCTTACCGTTGGGTCTGAATCATGTCTTTCTCCATATTCTCTAATACACTTCCCTTTTTTTTTTCATGGTAGCCTTTTTACAATTTATAATCATATATATATACACACACACACACACACACACACTAGCTTAATGAGGTCTGTGATGACTGGACCGGTGGCTCCTGTTTTATTCTCCACTCTGTTCTGAGCACTTGACGCAGCGCCTGGTTCAGGGCACGCTGGATACCTGAGCAGATGAACTGGCAGAGCCGGGATTTCAGCTCTTCACTCTTTCTTCCTTCCCCGCAACAATCATGGTGTTATCGGAGTTTCGGGGCTTATCTTTTTTGAGGAACCCTACCTAAAATGCACTATTCCCTGATAGTGTTTAGTCAGGTTAGCGAGCATCTTTTTATCAGTTTACACTCAAGTGAGCAACGTACTATGTTAAGGGATTAGCCGACAGTCAGCTGAGAGAAGACATGGAAAACAACACAGGGTCAGTCAGAATACAGGGGAATCTGAGACTGGGGCAGGAGCATTTCTTGGGTTTGGCCATTTCCCCGTTCTACGTGGGGGGCAATTTCTGGTTCCCGCAGCTAGCTGTTGCTGGGGCAACTGGCTGACGTGTTGCGCTCTCCAGATTTACTGTGGAGGAGAGACGTCTGGGTGGGTAGTGATTTCTGTCCTCCCGCAGACACACATTTCAAGCTGGGGCACTGGTCATGACCCTTTAGGACCCAGAGCTTGACAGACGTGGGATCCTGCCGTGCCAGGTGCTTGGCCAGAGTCTGTACTCTAGACTTGTAAAAAGAAGAACCAAGCCCTGGGGACTCTGCCCTTTCGAGTTTTATTGCATGACAAAGGGACAGAGACCAGTGAGGTGCATGCTTAGCCCTGAGAGTCCTAGCGTGGGGAAAGAGCAAATAGAATCCGTCAGTCAAAGTGAAAATCCACCTTTCTGTAACAGAGCCAGGGAAACACCTAAGAAAAACAGACTATCTGGCGGTCCCCGAATTTAGATGCTTCCAGAAAACTGACAGAAGTAGAGAAAGAGAACAGAACAAATCACAGAAAAGATTCTACTCAGCGCTTTGGTTGTGTGGAACACTGCTTCAAATGACCCGAAATTTCCAGTGGAGAGTGTCTGATTGAGCTGAGATAATCCTATAGCAACGATTTTCTAAAGTATGTTCTCAAAACCAGTTTTCTGTAACTTATCAACAAGAATTCTGGGGAGGAAAAAAAAGAGTTGTGTGTGGATAGAAATAAATTATGAAAACATCACATACTTTACGGACAGTCACTCGCGTATTTGCGTATTAAAGACTGAAAAGTCATGTAAAGAATAAACATTTAACATTAAATTGTCCTATCTTATTTCACCAAGGAAGAAACTTCCTCCTGCTTCCTTCCCTTTCTAATTTTGTTCAATGCCAGTTAACATTGCCTGCAAATCACGACTCGTGAAGTACTGACCTTGAGAAATTTTTTCCCCCATGTGTTCCATTTTCTGCTCACGTTTAAAATAACACAAACAAAAGGAAGCAGAATGATTATTCACTGAGCCCCACCTGTGTGTCAAATACTGTACTAAGCACTTTTTTGGATACCCGAACTCATTTTATCCTCAAAACCACAGTGAAGAAATATTAGCAATTTTTCAGATAAAGAAACTGAGGCTGAGATAGGTTGAGTTGCTTGTCCAGGGTTATGCTAGTAGTAAAATGAACTGGTGGGTTTCAAACCCAGATGGTCTACTCTGGAGTCTGAACTTTTAGCCAGCAGACTATTATAATCTGGGAACTAAAAAGTAGTTTTTAGTTCCACCCCCGAGCTGACCAGAAAACCCACGTATTCTTTTTTTTTTTTTTAAATTGTGATTGTACCCTTTATTTTGACAGAGACATGCTGACCAAGGGATCTCAACACTTCTAGGGCAGACGCAGGTCGAACTGTCAGCCAGTGGCTTCAGAAAAGATACACTGAGTCCACTTGCAAGTTTGGTGGGCTGAGAAGTTTGTGGCCAAATCATTTCCATTTCCTCTGTGATGCATGGATGAATGTGGTCAGTAATTATATCCTGAGGTTACGTGGCAGGTATAATTATATCTATCTACCAGTTAGTTTTATTTTTCTAAGGAGAAAGTATGCAGCCTGCTGAGATTTTTATGAAGAATGAACAGATCTGTCCTTGACTGCCTTATAAATATTGTATATCTCACCACCCTCCCAACACCTTCACGCAATGTAGGGTTGGCTCTGGCCCTCTGCCTTAAGTCCTGCCAAATACTGTTCACTCATCAGTGTCCTGTTCACAAAAAAGAACAAATCCCTCTTGGTTCTTCTCACCTCATGTCTGCCTTACTTCTCGTTCCCCGTCCTGTTTCTACACTACATCACAGTAGACAATTCAAGGATTTGGAACCAGACAGAATTGGTTTCCACTCATATTTTTGGTGCTTTTGTTTCCTCTGCTAAGCACTTTTTAAAAAAAGATTTTGTCTATTGTGAGAGAGAGGGAGGAGGAGAAGCAGACTCCCTGCTGAGCAGGGAGCCCAACATGGGGCTCGATCCCAGTACCCATGATCATGACCCAAGCTAAAGGCAGCCGTTTAACCGACTGAGCCACCCAGGCACCCCTAAGCACTTTGGTATCACTTCACCTTATTTCCCAACAGCCCTGTATTGTGGATTCTACTGTGTCCCCCCGCCTTCGCCCTAACCCAAGATTGGGTTTTAGGGTAGTTAAGTAACGCAGTCGTCCAGGTCATCCTACTTGAATGGCTCATGCTGCAGAGAGTGTGGTGTATTAGCGATCCAGCACTAACGAACTACCTGATAACGCAGCTACTTCGAACCAGCAGCATTAATTATTTCAGAGTTTTGCTGGATCCCAAATCCGTGGGGTTAGCTGGAGTCCTTATCTTAGGGTCTGTTAAAAACTGTAATGTGGGTGTTAGCTCATGTTTCTACTTCCAAGTTCACTTATGTGCTTATTGGCAATTCAGTTCTTTACAGGAGGCTGGACTAAACTCTCACTTCCTCACGAGCTGTTGGCCAGAGGTCTGCTGGCCATATGGGTCACCCCATAGGGAATCTTAAAACATGGTGGCTTCATCAGAGTGAGCAAGAGGGAGTGCAGAAGAGAGAGCACGAGCAAGGTGGAAGTCACAGTCTTTTGCAGCCTCATCATGGAAATGACATCTCATCATCTTTGCTGAATTCTACTTATTAGAAGCAATCACTAGACCCACTCTGCATTCAAAGGCCAGGGATTGTGCAAGATTGTGAATACAGGAGGTGGGGAACACTGGGGCCGTGTCAGGAGCAGCCTCTGCAAGGGGTTAAGAGCCTGTGCCTTCAAGTATGGTTTTTCCAGCACCACCACTTACGGGCTCCACAACCACAGGAAAGCTATACCCCTTCTATTTTCTCATCCGTCATGTGTATAGTCATAGTACCTACTCCATACAGTCGTTGTTAGGATTAAATAAGTAAAGAGATGGTAAGTACCTGAGAGTAGTTCTGCTTGTCTTCTTCAAACCACAGTTGGTCAAGTGGCAGCAGAATCATCTAGAATCCAACCCTTCCCATGTAGCCTCTGCAGGGGTGTTGAGCAGAGGAAAGAGCCAGGATTCTGGAGACTGGTGTTCTCTCTACTTTGCTGCACCATTTTTGTTCATGTTGTTTTCTCTTCTCAGGGACTTCACTGATCTGTAAAATTAGGGGATAAAGAGATAGTAAAAAGATTTTTTTTTTCCTCTGCCAATTCTAAATGGTTGCCGTGGATCTCTGGGGCTTTGTGTTGAGAAATATTTCACTGGTGTGCAACAGCCAGCTCCCACAGGCTCAGGAGAGCTGGCTGTGCGCGACTCTTACCAACTCCTCCTTGAGCAATGTCGTGCTCAAGTCAGCCATGATGGGAGTGCTCGCTCCACAGATACAGGCAAGTGTTACTATGCACCAGGTCTCTCTCTCCCCCACCTCCACCCCCAGTGCAAGTTGTTCGGCATTTGTCATCGCACTGCTCATTGCAAAACTCTGTGGGAAAGAGGACCACCATTTATTGCAGTAGCTAGCAAAGACTCCGGACGAGGACGTGGAAGAATGAGTGACTAATGCCTCTTTGCCATTTCTGGGTAGTTGATTTCCGTCATCCTCCCTGCACTGACATTCATGGACTGTCTGCATTTTCAGGACGAGGAATTTATTGGGGCAGAGGAAAGGTTGCTAGCAGAGGCTCTGTCTCGAAAACAAAAGGCATACGGAAGCCCAGTGTACCAGCTGCGGACCTTGTTCCCTCATCTCAAGGTTCTGAAAGCTGCTCGAGAAACTAGTAGCAGGTGCATGCTCAGATGGACTCATTAGAAATATGAGGATATTTTCCCCTTTCTCTGAACGGATGGAATGCAAGTGTGGTAAAGAATATAGACGCTGTGACGTTTGTAATGTGCACAGTTGCATACTTGGACCTTCTCAACCACAGGAGCCATGCCTGGTAGGTAGGTGTATTAGGGCACTCCCGAGGAATAGAACCTATATATATATATATATATATATATAGGTATTTACATGAGCAACTCGCTCTCACAGTTATGGGAGCCGAGAGGTCCCGTGATCTACCATCTGTGAGCTGGACACTCAGGAAAGCCAGTGGTGTGACTCTCTCAGAGTCCGAAAGCCTGAGAACCAAGGGAGCTGATGGTGTAACTCCCAGTCTGCAGGCGGGAGAAGATGAGATGAGATGTCCCAACTCTGGTGGTGAGGCAGGGAAAAAAAGACTGAATTCCTCCTGCCTCTGCCTTTTGTTCTATTCAGGTCCCCAACAGACTGGCTGGTGCCCACCCACACCGGGAGGGCCATCTGCCGTACAGAGCTCACGGATTCAAGGGCTAATCTTGTCTGGAAGCACCTTCACAGGCACGCCCAGAAATTATGTTTAATCTGGACGCTCTGTGGTCCAGGGGAGCTGACACACAAAATTCACCACCACAGTAGGGAAGGGATTATTTCCATCTCCCCCACACCCCGACCCTGAGAGTTACAGACCCAGAGATGTCTGAGATATAGAGTCCTACCAGTGACCTCCTTGTGACAAACGGCCAGGCTGGAGCCCGTACTCAGGTCTTCCTACTCCAGCCCTTAATTTTTAGACATGAGGATGAGAAATCTTGGCATGTGGTGGAGAACAGGGAGTAGGGACAGGCCATCCCGCTTGAACCTTCGTGCAGTTCTGATGGTCTCCAAGGCAGTGAGATATGGCCACACTCATGATGTGTTGCCCAGAGAGGAGCTAATGGCATAATCATGGACTCTCCACAGTCAATTATGGCAATTACCGGAAGCCACTCTCTTGTCGTATTTCATTTAGCACACCATGGCACAGGAAGGCAAGTGGCACCAAGGGTCCTGGGCCCATTGTCGCTGCCCTCGCCGGAGCAGGCATCAAAAAAGGAGAATGCCAGCCCCAATAAACTGTCCCTGCAGAAGCCATTAGGCTAGGTGACATGTTCACTTAGGGTGACATATATTGATCATGTAAAACACGCACACTGTATAATATGATTAAACAAACTCAGCCGGTTCCAGAGACGGCCAGCTGAGCTGCGCACGGAGCCCGGCTCTGCGGCAACAGCCTCGGGGCCCCGGGCGGGAGGGAGCGCCTAGCTCAGGGAAGGGACTACACACAGCGTGTTTGTCATCGTTCGTTCGTTCAACAGGTATTTATGGAGTGTCCACTACATAAGGGGCACTGCGCTCAGTGCTGGGGGTAGAATGATGACCACCGCGAACCACTGCCTCTACTCCCGTGAACCTTGTAGTCTGCTGGGCGACACGGGTATCAGCAAAGTGCCCGGTGTGAGTCACAAACAGAAGAAAATGCTCTGAGAGAAAAGGTCATAGTTCCGTGAGAGCAGATCGTGAAGGAATCTAAGCAGGCAAGGGGACCATGGAAGAATTATAATAGTCACCCGTTACTGCACCCCTACAGTAGTGGGCTGAACAGGGTCCCCTCAGATCCATGTCCATCCAGAACCTCAGCACGTGACCTCACCTGGAGTCGGGTTTTTGCAGATGTAATTAAAGATCTTAAGATGACATCGTACTGAATTTAGGGCGGGTCCTCACTGCAATGATTGCAGAGACTGGTGTCCTTAGGAGAGGACACAGAGAAGAGGGAGGAGGCCACACGAAGACGGAGCAGAGATCAGAGTGATGCCACCACAAGCCAAGGACGCCTGGAGCCACCAGATCTAGAACAGGCAGGGAAGCGTTCTTCCCTAGAGCCTTTGGGCATGGCCTTCCTGATGCCTTGATTTTTGGACAACTGCCACCCCTGCCCCCCAGAACTGTGAGAGAATAAATTTCTGTTGTTTCTAAGCCACTCGGTATGTGGTTGTTCTTGGAGACAGTCCCAGGAAACGAATGCACCTGCTAAGTGAGTGTCAGAAACCTTGCCAGGGGTTACTGAGGCAGCACGCTCTTTGACACAGCTCCTGCCTTCGAGGAGCTCAGAGCCTTGTCGGCAGCCAGCCGGTCAATAGATACCTCAAATCTTCTCCGTTCACCGCTGAGATCAGGGTCAGCCCCAGGGTTGTGGGAGCAAAGGGAGAGAGCCCTAGCTCAAGCTGCAACATCGTCAGGACCCAGGGCTGAGGCTGACAGACAGCGCGACAGTCACTACACCTGTCACCTCACCTGAGCCCTGCCTTCCACCCCCAGTGAAACTTGTAACACCAGGTTCATCTCTGTCATTAGTAACTAATGGCCAGCACATAAGAATCTCTGGCTATGGCCTCACGTCCTGAGTATCTGGGTACTTCATTTTCCTAGTCACCTCTTTTTTTTTTTTTTTTTTAAAGATTTTATTTATTTATTTGACAGAGATAGAGACAGCCAGCGAGAGAGGGAACACAAGCAGGGGGAGTGGGAGAGGAAGAAGCAGGCTCATAGTGGAGGAGCCTGATGTGGGGCTCGATCCCATAACGCCGGAATCACGCCCTGAGCCGAAGGCAGACGCCTAACCACTGTGCCACCCAGGCGCCCCTTCCTAGTCACCTCTTTATTTTGCACCCTAGGACTTCCATGCCCCTGGCAAAAACAACAACAACAACACCGCCTCCCCAGGACCCCTCACCTGTACCTGCCAGGTCTTTAGCAATCGGGGAAATGAAATGGATCAGACTTGGGTTTTGGGGGGTAAAGGGTAAAGGGGAGGAGACAAGGATGCCCCTCCCGTCTCTGCTTTGGGGGACAGGGTGGGTGTTGGATGACACTTCATGGGGTAGAGAACACAGGAGCTCAAACAGACATGCGTGGGGATGTGGGGAGCTCAGACTTGGCTCTGCTGTATTTGTATTATCTGTGGAATGTCCAGCCGCTATTAGCCAATAAGCAGTTGAGTATATGAGTTTGGAGTAAAGGGAGAGAGACATCTGCCCATTTTGAATTCTCTAGTGGTCATCTCAGATGACCCATCTCTGTTTCAAACCCAGGCTAAGCTGTTAAAATTTGATTGCACTTAGGAGAGTGAACCGGCGGGGCTTGCCCCGCTCATATAATATCACATACACTACAGGCTCCAAGAGGAGTGGGAAGAGGTAGAAGTCTTGACGAGCTATTGTGTTCGTCCACTTGACTCCTGGTAGATATTCTATTAGAGTGAATGTAGCCAGGAACCTATAGGGTTTGAAGATTTGCAATAACATAATTTCAACGGGAAGTTGGACAGTTTAGTCCTTAGAGATACAATTTATCTTCTTCGGATGGTAACAGTCTGAAAGTATTTTCTGGAATATCAATCCTCTGTACTTTATGGTAAGGGACTGCTATTATTTTAAAGATAGAAGTATCTCCTTCGAGGAAATGCTCACAGCTTTCAATCTTCCCAATGTGAGCATACAATTAGCAAGGAATTTCTAGAATTTACCATTCAACAGAATGATGTTTTCACATTTTTTGGTTCACAGGAAAAAAAGAACAATAGAGAAAGTAGACATGTGAGCATATCTGTAGATAGCAGAGAGAGATGTTTGTAAGGGAAGGGAAGAAATAGCTTTAGGGCTCAAATCTGAAAGATAAAAACCATGCAAAGTTGGAGGGAGGGGCAGGCAGATGAGGCTAGAGGCTTAGCTGCTTGCTCCCTGTTGTCTCGGTTTTCTCATCTGAAAAGGAGGATAAGAAGACACCCTCCCAACCCCCCTGCCCCCACCATTGAGTTGCTATAAGGAGTAAATGAAATATTACTGCAAAGCCCCTTTCACAGACACTGGCAGATAGCAGATGCTCAAAAAATGGCAGCTTTTGCTGAAATTGGAAATAATGGAGAGCCTGCCCCCCAAAAGAGTGCTGTTGACTGCAGTTTCAAATAGCCTAGTCATGGATATGTTCTGGCCCCATTAGACTTAGATTGTGAGCCCCAGGGGAGCTAGGGCCACAACTAAGAATAACAGTGAAAATCGAGAGAGAGAAAGAGAGAGAGAGAGAGAATCTCCACACTGTCTTATTTATGTGGGTAGTCCCAGTCCCTTGAACAATCACTAGCTAAATGGGGCTTCACAAAGGTCATTTGAATTAGTGACTGAGGAATACATGGGAAGATTGCAATGGACACAGATAAAGACATAAGGCACGGGGGCCTGAAGCCCTAGCAGGCTTGACTTCTCCTTCATGCAGACCTACACTTCTAGCCCACAGCGACCCGGGCATTTCTAGAGCATTCTTTGGGTTTTTCCCTCCTCCAAGAGCTGAGCCAGGAAGTCACTGCAGCATCTTCTCACTTTGTGGTTCTAATTACCTGCTCATTGGCATGCAAGGACCTCCCCAGCCCTGTTCCTGAGAGGGAGTGGAAATTCTGTGAGAATCGTACCCATTAAGGCCTTTTATGACCACCATTATGTAATAAAGAGCATCTGGAGCCTAAGGAATTATTGCGAGCTTTTATTTTGTTTTAAGTATAACTATCTCCTCACACCCTTCTTCCCTTGGATGATCGCAATAATGGTTATAACTGCACGTTCTCTCTCAGGTCAGAGCCTGTGGCGGACAGCAACCATTCCTCCTTCCTCTTGCTCAACAGAAGCTCAGTTTTGTTCTGGTGTCTACCCTTCCCCCACGTGGCATGCACCTCTCGGTCAGCTGACCTCACTGTCAGTCTTAATGGACCCCAGTGGTCTGAGGCCATCCCCATCCCTTTGCAAATGTCTGGTTTAGGGACAAACCAGGTGGTCTAACTGGATGCTGGGGAGTATGCTGGGGTCCTTTGGGTAAATCTTCCTCTCTCCTAGGAGACAACCATGGGAAGAAAACATGCCTTACTTCCTCTGAATGCCGTCCTATTAGCTTGTGATGCCTGGACCTGCTCAGCTGACTTTACACCAGCCTGTGCTGAAGCAAACACCGGACATGCTAAAGCAGAGATGTGCAAAGGTCCTGGGTATCGGATGACATCACTGAGCTGTTCTCCCTCTGCACTTCCCGCCATGGGAGGTAACACATTTCTGTGTCGTTCGAGTCAGTTTCATCTGGGTTTCCACTGTTTGCATCTAAGAGCACCCTCATTATTGAGCCCCAAGAGCACAGAAGCCCCAAAGAGAAGACCAACTTGGCAAGATGAAATCATTTTTCCAGTAGAATAGAGGCAGTCTGCCTTGAATAGTTAGGTTCTTTCTCTTCAAAGTGTCCAAAGTTCTTTTATCTTGGGGAGTTTTGAATCCTAGAATTTCTGGCTTAGAAGGGACTTCAGAGATAACTTACTTCCCAAACTCAAGCCCTTGGGCATGTGGCATCAGTATCACCAGGAGGGGTTTTAAAAAATAAATGTTCCTTGAGCAGCGCTCCAGACATCCTAATTTCAGAGGTTTGGGATGCAGCCTGGGCATTCATATTTTTAAAAGGCTCCCTGGGTGATTCTGATCATAACCCCCAAGTCATTGATCTAAACCTATGTTCTCCATCTTTCCCTCAACCCAGCCATGGAACCTTCCCCCCCTTTTCCCCCCCCCAGATACAATCTAAGGCAGGAAGTCAGTAAATAAAACAGACAAAAATGGGGCTGGTTTGATACAAGGGAGCTCAGAGATCTTCTGATTTGCTTCACAAGCAAAGTAGGTGATAGATGGGGTCTCACTAGACTGTGTGGCCAGGGAAGTCCTCTCTGCAAAGGTGACACTGCCGCTGGGAGCCTAAGGATGAGGAGCCGAGGGGGAAAAACATTCCAGGACCGGTATACGCAGAAGCTCTGGTATTTTCTAGTGTGCTTGAGGAACTGGAAGCAGAGGAGTCTTACAGACTGAATTGCATCCCTTCCAAAATTCATCTGCCCAAGCCCTAATGCCTGCTGTGATGGTATTTGGAGATGCAACCTTTGGCAGGTACAGCTGACCCTTGAATAACACAAGGATTGGGGCACCAACCCCTCCATAGCTGATAATCCATGTGTCACTTTTGACTCCCCCAAAACATAACTACTAAGAGCCTAACTTTTGACCGGAAGCCTTACTGACAACATGAACAGTAACACATATGTTGTATGTTATTTATATTATATACTGTATTCTCACAGTGAGCTAGAGAAAATACAATCACAAGGAAGGGGCATCTGGGTGGCTCAGTCGGTTAAACGTCGGACTCTTGCTGACTCTTGGTTTTGGCTCAGGTCAAGATCTCTGGTTCTTGGGATCGGGCCCCGCCTCGGGCTCTGCGCTCAGTGTGGAGTCTGCTCCTCCCTCTCCCTCTGCTCCTCCCCCCATTCATGCTCTGTCTCTCAAATAAAATCTTTTTAAAAAATCATAAGGAAGAGAAAATACATATTTTCTGTGCCTGGCTTATTTCACTTAGCATATTCCAGATCCAGCAAACCCATTCTGGGTATTTATCCAAAGGAATTGAAATCAGGATCTCCAACCTGCACTCCTAAGTTCACTGCAGAATTACTCACAGTAGCTAAGAGATGGAAACAACCCATATGTCCATCACCAGTTAAATAGATAATAAAGCAAATGTAAAACATAGATACCGTGGGGTATTATGTAGCCTTAAGAAAGAAGGAAGCAGGATTTCTAAACACAAGGTCCTTAATCAGAGGAATTACAGGTTTCCCCCTTACCTTTATTTTTTTGTATGATTTCTCCTTTCTGTGCAAATGGGCAGCTTATCTTTCCAGAAAGGATACAATGTTTTAGTTTGTGTTAGAACAACAGACCTTTTATAGCTTAATCCTGTTTCTAACAAAAGGGGGAAAATCGGTATGCTGGCCTATTCCCCCGACTCTGGTCCTCCACCGTTCCTCAAGTCCTCATCTTGGATTTATTGGGCACAAATGCCAGACTCCCTCGGGAGCTCTTTTAACCCCAGGGGTGAGATGTCGTGACTTGAAGGGTTAAAGCAGGACCTGCATTTTGGAGAAAGCCTGTAGTACCGCCTGGTGCCAGAGAGGGGCAGCATACAGCCATTAGCATGGACGGGCCGGCCTCTACTGAGCCCGGCGCTCCTTAGTAGGGCTCAGAGGTCCAGCCAGGAGCCTTAAGAAAGCTCGTTGAGGAATCACAGGGCACATGGAACAACCAGGGCAGAAGCAAACACGGAGAAACGAAGCAGAAATACTCGTGGGGTTTTGAATCCCGTGTGCCTGGGCCACCGCCTACTCCCTCCTTCACACGGGACGAGCGCGCAGTCTCTTGTACTTGCTCGCTCCGGCATCGTTTATACACGTCATCTCTCCATTCATTCATTCACCGACAAGCAGAGAGCAAAGCCTTTCAGGGACTTTGTGTCAAGGGGCTAGGCTCCCAGAAGACAGGCTGCAGGGTCTGAAGTCACAGTCCTGCGCCGGGAGTTGAATCAGAGAGAGGTCAGCGATCCGGGTGTCCGAGAAGTTCGCACACATGCTGGCTGTGCTGTGGAGTCATGGGGACTATGGCTTCCTTCTGATGGGGCAGCTTCCCTGTCCTAACCAGGAGGAGGACCACGGGCTTCCGGTTGGACAGACCGGGAATAGCGCAACGTCAGGGTCCCGCTGCCCCCAGGACTGTTCTAAATCTATATACTCATGAGGAGTATTTCCAAGAGATGGCAGTAGAGGGTACCAGGGCTGGGTGCTACTTTGTAATTTTCCTCGTGGGTCCTGCTGGAACTTGGTGTGGAATTCTGATGAAGCAGCGTCTGCCTTGCAGGACAGCAAGGTGGGCCCTGGGACGAAGCAGTGAGGGTCCCGACCACCACTAAAACTGGCCCTGAGAGAAGCAGTGAGGACCCTCACAGTACACTTGCACCAACAGGAGGAAAACGTCACTTGGCTACGTTTCCACACCATTTCTTAACTACCTGCCACCAATGGGCTGAGCAGAGCGGAGTACTATTTCCACATTTAATACCAACATTTAAATATTACATACTTCTGAGTCATAAGCAGATTAAGGGCAAAGTCATCTTATTTACTATTAAAATTTGTTATGTGGTTGAATTTCATAATCTTCAAAGTGAGCGTTCCGCTCCCCCCTTGGACGATGGTTGGCTAGATAAGCAAGGGCAGAGACTCCTTGACTTGAAATAGTTTTGAATGGAGAGAGTAGACATTTTTCGAAACAGCCAAAATGTCTAAGAATTCTTTGTTTTAATTTTAAGGAGAGAGAAACAAACTACTGTTATTTTAGAGAGAGAAACTTCTCCTGGTTAATTGCTTCATAATGAATCATTGCCACAACATCCCCGTGTCTCTGAAATAGAGGTTGTCAAAATTTCTAATAACCTGATGGATTTCTATGTTGTCAATAAACTCATACTGTCAAAGGCAGTATTAGCTCGATGAGGAATGATTCAAATCAGCATGAGCTTGAATATATGGGCTCATCACTATGTCTCTATCTCTCACACACAATCATATACACAGACACACCATAATTCTTTCTAGAAGTATGATGCTTGCATTGATACATTACTGTAACCAGTTGTCTCCTTGCAACGGACGTACGTTGTCTTTATCTGCCTATGTTACCTTTGGGGGCTTTCATCAAAATATTTCCAGTATCCCTCCATCCTAGAATCATAGTTGAGTGCACATTCCTGCCCCTTAAAGTTAGGTGTGGTCAAGTAATTTGCTTTGGGGGAAAAAAAAAGTGTGAGTCATACACGTGGCTCCCAAGGAGAAGCTTTTAATAACCAGCGTGAAATTCACCACACACATTTTTTCCCCCAGCTCAGCCATCTTGGAACTTTGGAGACGCACTGTCCTTTAGCTTGGGTGAGGATGATGTCAAGCAGAGTCCCTCACCCCCAGTCACAATGGACACGTGTGATGAGCAATAAACAGGTGTTGTTTGCAGCTGCTGAGGTCTGGAGTCGCTCGTTACGGTGGTATAACCCATCCTATCGGACCAATACACTTCCTTTCATTTATTCCCCTTTTATGGAACCAAGCCCGGCTCTCCTTCCTTTCTATGTGGTTTGGGGAACAGGGATGAACGGACTACCCCTCTTTTCCCACTACAGAGCTGATTACTTAACCCCGTCCGAGCCAAACAAAACATTCCATCATCCTGTCCTCGATGATTGGTTCACAAACAGGCAAATGATGCAAGCCAGGGAAACGAGATTCAGTCCCCAGTCAAGAAAGGAGCTCTCTCTTTACACAGGGGGATTAATTAAGCAGGTAGAACATAAGCCTGGAGGTACCGGTGGCCATTTTTCCTGCCACTTGGGACGAGCCCCTCTGAGGATAAAACCTACGTAGAGAAGCAATATGGAGAGAGACAAGTTTGTGATGATCTTATTTAAGCATTCTGAGTCAGATCATTCTTGCTTTCTGGTGATACTTACCAGTAACTTTCTTAATTTTTTTTTTTTTGCTAAGTTTCTTGTCATTTGCAATAGAAAAATCTTAGCTAATATTTTTCTTAAACATGCTGGATGACACACCTCAGGTATTCGACCGTGTTTAGCCACAGAGTGAGGCTTAGCTAAAATCTGTCAGCATGGCCTTTGGTGCCTTTCTGGTTTGAGGCCCAACATGTATTTCCAGCTTGATGTGTGGGTCACACTCCTCCCCCTGCTTCCCTGCCTCTGTCCCCTGGGTCACCTGGAATTGCACCTGTGGCTATTCTCCAGGTATAACATGGGCTTTCCCATGGCTGTGCTGATGCTGCCCTGGGCTCTGGTGACTCAGGGCCGAGTCTGTCCTCCCCCCTTCAATGTCACCTTGGGTAAATGCAGAGGGGGACAGTATCTCTTTTCGCTTTTATTTTCCTCCCAGTCAAATACTGATTCTTGCACAGTGCAAGGTGCTAGGTCACCTGGCTGAACCAGATCCTGAATTTCAAAAGTCTTTTCTTACACACCAAGCATGCTCAGACCCCAAGTAAATCAACCCCACAGTTGGTCGACCTTTCAAGAAAGCTACATTTGCCTCTGTCTCTATTCCCTCAGACACCAGATTTTAGGCCTCTAGTGGCAACCCAAATTTTTGTTTAGGCTAGATCATTAACTACTAGTCTCCTTTCTAAAAGCCTTGATTATTTAACATTAGTAACTTTTTGAAGAAAAAAATAATTTACTCTATGCTTTGCTTTGTAAAAATGTACGTGTAACACACACAGCAGTCCTAGATGGATACTTTGACTAACTCCATTATACAGACAGGAAATATCATCCAGAGAGGTTAAGTAACTTGCATCATGTCACACAGCATGGCTCAGACTGGAACGTAGACCCTTTGATGCCAGCAACTTTGCTATCTTTTTTTGGGTGCATTCCCCAATTCAGCATTGAGAGATTAATGGTCACTCATCTTAGCACTTCCTAAAATGAGACACTGTTCCTGGAGTCTTCTTGATGTATCCTAGTCGAAGCTGGGACTTGCTGCTCCCGGGAGATGAGGGCAATGCTACGTAGCACAGGAAGACAAGCCCGCACTAGGGGTGGTCGAGCCTCAAACCATGGCTTTGCCCCTTTCTAGCTCCATGACCTGTGACAAGCCACCATGCCGTCCCTGTCTTGACTCAGTCATTTGCAAAACCGAAATAAGACCCATCGTGTGGGGTTGTGAGGATTAAGAGTGAAAATGGACAAAACGTTCCCAATAGAGTACCTGGCCCGAAGGAGCGCTGTGCAAATAGAAGCTATAAATAATCATGTGTAGATTTCCAACTTTAGTAACGCCGCCGTCCTTCAGCATCATAACCGCGAGGCTCCAGAGACTCCATCTTGCCTGCACGGACGCCCTGACAGCCCAGCGCCGTGCCTGGCATTCTGCAGATGCTCTGCTATCTTCAGGCAAGTCTGCAGGCCCCCCAACCTTCGTGTTCCTGACTTTAAAGTGGGGCGATCCTATTTCCCACCAGGATGAAATGGGGTCCCAGGCGCCAAGTTCTAAGTGTGGGGACGGGCACCTCGGATGTAACAGGGAACAAGTTGGCTTGAGGCGACCGTCCACGCAGAACCCATTAGAGAAGATTTCCCAAGTGCTTTTCTAAAAACCCTGGTCCTCACCACCTCCCTTCTGTGTCCCCTTCGGTCTCAGAGCCCCAAAGGAGACCCCTCGGATGCACTCGGAGCCGTGCCTGCCCCGTCATGCGGACACAGCGGCAGGGCGATGCCAGCCCCCGCGGGTGCCGCTCCGCAGGGCACAGGCAGAACCCGAGAGGGGCTGGGGTAGATGCGGTGGGGAGGCGGCCCTTATGATCAGATGCAAAGTGGTGGTGAGATGTTCAATTTCCTAGTCCCTCACCAAAGGCGGGATCCAGGGTGTCTCTGTTTGCAGCACATGCACAGAAGCTCTGGTCATAAAGAGGACATTTTATGAGGACATATGCTCCACGCCCAGGAGCACTGGCAGGCCTGAATGCTATTCCTTGGCGACACCATGATTATGTCTCCATCGAGTCCAGGGAAGCCTCGCAGGTCTGCAAGGCTGCAATTCTGAAATGGATTTCACAGCTGCAAACTATAAGATGACCCAATTTGTCTTTCCCATTTCTGCCTCCTCTCCTATAACTATGGAAATCTGCATCCGCGTCTCCGTGATGGGCTGCATAAAATATGCAACAGGACTTAGTGCTCGGATTCGAGAACCACAAAATTTAGGGACAGCTGCTAAAGTGATCTCGGGGTAGGTGGGGGGTGTGGGCAAACCCGTGGCAGGGCATCGGCAGACTTCGGCTCCCCCAGACACAGAGGCCCTCTTTTTTGAAAATGCTTGTCCCAAAGGCAAGAGGAGGAGAGGATATATATGCCCCCTTATCTTTTCTGAGGAACCCGGGGCTACCCATCCTCCAAAGAATATCCCAGATGGTAAACGGAGCTGAAGTTTGCACATAAATTCTCCCCAGGGAATTGGTGGTTGGTGATAGCAAGCCTAATGAAATTTTTTATTGTGGTTATTACATACAATTTGTACAGTATATCATGCACGGAATTTTTTTCTGTTCCTATAAATCTGGAATTGCCAGCGAAAATGCCCAGGCTTACGAACTGCTACAGAACACAATTACCTCTAGATACAAACTCTCTTTAGGACATAAAAATCGTTGCTACTGAGAAGGCTGAATTGCACCGGCAATTTTGTAAATATTTGAGTGATATATTTCCTTTTGGATAAGTTTTCATAGCCTTGGAAAGCTGTCTCGTTTCTTAATGCTTTTGTTGTTATGTGTGTGCGTGTGTGCGTGTGTTTTCCTGGGTATCACTTGTGGCCTGATTGTTGTTTTCAATCATGCTTAGTAAATCAGACTATTGGACAAATGTCATTTATAAAAGGCTCAGAACTGCAAGGCTTTCTGTTGGCATTAAGAGGACTGTCTTCAGAGCACGTTTCTTAAAGACGCGAGAGGAAAGAAGAAAACAAAATTCAGGTACATCGTCCACTTTCTCCTCCTATATGGTCCGTTTTTCAAGCTAGAAGTTGGAGACAAGGTTTCCATTTTTAATGAAGGCTGATACCCTGTGCCTTCTCTTTATGCTTTGATCAATCAATGAGGGGAATCACTCCTGGATACACCGGGCTGATTTTCACACCCGCAAAACGCACCAGACGCATGAAGTTTCTGCACATTTTCTAGTTAGGCTTTATTACCAAGTATGATGGTGAAGGATGTTATACCCTCGTATCGATTTTCTACAAGTTCTAATATTGGAGATAAGGAGAGTTCTTCCATCAGCTTCCAGCAAACAGAGAACGGAGACTGTTAAAACTCCTCATAACGGCTTCCAAAGGAAGACAACAATGATGGATTATAGACTGTGCTGGAAGGGAGGGAACACGCTCACTGAGCACGTGGAAAGTGTTCAAACATGAGCCACACTGATTAGAAGGAAGATATGCTCTCTTTCCTTTCTTCCTCCCTCCCTCCCTCCCTTCCTTCCTTCCTTCTTCCTTTCCTATCCTCCCCTCTCCTCTCCTTTCCCTTTCCTTTCCACCCTCCCTCCCTTCCTTTCCTTCCTTCCCTCCCTCCCCGCCTCCTTCCATCTTTCTCTCCTTTCTTCCTCCTTCCCTTATCTTATCTCATTTTATCTCATAACAACCTATGAGTGCCTTCAGTTTGCCTTGGGCGATCTGGGATTTGAGCCCCAGTCACACCAGAGCGTGAGACTCCACAAGGGAATGCAGTCAGTTGCCCGCTTCTTCCAACTTTCTTTTTCCATGTACATCCCAAGAATTTGACACTCAAGGATGACAGGACACCCGCTGACCATGCTCCTCGAGATACCCCAGCACCATGCAATGCGTATTTGAGAAACGAAAAGAGGACTGATCTATGATTCCGATGCTAATAGCGCAAGATATAAGGTTTGCATCCTATGCACGGGAACCTAGTAAAAGGATTTTATAAAAGCATCGGAAGAGTCTAGGGCTTAATACAGAGACAGTCAGTAAATGTGGACTGAATTAGTGTTGAGATTATTGCGCAAGGAACCAAACGGCTAAGGAATGTGAATTAGCATTTACCAAAGAAGAAGTAAATAATAAACAAGAATAGGAAAATTTCTCATGTTTTAGTGATCAAAGAAAGGCAAAGTAAAAATAATAGCATCTCAATTTGCAGTGATTAAAATACGATTATTTTTCTAATCATCCCTCCTGCCGTATTGAAGGTGAAGAAGCTGGGATTGGTAAACATGTACTTTCATCACTGACAGGAGGAGCGAAAATTGATAAAAACTCAAGGGTGATGCATCATCCACTCTAGTATTTCCTGGGCACTTACTGTGTGCCGCGCTCTACGGGATGCCGGAATCCGTAGGAATGAATGGATCCAGTTCTCACCCTTGTGGAGTTTACATGCCAGTGGGGGAGAGAGGTATTAACCAAATAATTTCACTAGTGACTGCAGGATGGCAAACCAAAACACGAGTTGTTTTAAAAAGAGGCATGTAGGGGGCGCCTGGGTGGCTCAGTCGGTTAAGCGTCTGCCTTCAGCTCAGTTCATGACCCAGGGTCCCGGGATCGAGCACTGCATTGGGCTCCCTGCTCAGCGGGGAGCCTGCTTCTCCCTCTCCCTCTGCCTGCTGCTCCCCCTGCTTGTACTCTCTCTCTCTGTGTCAAATAAATAAATAAAATCTTCAAAAAAAAAAAGAGGCATGTATCAAATGTGAATATAACAAAGAGCCCCCGGCTTGATGAGATAAACTATAGTAAAAGCATTTAGAAAAATGAAAAAGAAAAATATTCTCTGAGTTAACAGTGTCATAGGAAAGGACCAAAACATATACGTTTGATTCAACAACTCCATTTCCATCAAGTTTTTAGAAATCATCATTGATTTAGATCTGTCTCTATGCCCAAAGAGTTTCACGACTGTGTTGTTTACAGTAACAGACATTTGGAAATAATATTCAGCAATGGGAGAATGCTTAAGGTGTGGTATAAACACACAACGAAACTCCACGCCTTACTTAGAAATCAGGATCTTGAAGCCTCGAAGTGACACGAATTACATGCTAATAGAACACTGAGTGCAAACGAGCAGCTTCAGAGCCGCACGCATACTATGATTTTAATTGCATTAAACAGAGCAAGGAAGCGGAAGGGAAGGCAAGGGTGTGATATTACAGGTGAGTCATATTGTCTTTGCTACATTTATCTATGTCTCCCCAGATTTCCACAACGAGCCTGTATTCGTACATTATAAAGAAAATGACTACATTTAAACAGATGATAGATTCAATTCCTGAGTCCATGCTGAGTGGGTGGGTACCGGGTGCATATGTGCAAATGTGAAAACAAATGAAAGGTACCCCCTGGCTGAATGCAGTCTGGTTTTGGAAGAGGGCTGACCATTTTCTCTTTTGTATCAGACCCCCCGAGGGCCCAGCTCACCTGCACTGTCTGGGAGCTTCTCTCCTGGGAGTGGGGAAGAATTGAGCTTGGCAGCTAACTGACGGTGCGATTTATTTCATTCATTTAATTTGCAGTAAATAACACTATTCGCCAGGCCCTGTTCTTGGTGCCCTACAAACTTATCAACCTGCCATAAAAGTGTTAAAAAAATACTTTGATTCAGCAATTCCATTTCAATCAAGTTTATGGAAATAATCACGGATTTACACAAATCTTTATGCACAAAAGGTTTCCCTAATTCTGTTGTTTATAAGAAAGAGAAATTTGAGCTTAAAAGTCCTATGGGCTTCAGAGGTCCATCGACAGATGGATGGATAAAGAAGATGTGGTACATATATACAACGGAATATTACTCAGCTGTCAAAAAGAATGAAATCTGGCCATTTGCAATGACGTGGATGGAACTAGAGGGTATTAGGCTGAGCAAAGTAAGTTAGTCAGAGAAAGACAAACACCATATGATCTCACTCCTGTGTGGCACTTAAGAAACAAAACAGATGAGCATAAGGGAAGGGAAGGAAAAATAAAATAAGACAAAAAAACAGAGAGGGAGGCAAACCATAAGAGACTCTTAACTCTAGGAAACAAACTCAGGGTTGATAGAAGGGACGGCGGAGGGATGGGGTAACTGGGTGATGGGCATGAAGGAGGACACATGATGTAATGAGCACCGAACGTTAAATGCAACTGATGAATCACTAAATTCTACCCCTGAAACTAATAATACACTATAGGTTAACTACATTCATTTTAACTAAAAATTTTTTTTAAAAAATCCTATGGGTTTGTAAAATGGCGCAACCACAGTGGAAAGCAGTTTGGCGGTTCCACAGAAAGAAGAAAAGAATTCTACACATAGAATTGCCATCTGACCCAGTAATTCCGCTCTTGGGTATGGTTGATTCTTTTTATGTACACATTCCATGTTGGCAAATTTGCCTATTCACTAAAATTCACTTGTAAGCCCCAAATCAACACTCGTGGCAACGCGCGGACACACGCGTAGTGGCCAACATTTCAGGTGCTCACCTGGTACGTTCTAGCTGCGGTCGAACGAAGTGACGCTGCGTCCTCTTGTTTTGGCTCTCCCACGGAGATGATCAGAGGATGCAGGCAGGAGGCGCAGGGGCATGGAGAGCAGGAAGATCCAGCTCTGGGGCGAATTCCCTGGGGTCAGGAGGGTGGCCTCAAGAAAGTCGCTTAGCACGTCTGAACCTCATCTTCTCCTCTGTGAAATAAAGAAAACAGAAAATAGAAGCTGTCAGGATAACTGTTTTTAGGATTTATTTATTTATTTATTTATTTATTTATTTATTTAAGATTTTATTTATTTATTCGACAGAGATAGAGACAGCCAGCGAGAGAGGGAACACAAGCAGGGGGAGTGGGAGAGGAAGAAGCAGGCTCACAGCAGAGGAGCCTGATGTGGGGCTCGATCCCAGAACGCTGGGATCACGCCCTGAGCCGAAGGCAGACGCTTAACCGCTGTGCCACCCAGGCGCCCCTGTTTTTAGGATTTAAGATTATAATCTGTGTGATATGTATCTCTGTATTTCCTCTAGGAACAAGGACTTCGTATTTGCTAAGTCAGTGTTCCCTGCAACTTTATAGAACATATGCACAGCACATCAAGAGAATTGATTGTATAAACCCCCCAAAATTGAAAAGACATATCTAAATACTTATACACGAATGTTCACACTGACGGAAAACCTCTGATATCCATGAATGGATGAATAGATGAGCAAAATGCGATAGCTCCATATAATGAAATATTACTCGGCCATGAAAAGGAACAAAGTACTGATACACACTCAACATTCACAAACCTGGAACGTTATAGAGCTAAGTGGAAGCAGCTAGACACAAAAGGTCACATATTGTATTTATGTGAAATGCTCGGAGTAGGTACATGTTTCAAAACAGAAAGCTCATTAATGGTTGGCAGAGGCTGGGGTGGGAGGAAACAGGGAGTGAGTGTCTAATGGGTCTGGGTTTTCCTCTTGAGGGTGATGAAAATGTTTTGGGGGTAAGTAGAACGGATGGTTGTACAACATTCTGAATATACTCAATGCTACTTTTTTTTTTTTTTTTAAGTTTAATTGCATGTTGTGTGAACTTCGTCTCACTAGAAGTAATCCTGTGAGGTAGGGATCAGTATTATGCCCATTTGAGAGCTGAAGAAATCAAATCATTGGCCTAACACACCCAGCTGCAGGAGGAGCTGGGATGGGAACCCAGACCCCTGACGTGCCGCACAGAGGCACTCAATCGCCAGGACATGCTTCAACCTTTGCAGAACAAAGCACAGCTTCGGGCTCAGGGTAGGTTCTTAGCAGATGTCGCCTGCTTTCCCTGCTGCTTCCTTTGCAGGCAGGAACTGCATATGATCCGACTTCCTCACTCTCATTTGTAGAGAGAACAAATGCAAATGTTTGGTTCGTCTTCTATTAAGTAAGTCAGGTTCTAAGAACACGCTCTGTTGTAAAAACTGGACATGCAGAAAAATGTGGCATGAAGCTGAAGAAAACATCCACGAACAACCAAAAATAAAATAAAATAAAAAAAATTAAATTAAAACAAAACAGAATATCCAGACCTGCACTTTTCTAAATGATGTAGGAGGAAAATAATGGGCCAGAAGAGAGAAGCCCAGCTGTGTTCCCCCGGGTCCCTAAGATTTATCACCTACACATGCAGGATGCTACAGAAAAGAGATCTTGTGACCACCGCCATAACTCACAAGCCAGCCACGCAGCCTGCTACCTGCTGCCGGTACCTACAACGTGGCCTCCGTCCTCTGGACCTGTGGGGGGGCGGGGCCTCATCACTAAGACCCCCGCCTCCTTCGCGGCCCACTCCCTGTAACAGTAGCGCAGCACGTGGGGACCTGGGGAGGCTTGAGTGTTTCAGCTGCAGATCGGATGGTTTCAAGGTTGTGGCTGGGCTGGGGAGACAAAGCAATGCGGACAAAACCAACCCCAGCTATGGGCCTTACGTTTGCACAAATAGTTCACTCTCCTCTGAGGAAAAGAAAAAGGCTCAAATAATCAGAGAGTTTGGGGGCTGGAGTATCCCTTAAAGACGGGGCACTGTATTTGCAGGTGTTCTCCACGCATTTAAACCAGAGCCCAGAAATTACTCCTCATCCAGGGTGCCCACAGTATGAATGAGCTACAGAGAAGCACACAGGTATAAAATAGCCGTTTGGTTTTTAGCGGTGGAAAGAAATTTGTACCATTTCATTATGAATGGTTCCATCAGCATAAGCAAAATAATGCTTTTATTATAAACTCCATTGAAAATCACTCTGAAGCCATGGAAGACGAAATGTACTCCGTCCTCCTTTCTTCTCTCTCCCCAAAAAGTCCTTATAAAATTAGGATCTTTTTTTTCCCTATACCTCTGCTTCTTGTATACCAGCGAATACTGTGGTTCAATTTCTGATCGGCTTTTTTGACTCTTCTTAATAACAATGCTCAGCTTTCATTCATTCATTCATTCATTCATTCATTCATTCATTCTTTACCATGTGCTAACTAGGCTACAGGAACTTGTGATTAAATGAGAGAGACAGATATCCACTGGGAACAAGTTTTACATGGATTTTCACTATTCTTTCTAGCAAGTTCTGCTCCTTGGTCACAGGGGAGGTCAAGGGTTTGGAGTGGGTTGTAGGTAAATCCTAGAATCTCAGGCTTCTGGCCACAGTGACTATTATATGCATGTGGTGGGGTTTCTGGAATTGTGTAAGGAGAAGATGAAGTATTTTATGGACAATGTCTGCTGGGAATACTCTGCCTGCATCTTGAAGCAGTCTCAAGAAGCTAAACATCTTCTACAGCCTAAAATGCAATAACTTCTAACCTAATGGTCTGGGGTGGGGGAATCCTTCTGCAGGGACATTTGTGGTATGATTTCAGGTACCCAGTGAGGTTGCTGTCCCCTTAAATATCACCCATGATGACCAATGCCTAAAATTCCACCAAAAGATAGGGATTTCTTTAGGATTTTTGTCGTCTTTGTTTCTGATGTTTTCCACCCGAGGACGAACCAAGATGTGAAAAGCTATTCATTCCAGCTTTTTAAATGTGTTGTATATACCTTCATTAAAAAACACCTATTGCTAAAAAAATTCTAACCATCACCTGAGCTTTCAGCAAGCTGTGATCACTGATCACAGATCGACATAACAAACGTTAACAATAAGGAAAAGTTTGAAATATTGAGAGAACTGCCAAAACCTGACACAGAGACACAAAGTGAGCAAATGCTGTTGGAAAAATAGCACCAACAGACTTACTTGACGCAGGGTTATCGCAAACCTTCAATTTGCAAAAAGACACAGTGTCTGTAAAGCCTAATAAAGCAAAGGGCAATCAAAAAAGGTGAGCCCGTAGAGTGGAATACATAAGAGAGGGCTGGGAGTCCCTGATCTTGGACAGATCTCTCAGCTCTGTCCCTTAATAGCTGGGTGATCTTGGGCAAGTCACCTTTCTGTAACTCTGCTCCAGGCATGCTCTAGTACTGGCTTCCACTGGCTCACAAGAGCTGATTGTTGCATACTCGGGAGTTTTGTGAGCAGGTTGTTACATTGTTGGTAGCTTAAAGTTGGCCAGGGTGGGACTACTGACATCACAGAAGTCAGCAAACACTACAAAGCAGGCCTCCACCCTCCACTGCCCCCATGTGAGGTCCGGTTGACCAGCACACCACCGCTAAGCCCCTCATGGGTTCCTTGGAACAATTATGAGATCATTTACATCGCAGGCTCAGCACTGTGCCGCCTGGATTTAACAAGCTCCTTATCAAAGTTACGTACTACCACTAAGTAGTAATAATGTTATTATAGTGCTTTGGACATAGTAGGTACTTGAAAAGTCTTAATCTCTTCCCTGTCTGTTCATTATTACGGTTTCTGCAAAAGGGAATCGAAAGTGAATCCATGCAAAAGGAAATGCCAAGGGGACAGTTTGTCTGTCAGGGTCACTTGTGACCCTGAGACAGAGTGGAAACTTCATTCCTTCTCATTGACCACAGTGCAGGGTGGACACTCAGATGCCCAGGTAGCCATGACTAGAAGCCAAAGCCAGTCTCCATGGTCACTTTCTCCATCCCACTAAGTTTTCCACTCCCGCCACGGAGGCTGAATGACTAGCGGCTCTCTTCTACCATCATGAAGCTGTCAGCACCCACGGTGGGCCCTGCAAAGTATAAAGGACAATTTATCCCCAGAGCCGTGGCAGCTTCATTGTTTATGAGATGATAACTGCTTCAGGTAGCAGCAAGTCCCAACATTAGCACCACAAAAGCTTTGAGCTGGACCATCTGTTGCCACGTGGACAATCTGGTAGGCTTGCCAAAGCCATTTATCCGTGTCGAGTGCACATCCACACTGGCCAGTCCTCATGCTGAGCAGAAAGGAAATTTAAAGAAAGGCCCATCGTTTATCATTGCAGACAGCTGGGCTGGAGTGTGGGCAGAGAATTTTTCTTTTTCCTTGAGAAAAACAAAGACCCTGAAGATGGGTAATGCTTGCTCAGCTCCAAGCTCCTGGCTAAGGACTCCCTCCTCTAGCCCACTCCTTTCTTTCTGCTCTTCCAGATGGTAGAACGTAGTCATGGATGCTTGTTTCCCTGTCCCCAAATCTCATGAGCTGGTGGCACGTGGAAGTCTTTGGTTTCGAGCTGGGGTTGCCATGTCTCTTCATGCCTCCTGGAAGGGACCTCCAAAAGCGAAACTTCCGGCCACGTCCAGGGAGACATCGGTCACAAAGGCCTTGACCTTGGAGCTCGCAGCGCTCCCCTGAGTGCAGGCTGGTCGGGAAAACTGGGACACGGGAACTCAGCCTCCGGGACCCCGGCTTTGTGTTCTGCAACATGGTCACACTTCTACCTCGTAGCCCTGTTTGTACACGCGAGGCCACTTGTGACTTTTGTAGGCCTTCACGGAAAGTATTCAATGATGTATTTTGTGACTGTGTTGGTATAAAGACAAAGCTAGTAATATTATATATGAAGACATTTTCATTAACCTAAAAGTTCATTTTCTTCTTCTGGTTTTCCAAGAAATTAAAACATTTTTGTAGACTCTGAAAATGAATGTGGGGAAAAGAATATACTTACTATATAAAAATATGTTTATTATATATGATGGTTAAGATGCTTCTACTGCAACAACCTGTCTCAACTTCTCAAAGGGTGGTTGTAAAGGTTGTGTGCATTGATTAATACCAAACTCCTAAGGCAGTTACGTGGAATATATTAAGCCTTTGCTAACTGTTAGCTCCTCACCTGCTCACTTAGCTAACTGTCGTATTTATAAGCCAGCAAGCATGCTGGGAAGCAGCAGACGTACTGGTTAAGAGCAGAGCCTCTGGAGTGAGAAGACCTTTATGAATAAGTCATAAATACCTAGCCAAACACTGCCACTGCACTGAGGTCCCAACTCAAACCACTCCTTTCTGCAGTATTTTAGTTACCAAATCCCATTTCAATGACCAGTGTTGCCCATATACAAAATCGGATGGGTGGTTAAGGATGCGTGAGCACATTTTACAGGAATCCACTTGACCTGCAAGGGATCGACTCCGTGATTTGATTAGAGGCTTAACCTTTCAGAGTCTGGTTCTGACCCCATGTTCGTGGATAAATCTCCAAAGCTGATAGATCCTGACATTGAAGAGTTTGGTCCAAGGTAAGGTGATATCCCATTTCCTAAGAGATGCAAAAAATGGAGGCATGTTCTAAATTAGCTGCATTATTTTGGACAACCCTTATATGCTCTCTTGGCCTCAGTTTCTCCATTGGTAAAATGACAGTCAGACTACGGAAGTACAGGTAGAATTTGTCTCAGATTGTGGGGGATTCGTGAAGTACTTCCAGGGGCTATTGGGGAGGTCCAATGGGCAAGACCCTGGTCCCCTCCCCTTCTTCTAGAAAGCCCCATTGTCATCTCTATAACTTCTTGGAGTTCACACGTGAGTTTTATGGCCAAAACCGAGTTTTGTGGCTAAAAAAATAAGGCGTGTAAAACTGGACTAGATAGCCCTGCTATTCAATACTAATTAAGATATTTGGAAGCAGTGGGCCAAATCTGAGATAAAACTGAGCAGGAATACATGTAAGATTCTACGCTGAATCCCCCAAAGAACAGCATCCAACTACAGAATGACAGGATATGCTTAGGGAACACGAACAAAAGCTACTTGGGCGGTTTGGCTGGTGGAAACGTCAGTAGGAATTAAAGCTGGGATGCTTTCATAAGACAGTAAACGCAGGCAACTATCGGCCACTGCTGCAGCCGCCAGCGCCACGGTAAAGCATCGTGCGTTTGGGCTAATGTAGCAGAAAGGTCATCCTCGGCACCAGAAAGGTGAATTTCCCTTTCTACTTCTCGCCGGTTGAAACACACGCTGAACTTTTGGGGTATACATGTCCTCGCAATGGTATTTCATGATTTCGATGAGAATTTTTCAAGACTATCCACATCGCTCCCACTCATCCTTCCCTTCTCAAAGTTCCTCGGGAAATTATAAGCCAATAGAAGTATGTTACTATCAAAATCAACAGACGCATTTATGTGCCAGGCTCAGACAATTTCCAAGTGCATGGGATGTATCGTCTTATTAAATCTGATTGTCAGACCCACCCTGTATGTTCTTTTAGCTTCATCTTTTTTTTCCCCCCTAGAGGAGGAAATGAAGGTACAAGGATGTGGTGTAATTGGTACAACCTCATAGACAAGAGGCAGAGCAGGTGAAAATCTGATTTTGCCATGATTTTGCCACTAGTGAGGTCAAGGCCAAGGAACTTCCATGAAGGATTGTAGGAGAGCTGTCTTGGAGTTTCTGGCTTCTGCTTGAATCCTAGGCAATCTCTCTACCTCCTCCTTTAAGCATGACTATGAATCAATGGATCTTCCCATATCTGGCCATCCACATGGTGCAGGAACTCAGAGCAGTGACTTTCCAGTTTATGGAAGAAAACAGAGCACCATTCTGAATGCCCTTGTGAAATCAGACAGCCCCTGACCCTTTTATTTTCTATCAGCATGAGGGGAGCCAAGCAGATGATAGGTCTTCTGCACACTTGCCTCTGAGCTCCACAATGCCCGTGTCCACCATAGACCTGGCCAAACAACATCTGCGTCCTGAACCATCAGCTCGCTCTTCCCTGTTCTGCTGGAGGAATCAGAGATTAGGTGGCCGAGAAGCAAGCTGATGGGGTGGAAGCTTTCACCACTGCCCTCTATTGCAGAAAAATCATAAAGAGGAAGTCTTTCTCCAGAGAGAGTTTGAGAAGCACCAGTGTAGGGGGTTTTCTGATTGAGGAATCTGTAGGGGCTACAGATTGGGCTGAACAGACACTGAAGTCCGTGGTCAGCCTGGGTGATACGTCCTGCGAGGAATGAGCAATGCAAATCACCTAGGACAGTTCCAAGCACATAGTAGGTACGCGACACAACCCTTCTAACATGAATTTCATGATTATTACAGTGCATCCATTTGGGAGGCCACCCGTTTGCGCACAAAAATGAAAAATATTATGTTCACAACCTTAACTTTCTTTGTGTTGTGGGTCTCCAAAAATAACCCCGACCTTTCCTTTCCTGCCGTGGGTTTTGCGTTTCATTTGTACACCGGGCAGTACATGGGATGAGGTCAAGTGGTCATCGCTTACAGATATCCTAGGTCTTCTTTTTCCCTTTTTAAACCGTTCTGTTTGAACTGAAACTTGGGAAGCACACCTTGCTATCTGAGCTCTGGTACTGTAATGCCGCAGGGACAGCCTGCCACTCCAGTCCCGGTGTGGGACGACAAAACGGGAGGGGGGTTGACGCGCCGCTGGCCACTAGGTGGCGAACGCAAGTTCTCTCTGCTTTTACTGTCCGCGTCTGTTCAAACACACTGGCTGTGATCAGTTTAGCACACACAAAAGATGATGGACGAGAAGTGACATATAGAGCAGAGTAAGTTGGAGTGAATTATCCGGGAGGGCTGGAAATGATGCCTGAACTAACTCCACAGTAAATTACTTCTGCTTCCCGTCCCACCGTGTGTGATATGGTATGTTCAGCCAAGCCTGTTTTCCCCTTCTCTTTTTTTCTTGTAAAATACTACATTAAAGAATCCCTCCAGATCTTTCTACTCACCCATGTATCTCGCCTCACGAGTTTAGCCACCATTCAAGTGATCACAGAGAGAGAGAATCAGGTGTCAGGATGCCTTACAACGTGCTGTTTTAGCCAACAAGGCTGTCTTCTTGCCCAGGTGTGTGAGGTACCGCACACGCGGCCAGCGGCTCGGACGCAGCGAAAACCAAAACGAACGTGTGCGCTGAGTGCACACAGATGAGGCCCATCCTGCCACGCTGCTGCGGAATGACGCCTTTCCCGTTTGAAGGGAGCTGTTCCCCGCCGTAAAGCTGGAAGGCGGCAGTGAGCGCGGGCACTTTTGGCAGGTTTGAGGAGTCCAGATGTCCATCATGAAATGGGTTATTTAATGTATCTGTGGGCTGTTTGCAAAATGGGAATGCCTCCGTTTTTGCAAACACCAAGTGGGCAAATGCCAAATGTGTGTGCCATCAAAACCCACTTGTACATGGGTACCAAATGCACAGAAAGGACCCTTTCTATTCAGTCCAATGCAAATCAACCATTCTGCATTTCAATTCCTGTCTACTTAGTTCTATTTTTTTTTTTAAGATTTTATTTATTTATTTGACAGAGAGCCAGCGAGAGAAGGAACACAAGCAGGGGGAGTGGGAGAGGAAGAAGCAGGCTCCTAGCTGAGGAGCCTGATGTGGGGCTCGATCCCAGGACCCTGGGATCACGCCCTGAGCCGAAGGCAGATGCTTAACGACTGCGCCACCCAGGCGCCCCCTTAGTTCTATTTCTTACCCAGAAGCAGCTCCATTAGGTCGCCCTGCCAAACTGGGGTCTCTGCAGACCTCTCCCTATGGGGCAATCATCGAACTTCTCTGTGTGCATAACGCTTGGATGTTGCACAAGGCTGACCCTACTCACCTTCATCATAACCCATCAAGTCCTGCTTCCCCGGAAGGAACTGGAGAAATAACCCTGGTTTAAATGAGATGCCTTCACGACAAGATTCTGGAGAAAATAATTTATCTTGCTCAGAAACCAAAGTACGGGCATCGTCAGGCCGCCAACGTCAAACGCATTCCTTAATCCCATCCCCCTAAGCCCATGGCTCTTAGCCTACTGTGCCTGTATGTGAATGTGTGTGCATTGGTGTGCAAGACTACACCTCTGAGAATGTGTTTACAGCACCTGATTCATTTCCTGGGAGGGGAAATGTATCTACGTACACGTACTCAAAGTATCGTAAACATTTTTGGTGGGCTCATGGACCTTCTAGAAGTCTGCGGACTAAGAAACTGTGCTACGTTTTCTATACATGGTTCAAATCACACTGAAAGTCTATTAAAATTGATGGTAACCACCTGAATGCTCATCTTCTATTTGCACTCAATACAGTAGCCTGGATTTCATTAATCACACTTCTGCAACTTAGAGTAAATATTACGAATGGAGGTTGCCTCCTCTAAAGGTCCTGACGGAAGGGCAGATACACTGGAAATGTTAACTTGGAGCAGGAAGATTATTTTGATGAAATGCAAGGAGTTTGTATGTAGCCAACCGATACGGTCTTCTGCGCTCAAAGAAACCTGACCCTGTAGGAGATCATTGCTCAAGGAAAGACTATTTGGGACGTGCTGGTTTTATGTGCCTAATAATACAAATTCACCTTTAAGTCAACCAATCCTAGGGCGCTCAACATCCAACAAGACGGTGGGATCAGATACACTGACCAACGTTTCACAGACCACACTGTCTTCTGCTCTGCATGCAACCGACCAATAGAAAAATTCACCCCTCACCAGAGTTCTGCCTGATTCACCCTGGCTGACGTGCTTTGCCTGCCGTTTATCTCCTCTGAGTCCTGCATACTGCCCATGTCATTAGGTAATTGTCACAACTGCCGTATGTGAATTACTCAGCTTTCTCAATTTCCTCACACATGGTCCACTGAGGCTTTCCCTCTCCTCTCCTAAGCCCTCCCCCAATGGTGTGAGTCTTCCCTCCCTACCCAAGCCAATTTTGGATGAGGCTAGACATTTATGAAAGTCAACCTTTTCTACCAGCTTTGGATCTCTCCTTCCTTTTTTTCCCTCCCAATGAACTCCAATCGAAGCAGAAACAGCTCAGACATCCCCTTCTCCAGGAAGCCTTTCTTTTTTTTTTTTTTAGTCTCATTCGACTTTATTTTTTATTTTTTTATTTTTTTATTTTTTTAATAATGATTTTTTATTATATTATGTTAGTCACCATACAGTACACCAGGAAGCCTTTCTTGACTGCCCTTCTCTAGGTTGGATGCCCTTCCTCTGTACTCCCAAGGTCCTTTTGCATCTATTTGTAGCACAGTGATTATACCACGTCATGCTTGTCTGTAAGTCTGTCCCTCAACCACACTGGGACTTCTGTCAGGACAGAGACTGTGCCTTATAACACAATACAGTAGTGGCTCTGTGGTGATTATGGAATTCACAGATGAAGGCTTCTGAGTCCTGACTGCAGTGTCAGCCATGCCTGCTCCCCTCCCCACATGGCCCTCTGTCTGGGCCATATCCCTTCCCTGTTTGCAAGCCTCCTGCTGGTTATTTACCTGTTGGGTTGACTAGTCTTTCTCCTGGGTCACTTCCAGGCCCCAGGCCCTTCCTATGCTCTAGGCAAACTCTCTCCTAACCCCGTTGCTGCCCCTTCTCCACTCCCACCTGTTTGGAATCTGTGGTTCCAGTGTCCACATTGCCTATGACACCTGCTGCCATTTTAACTTGAAGAGATTGCTTCTTGTGAGTCTCACAAATTGACGTCCTGGGCCATTTATCCCTGTTTCCCAATTCAGGATGGGGCACCTTTTGGAATAGACTAACTCATCTCCCTGACTGGGAAGTGTTCCTCTCCTCTCCCCAGGGCAGCCTGTTTCTGGAGCGTCTGTGGACAAGGAAATTCCTGTTTCCTGAGGAGAACGTGTGGGGTTCAGACACAATGCGGCTCCAGGGCATCCCTGCAAACGGGCTTAGACACAGAACAGTGGTTCTCAAGGGTCAGCATGAAATCCCTCAGACATGCTTGGGGAGACCAGACTTCCATGGTCTTCCTCAGAGGTTCAAATTCAGTACTTCTCAGGTGGGGTTCAGGAATAGGTATGTCGGCTAAACGCCCCCAGATAATTTTGACGACAGCACCGTGTGGTTCACAACTCCACAAATGGAGTAGCTCTGTCTCAGTGGTACATCTTGGAAATTGACATTTCATGTGGGAGGTGGCAGGACATTCTAGGTGGGTATGGATTTTAGAGACAGACGCACACTGGTGAGAACCATGGCTGAACCACATACTGGCTATGTTAGCTGGAGAAAGCTACTTAACCCATTTTAGCATCAGTTTCCTGGGGTTTACTTTTCAGGGTTTTTGGTGAACTCAGAGACAGTGTAACTGACCAGTGTTCCTGGTGCCGAGTGTGTGGGAGGCACTCGAGAGGCAGTGATTTCATTTTCACGTTGTGTGGTTAATATCCCTTTAAATTACAACGATCAGCTCCTAGCCAAAAACGAATCAGAACATGGAGTGTGTTCCAGAATGCCATTTCCCCGCGATGCTATGCTCTCTGCCTCTTGCGCCCAGTTTCTCTTTAAGTGGTAATACTGGTTTCAGAGAAGTTCCCTTCATTGTATTTTAAATACCATCGGAAGTCAGATTTTGACAGCTCTTGTCTGCACGCATGTGATGCCGGGAGAAGGGATGAGGAGGCAGGCAAAGGCTCCCTCCCTGCCTGTGGAGGTGTGCAAAGTGCCTGATTAGCCAGATATTTTTAAAGTTTCATAGGTGTGAGGCAGCCTCCGCTAATGAGAGTTTTAGGGGATTTCTCAAATCTAAAGTGAAGGGTGCCAAGAGTGGAACATGACCTTGGGGCTTTCCTGTACATGTTAACTAATATTACAAAGAACTCTCCGAAAACCCTCTGAAGTCAACTTCGGGAGGTGCGGGGAACAGGTGAGGCTCTGGGGAACTGTCAATGGAGAGTTAATGATGGTTGCCAGAAATAGCTTCGTTCTGAAGGCTGGGGCACAGTGGAACCGGCACCCTGCTAAGAGCGGGCAACAGAGGGATCTGCCCCAGAAAGTGGGCAGGGGCCCCACGGCAGCATTTCATTTGGAGGCAGAAGTTAAAGACAAGCCTATGCGGAGCCACCGAGGCACACAGCTGGACCGGAGTTCCACAGCCCCCCAGCCCCACTGCCTCCGCTCCCACACCCCACCGCCAGCTCTTTCCAGCATCCAGATCTGTCCTAACTGAAGACCTCCGGGCCGGGACCTCAGCTCACCGGCAGTGGGAGAACCAAGGCACCCTGGGCACCATTAAGTGCCACCCCCTGTGCTTGGCAGTTCATGTGAGCTAGCTCCCTCCTCCCACGGAGACCGAGAGAAGGGACCCTGTTCCTATTTCACAGGTGCTGGTGGCGCCAGATACGGTGGAGAGGCTGAGGCATGTTCCAAAGTTCTCACAAATGCTAAGCGGTAGACAGGGCGTGGGCTCCGGACTCCCTGTACTTACAGCAGTTGACTCAGGGGACACAAGGTGCGAACGGGGAGGCTTCGGTGGGCTGCAAATATGGCTCTTGTGAAGGAAAAAGAAAAAAGCCACGACCTCCAAAAGGATGACAAGGCAAACCTGGGATTCCAGCAAGAGCCAGAGCCCTCCTGATGGGGGGCTATTCTTCTATATTCTTCTATTCTATTCTCTGTTCTATTCTTCTGGGCGAGGAGTCATGCCCACGCAAAGCAAGTGAATAAAGGAGCTTCAACTCTAGTGGGCAATTCTGTTGCTGTGTGGGGAAACTGAGGCAGAAACTTAGGTGAACGGACCGGACCGTTATGGGATTGGGGAAGGGAGCGTTAATGACAGGTATGACCCAAGGTCATGGGGACGAAGGTAACTCAATGCCAGGTGTTTTATTCAGGCTCACTAGATGCTGAAGTGAAGGGTTTTATATCTTTCCGGGCCCTGTCTTAATCACCACCGCACGCCCCAGCACCTAGCATAGCACCCAGCACGTAGTTTCACCACACTACCTCCCTGTCCCTGCCTACCGGGGAGTGCCGTTCGCACATGCATGGAGGGAGCCAGAAATCCTGGGTTCGAGGACTCGTTCTGCAGCCAAGTTCTGAGTAGACCCAAGTTCTGAGCAAGACAGAGTTTCTCCGTCCGCAGAATTTGTAAAAATTCCTTCCCTACACACGTGGCAGGGGCTGCTGTTCAGAAGAGACACAAATGTGCCCCTTCTATGGCAGCCATCTGCGGCACAGCCCAAAGTGCTGGATCTCAACCTCGAAATATCTTTGAAGTCTCACACTTCATCTTAAGGAAAAAAAAAACCTATACAATTTTATATTCTGCTCCATAATATATTCAGGTTTGTTTTATTAATAAAAAATAACGTTGTTTCCCCCCAAATTGAGTCCATGTGACATTCTAGGAGGAGGTCTCCCCCCTCTCCCCCGCCGCATCTTCCTATGCCTCCCAGTGCACGGCGTGTCCCAGTTTTAAAAAGCCCTTTGAAAAGAATAAAGCAAAAATAAAAGAAAACTATAAAGCACCGAACAAGTGTGAGGCATTCTAGGAGTTCTTATTTATTAATAAATAATTGTTTTTAATAATTAATGCCAATCAAATCCATTTAAATGGCCTAAGCGAGTCCTTCAGGAATTAGAGGCAGCCTTAGCCACAGCTCAAGACAAGCAGAGCCGGAAAGAGAACCTCTCCATTCCCGATTCCGTGCCTCCAGCGAACATTTCTGTTTCTCTCCAGCGCTCCTGGCTCTTAGATTGGGCTGCATTTTCCACGACGCCTGACAGGCACGGCAAGAACCAACCAACCAACCAACACACACACACACACACACAACAGCAGCCACAGCGAAACCGCAGCCACAGCTCTGCGTCCTGAGTGCCTTCCAAGCCCGTCTCACTCTACTCCACAACAGTTACGTCGTGGCTATTCCAGCCCATTCGCAGAAGAGGAAACGGAAGCTTAGGGAAGTCAGCCATTCTCCCAAGGGCACCCAGGTGGAAGCAGGGCTGAACTGTAGTTCGAAAGCAGAGGTCTACAAACTGCACCCCTGGACCAAATCTGGCCAAATGCCAGGTTTTGTAAATAAAGTTTTATTGGAACACAGCCCTGCACAGTCTTGTCTCTACTACCTATGGCTGCTTTCAGGCTATCGTGGCAGAGTTCAGTCATTGCATGGGAGACTATAGGCTCCAGAAGGCATAAAACATTTACTACCTGACCCCTTGCAGGAGAAGTTGTCTGGCTCCGATGTAGAGCTCTCACTCTTCATATCAATCCATACTTTTAACAGCCGAGGTTCTGGCTTTGTGGGAGCCTGACCCTGAAGTCTCACGGAATGCACAGCAGAGGGCAAACTGTGGTCCAGCAGAGGAAAGGCCCTGATGGGAAAGCTGGGTCCACACCTGCTCTGCTTCCAAACGAGGGACCTGCAAGGCTCTACACAGAGGGCCTGGTCTTGACACTGCTGCTCCCGTGAGTTTTTGAACACTCCTACCCAACTCCATCCACTTGCCGAAATTCCTTCCCTGACCCCCAGTACTTCATGGTCATGTCCAGATTCCTGAACATGGCATTGGGGACGCACATCCCTTCACATCTCCCTAGCCTCGGTGCTTGCCTTTTTTTTTTTTTTTTTTTGGAGGGATTTCTATCTCTGTGCCACATTTCCATGTTTCTGAGCGTCCTCTGAATATGACTCTCTTGCCTAAGGGGTGACTTGCTGATGTGACTAGTCAGAGCCCAGACTGATGTGGATTGGCAAGTGTGGTCCCTGTACCTTGAAGGAGGAGAACCCTGTGGGAATGACCTCTCACCGTCACTGTCCCCAGGTGCTAGGAACACTCACATTACTTCATCACTTTCTGTTCCCTCTCCACTCTTCTTCCCTGGGGAGTTAAGTCAGGACGGATTGTCCCCTCCCCTGCCATTCCTACTACTGTAGATTCAGAAGGGGAGGGGTTTGCTTATGTTTTCACCTCCTGTCTCACCAGAACTATGCAAAAGCAGATTTTAGCTTGCTGGCTAAGCCACTGGCCGGGTTTATTTCAGCGGCTAGTGTGTGTAGGGCTTACTGTCTTGGGGAACTCAGACCTGAGGAGGGATCAGTGGCAGGATTTGGCTGTCCCTGTGCTCCTGGATGAAAAACACTACATGAACCTCCAAACCCATTCTGCAGTCTAACAGCTCCACGCTAGACACGTGGAATCTCATTCAGCTACCCTGAGTCTCCTGAATTTCTACATATTGCTCCCTCTTTAAATGAAACACGCCTCTCCAACTGGCTAACCCCTACTCAGTCTTAAGGTCTCAGTACAGGATTTGTGGAGGGTTTTTTTGGGGCGGGGGGCCATGTCTTTAGGACTCTCTGGGTTGTACATTTCTGTTCTAGGCTCTGAGAACTTTCAGTGCCTTCTCCTGTTCTGGCATTGATTATACCTTCTTGCAACCGGGATTGACTTCTCAAGGCTCCCACTACACTGGGAAGTCTTTGCGGGTGGCTATTGTCTTATTCATTCATGTCCCATTCTCCCAAATTAGCAATCCATTGTCATAGGGTGCGTGTAACCCTTAGGGTGCATTTGACTGCAAGTAACAACTAAGCAAAGGTGGCTAAGACCCAGCATCTCATGTTTGCTTAAATGGAAGTCCAGAGCAAGAGGGTCCTGGGGTTGGTTTGGGCTTTCAGGAATGTCCCCTCAGATGTAGGCCACCTGCTATATATTTTTTATTATGTTAGTCACCATACAGTACATCCCTGGTTTTTGATGTAAAGTTCGATGATTCATTAGTTGTGTATAACACCCAGTGCACCATGCAATACGTGCCCTCCTTACTACCCATCACCTGCTATATTAGGGAGGTCTCCCTTCCCGGCCACGAGGTGGAAATCTCAGCTCTGGACATTACATCTTCACATGGTTACTCCCAAACAGGAAGAGGGGTGAAGAGGGCCACTGAATGCTTTCTACAGTTCTCCCTGTTCTAACATTACAGGGGAGTATTTCCCAGAAGTCCCTTTCAGCTAATTTTTCCATATATTTCAGAGGCCAGAGTGAGGTTACGTGCCCTCTGCTAAACCAATCTCTGTAAAAAAGGGGAATCTTTCTATTGGGATTGGCTTGTAAGGATGGTAGTTTGTTGGCAAATAAACCCCCAAATGGCTATTCACTCTGCAAATTTTGTACATAGTGGGCAATTTGTATTCAAAGAACTATTGTCACCAAAGATGGGGGCGCCCCTGTGTCGCTTTCATAAGGGGGATGTCCTAGTCAAGGAGGGGAGAAAAGCTACCCTGTTGAAAACTCCATACTCTGGCACAATGCCAGACAGAGTATAAGGGAAGGTCATGGAACGAAAGACGGCTGCAGCCATCACTGGCCACCCCAAGAGAGCCGGATGCTTCTAGAACAGGTTTTAGTTCTCTTCAGTTCAATAACGAATTACTGACCACTTCTTAGATGCCACTCCCAGCTTGAGAGCATGGGACTAGAGCTGCAAACGGAACTGAGGACAGCCCTTCCTGAAGCTTGCATCAAAGAGATCCACAGTGGACAGAGAAAATGAGGAATTACCAGCCACGGAGGTTCACATTCTGCCCATTCATTCACTCATCAAATATTTACTGCAAACCTACTATATGCCAGCCACTGTTACCTGTGTTGGAGATCTAGCAATGAACACAGAAAGGGTCCCGGCTTCCATGAAGTTTATATTCTAGCTGGGGAGACAGATGATAGGAACAGAAAGGTATAGAAAAGGGAAGGATATCTAGGAAGCAGGGCTGCTAATAAACAGGGTAAGTGATGGAGAGAGGATCCAGTTACATGAAGGGGTGTGTGGGAGTGCGCCCTCAGCAGAGGGCCCTGCAAGGATGAGGGGCTGAGGGTAGGAAATAGTTTTGCCTGTTCCTGGCACGTCCAAGGTGACTGATCAGAGTGAGTGAGGGAGAGAGTCCAGGGACATGGTGAAGTTAGGAAGGAAGGCAGCGGCTTTGTAGGTCATGCTAAGGAACTTCTTTAAAATACATTTGCCCTACCTACTCTCGCGCTAGCATGAGCAGCATAGATAAGAAATGCATAAAATACTTCAAATAGCAGCTGTGGGGCTTGCTCGAGCACATTATTTGTTATTATGTTATTTGAATTGTAGGATGCAGCTAGCATGAATACTGCTGTTTGCACAGCCTTATTTGCTTGGTATGCTGTGGTCCTGGTTAATGCAGGCGTCTGTGCAATCTTCCTGAGTTCTATGGCTTCCCGAGAGAAGCACCATCGTGGACTCAATAAACCTAGCAATAAAGCCCGTATTAATAATGCATGCAGAGCTATATATGTCTATTTATAAGGTGCAGAATTGCAGTCCAAATGCATCCCTTCTCTCTCCTCAGATGAATGTAAGTGGCCCGAGCTATGTGAGATGAGGTTTCCCTCCCGACCTGACACCCCTTTTCACCACACTGCATATTAAGAGCTGAGCTAAGTGCTGTGCCAGCCCTGGGACCACTGCATCCACATCGCCCCTTGGATCTGGGACGATTATTTACGCAGGAAACAGGAGATAAAGCATGCCTCGAAACATGCTATGATTCACAGCTAAAAAGAGAAATAAGTAACTGGAAACCATATGAATAAAGAGATGGATAAACTTTCTTGGAAGACATTCTTTATAAGAGAAGAGTTCAGTGAGGCAGGAGGATGCAGGAGAGAAGGCACCTAACGCGTGACGCACACCTACTGTGTAACAGACTCTGCTAGGATACAGGTGTGTGTGTGTGTGTGTGTGTGTGTGTGTGTGTGTGTCTGCCAATGTTCGTGTCTCCCTCAAATTCACAGTGTGAAGTTCGTGTCTCCCTCAAATTCACAATGTGATGGCAGTTAGAGGTGGGCCTTTGGGAAGTGACTAGATCGGGGGGTTGGAGCCCCCAGAAATGAGATTCAATGCCCTTCCAACATATGAGGTCTCCGAACCAGGAGGCGGGCCCTCACCAGACACCGAATCCGCTGGTGCCTTACCTCGGGCTTCGCAGCCTTCAGAACCGTGAGAATAAATGTCCACTGTTCAGAAGCCACCCGGTCTATAATATGCTTCTATAGCAGCCCAAATGGATGAAGACAACATACATCATTTTTTCCCCCCACAGGATAACAGAAATATTCAGGACACTGGGTCAAGGGAAATATTAGTATTTCTGAAAGCCTACTATGTGCTAGATAGTTCTATAGACACTGTTTCATTTTACTGACTCCTCATACCAGAGCCACAATGTCACTGATCAGTCAGGATGGACTAACGTTGCTGCTGTAACAAGCGACCCCAGAGTCCCAGTGGCTTCCGGTCACAGAGGCGTCTCTCTCGATCACACTGCATGCTCGGTGTGCACCAAATGTCTCCTGCTCCATGACATCTCCGGGCTCGGTCTGCAGCACTAATCATCATCATGGATGAGGGAACAGACTCCCTGGGGAGCTGCTTGGGGGCTATGAGAACTTCTGCCTGGAAGCGACAGACGTATGTTCACATGTAATTGGCCAGAGCAAGTCACGTGACCAAGCCTGAGCTGAACAGGACAAGGGTGCATGATCTCCCTAATCGCCCTAACAGCCTCCTCACAGTCATCCCTGCCTCTGGTCAGAATGATAACCCTTCCAGAGTGCAAATCTAGCCACGCTTCCTTCATATGAAAACCTTCGTTCCTTCCCCCTTTCAAATATCCCATTCACGAAAAGCCTACTATGCGCAAAGCACTTTGTCGTCTACTTTAGGATCATGGTAGTGGCCCAAATAGCAACCTCGCTACCTTTATGGGATTTACAGTCCAGAGGGGGATACCAAACTTAGTCAAGAGTCCAGATGCGTGTCACACGGTGATGGTGATAAATTCTAGCAAGGAGAGAGACACAGTGTGCCATGGGATGAAGTCCAGACTCATAAAGGATGCATCCTGGCATGTTGTTATGTATGCACTGTGCTTTTCTCTCTGCTTCATGAATCTTAAGATTATGTAGAGCAAGGAATGCGTCTTCTTCATAACTTTATTTTCAGAGACTTCTCTAGGGCCTGTTACATAACAGGAGCTCGTTATTCCTTGGTGGTTGATTGAATGAATAAATAAACCATGTATTTTATTCTGTGAATTATACTTGTTTGTTGTTCCAAACCTGGGGTGAGATGGGTGAGGAACCGGGCAGGAGGAATAGAAAGAAAGGTAAACCATGTTTAAAGTAATGGGTCTTGGTGTCACAAGACCTCGGGCTGTGTCCCAGTAGTGGCACTTGCCAGTTATAGGACCTTGAATAAATTACCCCTGCACTCTGATCCTTAGCGCTTATCCCATGGGATGGTGTGCAAGGTGAATAAAAAAAGGCACGTGAAGCATTTACTCTGATGCCCGGGCATCAGCAATCCCTCACGAAGTGCTAGATCACATCAGTGTTAGTATTATTTCTTGAGAATACCTTGTGTTCTAGAAACTTGGGAGGTACTTCACACGCATCACCCAGCACCATGCTCACAGCCAGCCCCAGGCTTCCCATTGTACAGATGCACACACTGAGGCCCTGGGAGTTGAAATATCTCTTGCTACGGCACATGAAGATTAAGCCATAATGTCAGGAAAATCGTAAATTTCTGCCATAGCTGTTTAAGGACAAGGGAAAATGACAAAAAATAACCTGCACTGGGGATTCACTTCAACACTGGTCTTCAGCGGTTTCTGTCCCTTCGCTAACCATCTCTATAGGCCCCAGGGATTGGTGGAAGCTGTTGGTTTTGCCAAGATTACATTCTGTCTCTTCACAGGGCCTACTCAACTAGAATTACTCTTGATATACTTTACCTTTACTGTTTTTCATGTGAAAGCAATCCCATCTTTTTAGAACTTCCGTGAATATTTAATACACATAAAATGCTGCCGACTTTCACTAAGGACATAAATTGATTAAAAAAAAAATACCTGGCACATAGCAAGCACTAAAAATGCTGGCAATTATTATTATGAAAATATAGTGTAGGCAATTAGTCAAGAAAAAGAAATAAAAGGCACTGAGACTAAAAAGAAAGATGTAAAACTATCTCTGTTCTCAGATGACATGATTTTGTCTAGAGAAAATTCTAAGAATACACACACACACACACGCAAAAAATTACTAGAGCTAGTAAATGAGTTCAGCAAGTTTGCAGGATATGATAAACAATGTATATGATATATATACAATATATGCACTATATATACATATATACACACACAATACACACAAGTTTGGAGGATATTTATACTATTGTGTAATAGATTGTATATATAGTGCATGTATTATACATTATATACTATATACAGTATACACTATGTACACCATATATATCTACACTATATATATACATCACTTATATTTCCATACACTAGCAGTGTACAATCTGAAAATGAAATTAAATGAAAACAATTGAAAAGAATAAAATACTTAGGAAGAAATGTACAAAAGAAGTACAAGACTTGTACACCAAAAGCTGCAAATCATTGCTGAAAGAAATTGAAGATGGCAGATAAATGGAAAGACATCCCGTGTTCATGGATTGGAAGACCTAATACCATTTAGACGGCAGTCCCCCCAAACCGATCTGCATATTTAATGTAATTCCTATCAAAATTCCGGGTGCTCTTTTTGCAGGAATTGGCAAGCTGATCCTAAAATTAATATGCAAATGTGGGACACTGAGGAGCCAAAACCATCTTGGAAAAGAAGAAAGTTGGCAGACTCACGTTTCCTACTGGAAACAATCCAATTACCTATTAACTGATGGTGGATAAATAAAATACAGCATATCCACGCAATGGAATGTGGTTCATCAATAGAACAGAATGGCATATTGATACTTGCCACAACACGGATGAACTTTGACGACATGCTAAGTAAAAGAAACCAGACACACAAGCACCTGTCGCATGATCCCATCTGATATGCCCAGAAAAGGCACAACCAAAGAGGCGGAAAGTACATAAATTCTTGCCAAAGGTTGGGAGTAAGTAGTGAGGAATGGGAAGTGACTGCTGATTGGTAGGAGTTTTTTGCGGTATTGAAAATGTTCTGGAATGAGATAGTGGGGATGGTTGTATGACCTGTGACTATACTAAAAACCACTGAATTAGGTGCCTTAAAGGGTGAATTTTATGGTAGATGAATTATCTCTCCAAAAAAAAAAGGGGGGGGGGAATTTAGTGTAGGAGGACCCACACTTCTCCAAAGCCAGTTGCCTCAATGTTCTGAGCTCAGCTCTGACACCAGCCGAGAGGTGTTGATACCTAACTTCTAAGTACGTTAGTGTCCTCATCTGTGTCAAAGATAAAAGAGTCTCTAAGCCATGAGGATTTCTGGACGGACTCTAGGAGTTCATACATGTGAAGTGCCTAAGACAGTCCCTGCGTGCACTCGGAGCTCAATGAGCTGCTGTCCCTGGCCTGGAGGAGTTATAATCTAGACAGATGGTTGACACACAAACAGAAAATGACAATACAGCATGTCAAGGGCTGTAATGGAGAGAAACACCAGGTATTTTTGGAGCAGTTGGATAGCCTAGCTTATCCAGCCTGGGGCAGCACGGAAGTCTTCCTGAAGGACATGATACCTGGAGGGAACTTAAACGACAAGAAGGTGTCAAGCAGGTAAAGGAGATTTTAATAATTCCAGGTAGAGCAGCACAGCCAAGGCTCCCACTCGAGAGAAAGAGCATGGCACCTTCTGGGAAGAGGGAATGGGAGATGAGACAGGAGTGAAATATGGGGCTGGGTTGGCAAGCAGGGGTGAATCCACGAAGAGCCTTATAGAGTTTTTTTTTTTTTTAATGAATGGGCTTTATCTTGGGGATAATAAGGAGCCATCAAGGAGTTTTAAGTGAGGAATGATAGAATTAGACTTGAATTTTTAAAGCCCTTGATGGCCTTGGGGGTGGAGAATATTTTAGCGATGGGCAAAAAAAAAAAAAGCCATAAAGAAAAATCAGCTGGGTGACTAGCCTGTTTTCCAGGCTGTGAAGATATGGAACCAGCAAGTAGAAAGAAACCAACAGTGTGGTAAGCGATCTGGGTGGGCGGGGCGGGTGTGAAGGGCAGTGAGCTGTCCAGTATGGCTTCTGCAGCCTTGGTTTGGCTGAGAGGGACAGGTGGTACCTTCTGCTGAGGGGGAGAGCCCATGAGAAGGAGCACGGGAAGAGGAGGAAAGAACATGTTTTTCAGTATGTGCAGGTTAAGAATCAGATGTCCGTTGGCCTCCAGGTGCTGCTGCCAGTTCTTCAAGGCCACGGTTAGCAGCTCCATCCTTAAATTCCAGCATTCATCGCTTCTAAAGAGCTGGTGTCTCATGGCTCATGTTTTCAAGTTCTCATACTCGAACTGCTAGCAATCACAGGCATCTTTGTGTGAGCCTGGCCATGCGCCTTCGTTCTCTGAACTTGAACTGTATGACCAATTTGGGTAAACAGTGATTCCTTTCCTATGTCGCTCACAGGGGGAGCTTGTGGGAATGAAATCCACGCATAGAAGTGATGTGTGTGTTGTGAAGTCTTGTATACGCAGAAGGTGCTATCATTATAACATATAACAAAATAAATAATAATTCCATGAAAAATGAAGGGCTTCTGAACCGGTTTTCTTAAAGACAATAAATGCTTAGATCAATCATAATAATGTTAATTAATACCTGGCATCTATTTGACACTTTGCTGTTTGATGCATTGCTTCCACATTTATTATCTGAGCAGATTCCTCCTCGTGTAGACAAGTCTGAGATAATCATTTTGTAGATGAAGAAATAGAGTGGTAGAACACTTAAATGTATTTCCCAGAGTCGCCTAGCTAGTAAGAATCAGGGGCGGCCTGACTCCTAGTCCAAGAAGCTTTCCTCTATACTATATATTCTCTTTAAAAAATCACTTAAAGACCTGGGTCTCTAGATTCTAGATTACAGTTACAATATTTATGGCCATTACAGAGACTGCTGATGCCTATCTGACGTCTATTTCCCTCTTGTTACTTAACAGCAAAGCTCTGATTACATCTGGTGTGGTAAAGTGTTCAGCTACTGTGGCACATATCCCAGCCTTCTTTGCGGCAAGATGGGGCTATGTGTCTAGTTCTCTTCAATTATATAAAAGTGGAAATGAGTAATAGTATGAGAAAGTTTTTTTTAGAAGGAACTGAGTTCATTGGGAAGTGGGTCCTTTTTGCCTTTCCTTCTTCCGGCCGTCTGGAATGGGGATGTGATGGCTGGAGTCCTTGCAGCCATGTTGGACCCATGAAATGACCTTGAGGATGAAACCCTGAATTCCTAAGCCACCCTATAAGCCTGAACTGCCTACCTCTATACTTTGTTTTTAGTTTTATTGAGGCATTATTGACAAATATGAACTTTATATATTTAAGGTGTATAACATGATGTTTTGATATACATACATTGTGAAATAATCACCACAATCAAGCTAATTAACATATCTGTCACCGCAGTTACCCTTCCTTCCTTCCCTTCCTCCCTTTTCTTTTTAAAAATGAGAATACATAAGACCTACCTTTTTAGCAAATTTTAAGTGTATTGTTAGCTGTAGTTATATTGCTGTACATTAGATCTCCAGAACTTATTAATCTTGTGTAATTGAATAACCAACATCTCCCCATTTCCCTCCTTCCCCCAGTCCCTGGTAACCACCATTCTACTCTTTGCTTCTATGAGCTAAACTTTGTTCTTAACACGAAAGAGGCCAAAAGAAAAAAAAATCCACCACATTTAAGTCCGCATCTTCTTGGCTTTTCTGTTAAATGCAGCCAGTAACTGATACAAGAAAATAGCCTAACATCTCTTTCCGCAGGGTTCACAGCCAACACTCCCCAGCTCCTAGATCTGGGGGAGATGGGTTCTTTCCCACCGCCACTTAAATTCAGATCTCAACATGAAGTCAGCGTGAATTAGATATAAGTTCACGGGATGGTAGGGTTGGAAGGTAAGCATCTTCTCGATCTGTGGTCTTCCCTTCCAATGTCCGTAGGCCATGGAATCACTGTGCACATTTCCTCTACTGCCATGCCTGTGGTCTGACAATGAGAGGCATTTCTTTCTTACCTCGCTCTTTTCATGCCAGCCCAGCGGACTGTCGATTGCATCTAAACGCACTCCATTATCATCAGGGCAAATGGGTGGCTGGAACCCCCGGCCAGGCAAGTCAACTGGAGCAAATTGACGTTGCACTGAAGCAAACCGGAGACCTAACGAGTGATCCGGGGAAGTTTGGGGACAGCTGAAGGCTGCTCGGCGGCTTGCACTCCCAGAGACAGTTTAATGTCAGCGTCAGTGGGCTCCACGTTGGCAGCCTCCTATCCTCGACTTCAACTCCACACCCGCTGACATTTTCCTTTCTTTCAAATTGGCAGCAGGAGCCGGGGAAAACCTAAATTTAACCTCCAGAGAATATACCACATGACATTTGTGGGCCTTGCATGTTCGGTTTAAGACTTTGAAAGCTAATTTAGCCATGCGATGCCTCCATAAGTGATGAGGGTTGAAATACCTGAACTTCTGTCATTGTTAGGCACTGTGGTTCCACTCTGTCTCTTGAGACTTCATTCCTTAATAACTGCTATTGTAAGCCCCAGAGGATAGCACTAATGAGTATTTGAAAATGCCAGGTTCTTGGCACCGTGTGCTGATTTAAAAAAAAAAAAAAAACCTAAATAACACCCATCAGTATAATGGTCACTCAGCGAGGGGTCTGGGGGATGTATTATGCCTGACTTGCTTTCTCATTTCCATCCCTCCCTTGAATTCCCGCATCCTAAGTACAAGCAATTAAGTGGCTCTCGGACCAAATCTTAATTAATTCGAGGTTCTGTGACCAAAGCCCTGAAATAAAATGCCATATAAGCAATACATATAAAAAATCACTAAGCCATGAAGGGGACAATAATACAAGGATTAGCTTTGGAGAGACCAGTGATGGCTGCTTAGTGACAAATCGCTCTTCCTCGTCTGGGCTGCCCAGTACCTAACCTTGCTGTTCAAGTTTGAAATCTTAGTTTCGAGTTCCCAGAATCTACTATAAAGTATCTGAGACTGAAAGAAATCAATTAGATACCCATTCCTTGGGGAAAAGGACTTTCTTATTTGTCTTTGTGGTTTCGACATCTAGCACGTAGTAGGGATTCACCACGTTCCACTTAAACTGGACACTACTAATCAAGTCCCTGCACGCTTGACATTAGCGCCAACATTCCACACTACCTGCTGAATCTTGACAGTGGTCTCCTTATTATATGGTGTCCAATCCAGCTGGTGTATGCAAAGTTGGGGGACCTGTCGGTGTGGGGCTCTTCTGTGAGTAGTTAGATACTCTCTCCATATTTGATTTTATCTTCATACATTGCTCTGAAAAATCACACTGACATTATTCTTTCTCCCATAGCATTTAAAGTCTTGAAAGTGGCAAAGTAATCTTGGGCACCCATAGGAGGGCTCCCATCTGGCACACACATGACCACTGCCAGCTATTTGACTACGAACGTTATCAAAGGGTGTCTGTCCATTAACGCCTTTGCTGGGCATATTGATTTTTATTTTTCAGAAGTGGCCAGCTACTGTCAGTATTAGCCAGTGTCAGAAATTAACCTCAACAAACCTGTACAATGGGTTTAGGCAGCTCACTCACAAGTCCCAGGGCGAGGCTCGGGTTACACATTCAGTTAGTGAGGAATGATACTTCTTTTCTCTGTGCCCGTTTGAGTTTGTTATAAACATGGTTGCTTTGTGCTAGCCTAAGACCTTGGAAACCTTACCAAGGCTCATTTCTCTTTTTTATAGAGATAAATCTCCCCAGTTAACAAAAAGAGAGGCAGCACAGTCGCAAGAAAGGGGAGAAGGAAAAGAAAAAGGGGGAGGAGGAGGAAGGCCCTCCCAACACAGCGGCAGATAAAGAAGCATCAGAAAAAAATGAAGGATAGTTTTCTTTCCGGTATATATAGCACCAAACTCACACGCAAGCCCTCCAATTCAGTGGGAGGCAGCAGAAATGTAGGATCAATTTAAGAGAACAAGAGCGAAGAAGACATACAAATGGCCAACGCGTACATTAAAAGGTGCTCAATATCACTCATCCTCAGGGAAACGTGGTTTTGACAAACCACAATGAGATATCGCCTACACCTGTTAGAATGGCTGTCATCAAGAAGACAAGAGATAGGTATTGGTGAGGATGTGGAGAAAACGGAACTCTTGAGCGCTCTGGGCGGGAATGGAAATTGGCACAGTCGCTATGAAAACCAGTATGGATAGAACAATCCCAGTATGGATAGAACAATCCCATCTGATCCAGCAATCCCACTTCTGAATCTATAACTGGAGGAAATGAAACTACTACCTCAGAGAGACATCTGCACCCCACGTTCATCATGGCGTTACTCACAGTAGCCACAACAGAAACAGCCTAAGTGTCCCCCAACGAACAGATAACGGAAACGTGGTATATGTACACAACGGAATGTTACTCTGCCGTGCAACAGATGGAAATCCCGCCATTTGTGACAACACGTGGATGGAACTCGAGGTCATTACACTAAGTGAGACGAGTCAGAGCAAGACAAAGACTGTATGACCTCACTTAGATGTGGAATCTAAAAAAAACTGAGGTCACAGAAACAGAGAGATGAGAGCTTGCCAGGGGCGGGAGGTGGAGAGGGGGAATGGGTAGAGGTGGTCGAAGGGTGCAGACTTCCAGTTATCCAATGAATAAACTCTGGGGATGTAACGGACAGCACAGTGGCTGTAGTTAGCATTGAACTGTAATACTTGAAACGGGCTAAGAGAGTAGATCTTAAAAGTTCTCACCACACACACACACACACACACACGGCAGCCATGTGAAGTGATGGGTGTGTTAATGAACCTTATTGTGGTGAACCTTTTTGCAATATATATGTGTATCAAATCATCACATCCTACAGCTTAAACTTACACAATGTTATACGTCAGTTAAATCTCGATAGGGCTTGAAAAATAAAGGAAGAACATCCTCGCTTCAGGGAAATGGTGGAAGGAGACTTTGACTTTGGCATTTCAGAGTTCTGCCTGAAAAAAGAAACAAGGTAGAGTTTCCAGAAGCTGCCACAGAGGTACAATCAAGGTCAAAGAGAAGAAATGCAGAAGAACGGTCCTGATACCTAACTCCTGCTTGGAGAATATCCACTCCCTGAACGGCCAGGACACCTGATGGGAATTTGAGCTGATGGGCTTAATGTGCAATTGTAGGCAGTTTTCAAAGCAGCAGCTACCCAGAAGTGGCTGCCTCAAGAATTGAGATTTCTTTAATCTACCTCTCATCAGCATGTATTTGTTCTGGATGGCTAAGAGATTTCTGGAACCCACAACCACGATTCACAAATAAACCTTCCAAGGGAATAATACTGTGCCTTCGAAAGTTTCAAACACAGCAGACTGCTCCCTTTTTCTTTTACTCTCTTGGCAAGAACCCCAGTTGGCATAGCTTTATTTTGAGCTCGATCCATCAACAATTCAAGAGATTAATAATGTATTTATATCACATGCTAGTAGTAGCATAAAATTATCTATAAATGTTTAATAAATATTCTGTAATGCTTTTGGAACACATGTTATAAATGATAAATAAATAACAATGGATTCTTTATGAAATATTTATCCTCAGCACGGTTATTGTAATGTTATAACTGCTTGGGAAGCCATTACTAACAAAGTGAATTGAGTTATCAAAGTTATAGATATGTTTAGCCCGCCATTCATAATGAAACGTGCAACACTTAAAATGAAGTAAAGACACTGGGAACAGTTGTTGACAAATTGTAACTGTCGGAGTCACCAGTCATACTTAGCAGTTTATAGACATAAAAGATTGGCAACTATTTAATAAACTATGCCTCCTGGAAAACTAGGTCCTGGTATCTTGTAAACACTGTGGGCTCTTTATGTATTCTCTGTGCGTGGTAACACTGAAGCACGGAATCTTCCCCAAATCTTCACAGGTTCAACTGGGCAGGGAGGAGAAGTTCCTCGTTATGCAGACAGCAAACAAGAGCTTAGACAGGCTTTAAATATAGTGATCACTTAATGAACGCTTACCATGTGTCAAATGCTTTAATTCACATAATCTTTACAGTAACCCTGAGAGGCAGGCATTACCATACCCATTTTACAGATGAGAAAAATTGATCTCAGGGAGGTTGAATCACTCACCCAAGTTTGCCTAACAAATAAGGAGCAAAGAAGGGCAATAAACCCAGGTTTCTCTGGACACAAAGCCCATGCATCTTTCCAAGGCAATGTGCTCCCCCAAGTATGTTAAAACTCTAAAATGGCCCTTGCATACATGGTCAGATGATTTTTGACAAGGTTGCTAGGACCACTCAATGGGGTGAAAGGGCAGTTTCTTCAACAGATGGTGCTGGGAAAACTGGATACCCCCATGCAAAGGAATGCAGTTGGAGCCCAACCTTACATCATAGACAAAAATGAACTCTAAGTGGATTAAAAGTATGAATATAAGAGCTAAAACTACAAAACTCCTGGAAGAAAAGACAGAGGAAAAGCTTTAGAACACTGGACTTGGCAATGATCTCTCAGATGTGACACTAGAAGCAGAGACAACAAAAGAAGTGGACTTCAAAACTACAAAGCTTTGTGCTTCAAAGGGCACTCTTGACTGTGAAAAGGCAATCCAAGGAATGGGAAGAAATATTTACAAATCATCTATCTGATCAAGTATTCGTATTCAGAAAATGTAAACAACTTCCTACAACTAAAAAAAAAAAACACAACAAAAAAAACCCCAAAACCCAATTAAAGAATTGGCCAAGGACTTGACTAGACATGTCTCCAAAAAGATATACAACTGGCTGATAAACACACGAATGGATGTTTAATATCACCAATCATTTACATAAATGTAAACCCAAACCACAGTGAGACAATGAGATAACACTTCACACCCACTCGGATGGCAAAGAACCAGAAAATTATAGAGGTAGAAGGTCGAAGAGTGGTTACTGAGGGCAAGAAGGAATGGGGAGCTATTGTTTAATGGGTAGCAAAGAACCAGAAAACAAGTGTTGAGAATGTGCAGAAATCATTGGTGCACTCTTGGTGGGGATGCGAAACGGTGCAGCCATTGTGGAAAAACAGTATGGTGGTTCCTCAAAAAAATTAAACGTGAAGTTACCATCTGATCCATCAATTCTACTTCTAGGTATATACACAGAAGAACTGAAAGCTAGGACTCAAAGAGACATTTGTACACCCAGTCCATAGCAGCATTATTTACAATAGGCGAAAAGGTGGGAATAACCCAACCATGCATTGACATATGATGGATAAGCAAAATGTGATGGACGGACACACACGCAGACACACACACACACACACACACACACACACAATGCAAAGAGAGTGAAATTCTGACCCATGCTACAACATAGATAAACCTTGAAGATACTGTGTTACATGACATAACCCAGCCATAAAAGGATAAGTATTATGTGATTCTGCTTTTATGAGGTACCTAGAATAGTCACATTTATAGAGATAGAAGGTCGAATAGTGGTTACCAAGGACAAGGATGAACGGGGAGCTATTGTTTAACAGATACAGGTTCAGCCGGGGAAGACGAAACGTTCTGGAGGTAGATGGTTGTGATGGTCACCCAACAATGTGATCGGACTTGATGTTGTGAAATGTATACTTAGAAATGGCTGAAATGGCAAATTTTGTTTTGTACATTTTACTACAATTTTAAAAACCCTTTAAAATGAGAGAGATTACCATATAAAGTTCAAAAGTGATACACCTAGAGTCCCATGAAAAAGAAACAAAAATATGAAGCCTGAGGATACTTGATAAAAAGTCTCTAAGAAGCCGGTGATCAGAGTAGCAGAGTGTAGGCAGAAGGTATCCCATGGGACTCATAATACCTACAAACAACTTTTTGCATCCTTAAGATTTTCCAAGAGAAAGAAATTCCCACCCTAAAAAATGCGAAGAGTTAATATTTTCCTTCTATTATTCCAACTACTGGCCACTGCTTGGGTCCAATATTCACCAGCTCTTATAATTAAATGGGGACAGGTTGAAAAGATGGCACATTAATTAAGGACAAATTACCCTGGACCACTGCAGAGTTCCTCATGTAAGAGTTACATTAATAGTAAAAATCAGCTCCTCATTATTAGGGAGGAAAAGAACTAAGAATGAGGTCCTCATTTTCTGCTAGATATTACTGCCAAGCCGATTTAACATCTCAGATCTTAAGCTCTTCTTGAGTTCAGTGAAGCTTCACAACTATTAAAATACTCAGGATTCAACTGATACACCAAAAATAAAATGGAAACTCATCTACATAACAAAGGTTAGGAGAAAGTAGGCATTGCCAGATCTTGGCTTTTCAACAACCACTGAGTTGGACGGAATGGAGGAAGTACAATATGTTGCATCATTTGAAGGTAAGTGTGGGCTTTGGGCACCCAGGATAAGGGGATGCACATAAGGTGTATACTCACCTTTTGTGAGTATACGTATGTGTGTCTGGGTGGGGCAGCATGGGAAACAGTGGATTAGATGGCTTTTTAAGGTCTTAGAGGGCTCCTATATTTACCAGTGTAAGCTTCTGTCCCTCTTATGCCCCTTTAAAGCTAAAAAGATGTATTCTTTTCACATAATCAAGTCTCAAAAGTTACCTGACATCTAGACCAGTAGCTTAAAACCTCAGTACCTTCAAGAATCAGGGAAGTCCCTCATCAAGATAAAAAGCTTCTGCACAGCCAAGGAAACAGTCAAAAAAACTAAGAGGCAGCCTACGGAATGGGAGAATATATTTGCAAATGACGCTACAGATAAAAGACTGGTATCCAAGATCTACAAAGAACTTCTCAAACTCAATACACGAGAAACAAATAAACAAATCAAAAAATGGGCAGAAGATAGGAACAGACACTTTTCCAATGAAGACATACAAATGGCTAACAGACACATGAAAAAATGTTCAAAATTATTAGCCATCAGGGAAATTCAAATCAAAACCACACTGAGATACCACTTTACGCCAGTTAGAATGGCAAAAATAGACAAAGCAAGAAACAACAATTGTTGGAGAGGATGTGGAGAAAGGGGATCCCTCCTACATTGTTGGTGGGAATGCAAGCTGGTACAGCCACTCTGGAAAACAGTGTGGAGGTCCCTTAAAAAGTTAAAAATTGAGCTACCCTATGACCCAGCCATCACACTACTGGGTGTTTACCCCAAAGATACAGACGTAGTGAAGAGAAGGGCCATATGCACCCCAATGTTCACAGGAGCAATGTCCACAATAGCTAAATCGTGGAAGGAGCCGAGATGCCCTTCAACAGATGACTGGATTAAGAAGTTGTGGTCCATATATACAATGGAATATTACTCAGCTATCAGAAAGAACGAATTCTCAACATTTGCTGCAACATGGACGGCACTGGAGGAGATAATGCTAAGTGAAATAAGTCAAGCAGACAAAGACAAATATCATATGATTTCTCTCATCTATGGAACATAAGAAATAGGATGATCGGTAGGGGAAGAAAGGGATAAAGAAAGGGGGGGTAATCAGAAGGGGGAATGAAACATGAGAGACTATGGACTCTGAGAAACAAACCGAGGGCCTCAGAGGGGAGGGGGGTGGGGGAATGGGATAGACCGGTGATGGGTAGTAAGGAGGGCACGTATTGCATGGTGCACTGGGTGTTATACGCAACTAACGAGTCATCGAACTTTATATCGGAAACCGGGGATGTACTGTATGGTGACTAACATAATGTAATAAAAAATCATTAAAAAAAAAAAAAGAAAAGAAAAGAATCAGGGAAGTCCCAAAAATTGGAGAAGTGGATCGGGTATGATGAAGAGAGAGGGATGGAAAGTCTGATACGTATCATGAACTCTGGAAATTTTGACAGTTTTTTGTTTTGTTTTTTAGGGTTATGTTTTGGACATCCCAGTTTGGTATAAGGAGAACAGCTTTGGAAATCTCTCAGTTTGTGTCTAATCTAAATTTATCTCATTAATATTCATGTCTACTTTTTTAGAAAAGAAACGAGTTTATAATGAAAGCACACAAACACACAGAATCAAAGGGAAACGAGAGGGATAAGCTAGGGATTGGATTGAGTAATACATTCAGCTCCGAGCTTCCTGAGAGCCAAAAGAAAACAGAGAAATGATGCACTAACAACTTTCATTGTCTGACTAATAACTGACTTATCAGGTCTTCAGGAACACCAAACCTTTTAACTGAAGTCTGGATATTAGGATGGGAGCAGGCATGTGCTGGAAAAGAAAGCCAGGCGGAGGGAAGAGAGGACAGAGATGCAGAGGAAGTTACAGTCTTGGGCTGGGGACAAGGACATAGATGTGGATGGGTCCTGGACACACATACTCCTACCCATTCATTCATCAAATATTTGTTGAGTACCTACTATGTGCTAGGGACTGTGGCAGATATTGGAGACTGATGTGTGAAGTAGAGATTTCTACTCTTATTCTAGCAGAAGAGAGAAAATATGCAAACCATGTAATAAGCAAGTACATTATATATTTTGTTAGAAGTGATATATGTTATAGAAAAGGAAGAAAATGCAAAGGAGAGTAATGGGAATCAGGCATGAGACAGACATAGTAATAACTACTCTGCCTTTATCTCAACACTGCTCTGAGAATCAAATCAAACCATGTAGGTGAAAGAGTTTCATAAATTATTTTGTGAAAGTCAGTAGATATAATAATTGGAAGGTTGTTTTCAAAAGCTTCACGCATAGACACACACACACACACACACACAGGCATGTGTGCGTAAATATTTATCTCTTGGAATAAAAGGACACAACTCTTCCATTCTTTCTTCTAGCAAGTGATCATCTGTTACCAGGGGAGTATCCTTGGTTCTTAGCCAGCAGCAATTAGAAGATGACATTTCAGAAGATGAAAAGGAATAGAGATATGGCCTCTCTGCCTTGGCTGCTACCTGTCTAGTTCCCAATCCACTAGTGACACCACTATGGACACAAGGGCCAGTAAGCCAATTACATCTCTGCAATCCACCAGTAGCTCACTTCTTCCTCCACTGGCTGATGACTGTGAGGGAAACAGATGGAGCATTCCTTTCCTTCATCAAAACAGGCACATGATGGTTAAATACTCAGGCTGGCTAATGCAGTGTTCATCGCAGTTGAAACCAGTTAGCAAGACACAAAGTATATGATCGAGTAACTAGAATGAACCAAGCAAATACGTTGTGTAAAGTTTCTTTTGAATTCCTTGCTTCTTTATATAGCTACATGACCCTATCCGTGAAGTTCCCAGTTGACAAGATGGCGGAGCCCACAGGATTTCCTGGTAGACTGGATGCGGCGTACTTGAGTAATTCAGGCTGCATTTAAGGTTTTTGTTCTGAGCACTTAAAAGGACCAGGCTGCCCTCAGCTGAGATGTGGAAGGCTGTGGATGGAGAAGGATTTGCAGGAAGGCTCTGGAGCTTTGGATACATTGAGTTTGAGCTATCAATTAGACTTTGAGGGACAGATGTTGAGAAGGGAGGTGTATTTGTGAGTCTGGCATTTGAAAGAGAGGTCTAGGCTGGAGATCTAAATTTGAGTTATCAGCGTATACATGGTGTTACATGAGACCAGATGAGATCTTTAAGAGACTGAGAGTGGATGGAGAAGAGAGGAGGGTCAGGGGCTGAGTGTTGAGTCAATCAAACACTAAGAGGAAAGGGAGGGGAGAAGAGAGAAAGCAGCAGAGGAGACTGAGCACGAACATATAGTGAGATGGCAGGAAAACAGGTGTAAGATGTCCTTGAAGGCAAATCAGGAGGAGTGTCAAGGAGGAGGGAGTGAACTATGCCAAACATGGCAAAAGGCAAGTCTATAATTTAGTAGGTACCTCCATTGCTTCCCATTCTGCAGGAGACTCCCTCACTTAACCCCAATTACCCCAAGAACCTTGTGAATAGGGAGTGTGGCCCCGATTTTATGCATAAAGAGCTCAGCGAGATGGGGTAGGTGCCCCAGGTCACATTGCTTCAAGTGCCTGAGCTTGGATTCAAACCCAAGACTACTAGCTTCGATGCCCAAACTTCTTGCACTGCACATCCATTTATGTGTCTTCTCCCCACTTCCCCTTCCCCCAACTTTTGGGTAGGGTGGGAGGTGAGGGAAAGAGAGCTTTAGGGATTTTCTTATTCATTTTATGTTATCTTTCACAAATTAATTCAGCGGAAAAAGTGAAATGAGCTCAATACCATATTGTGTTTGAATTATTGACAACCATTCTTATTCTAACCAGGAAAAAACATCATTTGGTAGAAATAAAGCCCCTCACTCTCACTCTACCTTTCTATTATTAAAAAAAAAAAAGCCTTGCAATTCTGTGCCTATTATTTTACACTGTAAAATGATGAAGAATTAGAAAATTGTTAGATAGCAGGTGACAAATTGCAATCTGATGGGCCAACATGAACCTATAAAAATGTTATCAAGATGATATTAAACAGTCTATTCCTTACTTAGCATCCAGGCAGGAAATTGGAGCTATTCTTGCTGGGGTATCTCACACTTTGATATTTTTCATTTAGATAATGCTGTTTAAAATTTAACTGGATTACTGGTAATTTGTCTTTCAAGATGATGTACACTTGGCTCAGAATATCCTTTTCCCAGTTTTTAGTGAGAGACGTTTGGAACTTTCTGGAATTTCTGGAGCTTGTTTTTGACCATGATTTTTTTTTTGCTTCACTGACTGCAAATCTGCTTTTTTATAAAAAAGGAGGGGCGCCTGGGTGGCTCAGTCGGTTAAGCGTCTGCCTTTGGCTCAGGTCATGATCCCAGGGCTCTGGGATGGAGCCCCGCATCCGGCTCCCAGGAACTTTGCCTCTCCCTCTGTCCTTTTCCCCTGCTGTGCTCTCTCTGGTTCTCTCAAATAAATACATAAAATCTTAAAAAAAAAAAAAAAAAAGGAAAGAACCATGATTTCAATTTATGTGGCAGTTGGGTATGAGGTGCCATTGGATCCTTGAGCATCTTGTCATGAAGGGCATCTATGTAGTTGGTTATGTCCCTAGTGCTTAGCACGGTGCCTGTCACATAGTAGGGACCCAAGACATCCATTTGTTGAATGAATGTTTTATTCAACTATATTAAACCTGCTCTTGGTATGAAATCCAGCACAGATGGGTGCAAAATTACCATCTGTTGTGCTGAACTACTTGGGGTATAGGTGGATATCGCCCCCTTCAGCACAGAATTACCATAATACCGTTTCGCCTCACACCTCTTTCCTCATAGATCTTTTGGAGGCTGAGATGGCTCTGTTCTAAGACGAGGCTTTAAAGGGGGAACACCTGTTATTGTCTAAAAGTAGAATTAGAGGGAGTCAAATTTTGGGTGGCGTTTGGTAAGTGGGAGGAGGATAATTGTACGTATGGTCACAAAATTGTACACAGAGGCCAAAAATAATTCTTAAAAGAAAAGCCGTATCATATGCAAATAATAACCATCTGGGTTTGACTCTCAGATCATGTTTACGAAGCCTGAAAAGAAAGGGAGAGTTGATGAAGAAATCCCTTCTGTTACTTATGAACATTACCAAGAGGGTGTTGTGTGTCCTACGCTTTGCGTGGGGCCGGTGCCACAGTGGGGACAAGTTCCAGTACCTGACCCCTGAGAGTGATACGTGATACCCTATCGGGCAAGACAGACCATAGAGAAGCTAACATATATATACAGTTGTGGAGATGAGTCACGTGTGATATAATTGAAATGATGCTCCTCAGAAAGTTCATATTAGCCAATAACAGAGTAAAAAAATAAGATGTACGCTGTTCAGTTATTGAAAAAGTTACATGATATAAATGGGTTTTGGTACCAATTCCACCCGAACTTCCTCACACCAAGCAATTCTCAGAAGCCCGCTGGGTGTTCTACAATTCAACTCACTTCTGACACTGTCTACACCTGGAGATAGGATCAGGTCCTGCAGGCTAAGGGGTCAGTCCTATAAGACTGTCCTCCTTCATTCAGATGCTGTGGTTCTGAACAAGGGGTTGAAAGACTGGAAGTTCCCATGACCCCTTCTTGGGTTTGACTGACTTGCTAGAGTGGCTCACCCATCTAATGGAAACGTTTTACTTATTAGATCATTGGCTTATATGTAAGTCAGGAACAGCTGGACAGAAGAGATATATAAGGTGAGGCATGGGGAAAGGGCGAGGAGCTTCCATGCCTTCTCACCTGAGACTGTCCCCCCAAATTTGCAGGAGCTCAGCAACCCAGAAGCTCTCTGAACCCCATACCCCTTCATTTAGGTTTTTTTTTTTTTTTTTTTATGGAGACTTCATGACATAAGCATGATTAATCAAATCATTGGCCATTGGTGATTAGGTCAACATTCAGCCCCTCTTCGTTCTCTTGGAGGTCTGGGGGTGGGAGGGGGACTGAAAGTTCCTAAGTTCTAAGCATGTGTTTGGTTCCCTGGCAATTACCCCCACCCCTCCTTAGGTGAGGCCTAAAAGTCACTTCATTAACATAACAACAGACACCTCTATCACTCTCCTTTCTTAAGAAATTCCAAGGGTTTTAAGGAGTTCCATGCCAGAAACAGGAAAAAGACCAAATATACATTTCCTATTATAAATCACAATAGCACACTTGGTAACCAAACATAATCCATATGGGAAAGATCAGAAAAACAAAAGAAATTTCAAGGAAACACTAAAAACAAAACTACAGAAAAAGCAGACGGAAAGCAAAAGACAAGAAGACACATGTAAGAGTAAATACATCAGGTAAGACAATAAGTGTTCATCGTCTAAACTCTCCTATTAAAAGAACACAAAGATGCTCATACTAAGAAAAAAAAGAGAAAGAGATTTAAAGAAATCAAATCCTACTAAATGCAAATGAAAAAGACACGAACAGTTGAAATCAATAAGACAAGCACAGCTTTACCCAGAAAGAACAAAGAGTTGAAAATTCTGTTTTTACGTAAGGGAAGATACAAAAGCGAAATTTATGAAACGCAACAAGGATCACTTTATATTAATAAAACATGCGATTTGCAATAAAAATATACGGGTCACGATTACTTTCCAACAAATGACATCGTTCAATATATAAAATAATCAAAGGATCTTAAAATTTGCTTGCTTTGTGTTTTGTGCTTTTCTTTTTCTTCTAGCAAATAGAAGGATGGCACCATCCCTTGGGATGGGGAAGCTGGCGGAAGAGGGAGTTTTGGAAGGACCACCAGGGGTTCAATATGGCGCATACAGCATTTGCGGTATTTAGTAAACTGCCAAAAATGTGTCCAGTGAATTCATACAGTATGAAGGGCAAAGCCCAGGGCAGTGCTTTTAAAGAGACACATGAGATGCTGAAGGTGGGGCAAGAGAAAACAGTTCCTTATTAAGCACCGAGTGTTTACCAGGAATTCAGAGGGGGCTTTTACCAAAAAAGTTACTTCATGTAATACAACAACTCTGATTATTTACTACTGGTTAATTGAGCACCTGCTAGGTCCAGTCACTGTGTTTAGAGATAAGGAAGACATCAATGATGCCTTCAAGGATCTCAGCGTAGGACTGACTACTGCCACTTAACAGGGGAGGTAACTGGGTCTAGGAGAAGTGAAGAGACTTGTCATACAACTGGCAAATGCCAAAATTGGGTACCACAGTCATAGACAGCTATCTGCAGAGCCACGACGCATCAATCTTTCATCTTGTCTCTGTCAACCCTTCACTCTGCCTTTGAGAGGGAAATGCCGCCACCATTACAGAAATAGACTGAATTCAACCAACCCACGTGCTTCTGAGCATGCTCGCAATTTTTAATGCCTCTGGACAGGCACTGATCATTGTATTACAAATCAGACTTGGCAACTATTTAAAGCAGGACTTCTAGAGGACTCAGGTCCAGTCATCCATTGTGTTCTCTCCTTGATAGATCTGTGTTTCCACGGAAAGGTTGGAATTCTAAGCCCTCATCCTTTCAAAACAACTCTGTCCCACACGAGTGGCTTGCTCACGGCCGTAGAACACCTGGACCACAGACATCCCAGGGTCTGCCCCGAAAGGACCAGGTGTCCACGGGCAGGTGACGAACAGCCCATTTTCTGCTTTCTCCTCATTGCCCAGATGACAGCCCAGAAATCCTGAGATCTCTACAAAGCAAGGATCGGTTGCATAATTTCCTCGTGGAAAAGGTTATAGCACTTTTGGAGAATGCAGACCAGGGAAGGTGGCCTTTAGAAATGAGGGCTTCCAGGTAATTTAACCGCTTAAAGTGAATGTTAATATTTACATTATCTTGTTAACATCTTTGTGCTTTCTTCTCTGTCTGAGACAGGAGCCCGAAGGTCCAACTACTTTAAATACATGTTCCTCTGAGGGGAACGGGTCTTTCCCAGCGTTTGAGAGAAGAGCGAGCACAGCCTTTGTAATCCACCCATTTGAATTTCCCATCAAAGTCATTTGTTTTGATGGACACTCTTGAGGACGTTAGGGACAGCGGGCCTTGAGTCTCTCATCTGTAAAATGGGAAACATGTTCCCGGACTCCCTCAGTTACTGGGAGGATATGTGGGCACCATTTCCTGAGTACCCACTAGTACTCAGTAGTGTAGAACTATCTGTCACTCCTGTTGCTTTGGTCATAGTTCATTCTAAACTGGCACAAGGAGAAGCAAATCTGCTCTGGTTTTTTCACTTTCTCTTTTCAAGAGGTCCCAACGTTGCTGATACTACACACGATACAATACATTCGCCGGCACCATATACTTTTCACAACTCTCTGGTGTCCACCCAGAGAGCTGAATCACAGTGGTGACAAATCAGACAGCAGATCTGGACTGTCTTGAGTTCGAATCCTGACATTACCACATTCTAGCTTGGTGGCCTTGGGAAAAGTCTTTATCTTCTCTGTGCCTCAATTCTTCCTCCTCCAAATACTGTTAAGTATGGTACTCATCTCAATGGCTTCTATGTTTTAAGCCAGCTAATCCATGAATAGTTCTTAGTATATACCTGGCAACTTACCGTGCTTGGTAAATTGTAGTGATTCTTAGCTCGTGGGAATTTGGTTGCAAAGGATGCAAAACCATGAGCATCAGAATACATGGGATACTATTCTCATTTTAAAGATGGAGAAACTGAGTCACAGAGCAATCCACAGGCATGGCCAAAGTCACACCACTGATTTGCAGCTAGCCAGTACCTGCACTGCGTCCTTCTGACTCCTAAGGCAGTTCCATTGCCCAGGAAAAGTCCCAGCTGCTGGAGCTCCTGCCAGAATTTATTTCAGAGGCAGTTTTCCTGTATACCCACTCCCCGCACCCCACCACTGTTGCGGGAAATTATGCTGCGAGCCATGTATCTTCTTCGACATGCTCTGCTCTTGAAGAAACACTCCCAATTACCGTGGCTGTGTTCTCCGTGATTGCAATGTGTCATGACATTTCCAAGATGTAAGTTTCTTCGAAAAAGGCATTAGCACCAGGCGAGTGAAGCAGCTCATTTTTCAAACTTGGAAACTGTCGTTTGCCCTGCTCGGCGCCGGTGAAGCCTGAACGCACTGTTTAGTGAGTGCCGTCAGGCACCCGAAATTCACTGCCTTGGGCACGTTTGGCTGCTCTCCTTCTGGAAGATCTGCGGCTGAGAACGTGCAAATGTGCGTGCACGTCCACCACCCTCACATACATGTGCGCACACACACACACATTTTATGCTATGCACCCTATGTACCACTATGCTCGCCATATTCTCTGTTCCCATCTGGAGCCTGATTCTCTCCCCATTTCCCTGGAGCCACCTGATACCCCACTTACAGACTATCCTTTGCCCTTGTCCACCACTTACCACTTTAGAGATGGATTACATGCTTCAGGGTTCCTCATCTCTATCAGCCAGGTTATGAGTCATGAGCAAAAGAAACTACCCGATGCTGATTTTAGCAGTACTGGAATTTGCTGAGGACTCCCAGCGTGCAGAATTGCCAGCCTCAAGGAACAGGCAGGAGCCAAGGAAGGCAACACAGTTGGAACCACAGGCAAATGTATGCCACAGCAGCAGTCCTGTGAGGGCACCCGGTGCTCAGGTGGGCACAGCTCTCACCTGAAGATCAATGTCACACGTGCCCCTCTGCCCAGCTGCATCCTGGGTGGATGTACCTGATAAGCTAGATTCCAGTTACGGGCACCTATGGTAGCTGCAAGGGAGGCGGAGAACGTGAGTAGCAGCTGTATTCATTTCCTATAGTCGATGTAACAAAGAACCACAAACTGGGTGGCTTAGGACAAGAGCGATTTATTGTCTCAGAGTTCTGGAGGCTAGAAGTCCGATATCAAGGTGTCTGTATGGCCGCACTTGCTCTGAATGCACCAGACAAGGCTCTGCTTCAGGTCTTTCTCCCACCTTCCAGAAGCCTCAGTTGTTCCTTGGCTAGTAGAAGGCTGTCTTCCCCGAGTCCCTTCATGTTGCCTTCCCTGTCTTCACGTCTGCCTCCGTCCAAATTTCCCCCTTACAAGTTCACCCATCATCTTGGGTAGGGACCACCCTAATGACTTCATCTTGGCTATGTCTGCAAAGACCCCATTTCCAAGTAAAGCCACATTTGGAAGTACTGGGCATTAGTGCTGGGGGCAGAGGGTGCATAATTCAACCCGTAACACTCTCCTTTCAGTTCATTTGATAGGAGGCAGACCATAGCGGCTACAAAGTACACTGTGCACAGTTGGTGAACCTTCTATACACACAAAGGGGGTCAGGTGCAGGCTGCCCAAACGCAGTAAGGAAGTCTGGAAATGTCCATTACGGCATCACCCTAAGGATCCAGTACTGCAAGCTTCTTAACACAGCATTTGAAGTTCTCCTCCTTGACCTGGTTCCCTCCTTCTTCCCCTTATTTTCTGCCTCTCCCTAAGACATTGCTTCGTCTGTTATCCTGAACTACCTACCATTTCCTGAATATTAAAAAACAATTTTTTTGACATACAGAAAGCTGCATATAATGTATATAAGTAGGGAAGTTTAGAGATAAGGATACACCTGTGAAATCATAACCACATCTGCCATAAACCCACTCATCACCTTCAAGTTTCCTCCTGCTCTCTTTATTATTACTGTTTTCATTATTACTTTGTGAGAAGAACACTCACCATAAGATCTACCCTCTTAGCAAACCCTTGTATTTGCAGTGCGGTGGGACAAGAGGCACTATGCTGTGCAGTAGACCTCTAGGACCTACTCATATCCCCAAGACTTTTTTTTTAGAGAGGGGTGGAGGAGGGGCAGAGGGAGAGAGGGGGAAAGAGACAGAGAGAGAGGGAAGCTTAAGCAGGCTCCCTGCTAAGCATGGGGCCTGACGCGGGGCTTGATCTCCTGACACCGAGATCGTGACCTGAGCCAAAATCAAGAGCTGGATGCTTAATTGACGGAGCCACCCAGGCGCCCCATCCACCTCTGGAATATTTTGTAACAGAACTGATGAATTACTAAGAAAAAAATTCTAATGGTTTGAGCATTTCATCCTCCCTCATTGCTAAGACCAATTCTGGCTATTTAAGGATCTGCTGAAAAGAAGTAATGTGTAGCAACATCCCTCATCAAAAGCTTATGGGGGGAAAAAGCACTGACATCTGAGGAACATGAGAAACTTCCCTAAGAGTAGTGAGTGTTGGGGACTTAGGTAGGTACAGAAAGTGCGAGGAAATAGAGCCTTATTGCTCTTGCAGCAGCGGGGGGGGGGGGGGGGTGCTTTCCAGAGGGCACTGTCTGCAAAAGGCAATAAGGGACGTCAGACCCTGGGCCATGGGGCTTTGGGTCTCGAGGAACAGGGGACACTACAGGGTAAAAAGACATACTGATGACAACCAGTGTAGCACATGAAAGGGAGGGACTTTGTCAAGCTTCTAGAATAGACATCGTAAGAACCCAAGAACTTTGCCTGACTTTGGTGATCCTGGGTATGATAATAACAGACACTAAACTTCCGGACAGCCCAGCAGGATAGGGAATTAGATTCAGATATCTCTAAATATAGCTAGAAGAAATCCTACAAATCATGTTTTTCCCCCCTTATATAACTACGTGTTGTTGAAAATGTGAAGTCTGTACAACTGAACATTTTCTCATCTTGCTCTTTCTTTGCATAGGTTCCTCCTGCTTCCTAAAATCACCTCCTCCCACTGGGCAAATTCATTCACAATCCCCTTGTCCAGTAACCTCCTTTGACTCCCCTTTTCCTAGACCGGATTTGAGGACCTTCATCACTTCTCTCCCTGCACCTTGTTCATCCCTATCATGGAACTCCTGGATTGTAATTGCCCCTTTCTGAGCCTGTCACCCCTACTGTCTTGTGAGTTTCTGGTACCAACAATTTACTAGATTTCTCAGTGTCTAGCACAGGGCGAGGTGCATAATAGATACTCACTCATTGATGGCCAAATAACAGAAATAATGAAAACCAATGACAGATGCTCTAGCTTCCTGGACTTTGAGACAGCTCAGCAAATCGCTGTGCCACAGAGTGACAAAGCCAACCTAGTCCAAGGGACATGAGCTTGCTGAGGGCCTCAGTGACAGGCTAGGATGAACACAGGATGATGCTGTCCAATATGGTAGACCCTTGCCACATGTGGCCATTTAAAATTATATTTGTATTAATTCAAATTAAATAAAATCACAAATACAGTTCTTCTGTTCCACTGGCCACATTTCAAGTACTCCATACCTCCTTGTGGCTGGCAGCTACCATACTGGACAGCACAGGTATGGAAGACAGTGCTGACATCAGGTTCCTGCGTCCCTACAGAGAGATTACATTCTAGTCTTAGCAACTGGTCCATTCCTCCACCCCACATTTACTTTTAACTCAAATAAACTTATAAAACACACACACACAATTAACTATCCAAATCACCAAATTTTTAAATTTATCAATCACTTTCATGTTATAAAAAGGACATTATTAACTTTTACTAAAAAGACACTTATTGCAAGAGAAATTCCTTATACAGCAATAAAAAAAAGTCTCCTTTCTGGGTAACTGCAAGAGAATGTCTGAATTTTAATGGGGCTGTTGTTTTTGCACCATTGACACAGAATACCAAGCATATATCCTCTGTTCCTTGGTGCATCATCTAAAAAAGGGCTCAGAGATGGGTGCTCTCTGGTGGTGAGATGACAGGCAGATCAAGAGTCCCTGATCCCAGCAACTATGACCATTTCTTAGAATGGGTGAGTTTTATGGTTTCTGTACAACTGGAAAGCTGCCATCCAAAATGGCATGCAGAGAAGGTATCTATCCACTGGTTACACCCAGCCTGTCATATGATAGCTCCTCCAGTTGTTTTCAAGCTGGGAGTGAGTGCTGAGCTTAACTACTCTACACAGAAAGGGAAGCCTAGGGTTCCTGAGATAGAGAGAAGAGAAGAGATCCAGTGCATAGGCACCTATTACTCCTGGAAGCTCTCACAACCTCATCTGTTTTGGGGGAGGCTTCGTTACATAGGCAGGATTGACTGAATCATTGGCCATTGGCAATGGGTGCAACAGTCAGCTCCACTTACCTCCCTGAGGTCAGTGAGAAGGGCCTGCAAGTTCCGCTCTACTATGGTTGGTTTCCCCTGGCAACCAGCCCAAACCCCTCCCCCCCTCCTTAGGTGGGTCCAAGTCATCTCATTAACAAGAGACACACTTATCTCTCAGCACTGGAAATTCTAAGGGTTTTAGAAGCTCTGTGCCAGAAATGGGGACTGAGATTCAATATCTATTTCTTGCTATAAATCATAATATCACTCTACCATAACTGAGTGTCTACTCTATGCTAGAATCCATGCCTGAGGGCATTTAAAACTCACGATGGATATCATCACCCATCGTACTTTTACATTTGAGGAAACTGAGGCTCAGGGAAGCTGAGTGACTTGTCTACCATTGCACAGCTAGTGGGACACCAAAGCTGGGAATCTACGGCTCTGATATAAATCCCATGATTAATTTACAGCACACCATCTGGCTGCTATAACAAAAATGCCTTTGATGGAGTGGCTTATAAACAACAGAAATTTATTTCTCACAGTTCTGGAGGCTGCCAGCAGGGTTGGGTTCTGGGCTGCACACACGGGTGACTTTTTACTATATCTTCACATGGTGGAGAGCAGAGGGAATCAGTAAGCTGGCACTAATCCCATTCCTGCAGGCTCTGCCTTCATGACCTCAGCCAATCCTAATTACCTGCCAGACACCCTAATACTGTCACACGGGGGAGGTAGGGCTTCAATTTGGGGGGCACACAAACGTTCAGTCCATAACACCATCTTTCACACCTTCTAAAACTCCAGCTGAAGCCCTTAAAGAACATCTATTTCAGATAATCCACTGGCCTGTCGGGATTTAGCCTCTGATTCCTGCTTCAGGTCCTACCTGCTGCCAGCTCAGTGCTCAGAAGCAGCGGATAAGGGCAGTCACCTTTTTGTCCACTCCTACTTATCTCCAGAGCTCAGCGAAGGCCGCCTCTGGTGTATACTCCTCAGCAATGTACCCAATGAAATATGATCAGCAGACTCTGCCTTTGACCACTCAGGGATGAAGACTTCCTTTGGCTTCTCTACGATGAGTTTAGCAGAGAAACCCAACACCTCCATAGACATGGCCCTACCCTGCCCCCACCACTGCCGATCCCTTAAGGATCTTTCTCATGTCTGCAGGGCTAAGAACACATTACTGCAACCTTTTAAAAACCTAGGCAGCGTGTGGGTCACTGAAAAATAACTCTACATGAATTCCAAGCTCTGGCTACAGAATTGATGGAGAAAGAGAGAAAAAAGTGCTGTGTGAACAGGGAAGAACTCTTAAGTGTGAGCTGATGAAGAATAGGACAGGGGAGGACAAACAAGAGAGATACACTTGAGGTTCACAAGGGCCTCCATCTGGGGTGGGCACGCCGATCTTCTGTTTGACATTAATAATTGCTAAATTATATTAAATGACACGACAATCAGATTAATAAAGCTGGCAATATTTAGGGCATTCAGTTCGCTGAAATCACTAGCATCTGTGCCTATTTAAAATGACAGATGATTAGGATATCCAAAGTTTGGTGGAATCTGCTAGCTAACAAGGTAGAATTAAAATTTACATCTTGCTCCAGCATAATGAAGATAATTAAAAAGAGTGATAAAACCCTTTGATTAACCCTCATCTCCTCTCGCATAGCATTTTATTATGCAAATGAAACCTGCAACACTGTAAACTTAATACCAGTCAAGAATAGGAATACGTTCTCATGTTCGAAGCACAAAGATCTATGTTGCATGTACAAACTAGCTGAGGTTGGAGACGGGGGCCTGTTTTGCCATAAAGTGGAACTCAAGAGTGTGTGTCCCATGGAGCAAAATTATGTCTCCATTTGCTCCAGACTCGGCATTTTCTCAATATTTCTGTTTTGTTAAATGATTTCCTGTCCTTCCCTGCTAGGTCACTGAGCCTGAGTAGACCCCAGCCTCCCCTCAAACAAGACTGCCTATGTCGCCCCACGGAAGGCTTGTTTATGGTCCTGCTTTTGCTTTCCTGAATAAAAGGGCACATCACAGTGACTTTAGAAAGCAAGAAATTCCCTGTCTGTCCGTCATCCCTGAGGTTTGAAGAGAGAGAGAGATTAGGAACCCCTAGGGTAGAGATTTTTTTTTTTTCTAAAAGGATCTCCAGTTTCAACATGTAATTTCTCTCCTCTCTGAGAATTCTTTCTTTCCCTCTGGTGGTGTTAAAGGGAATATTGGGGATAGCAGGATCCCTACAAGGGGTGCTGAGCTGGTTTAATGAATTTTCCCTTGGCCAACTGAGTTAATCAGTAGGAAAATAAGAGAATAAGAGTTTTTTTTTTTCCTTCCCTTTTTTGCCAGATTTCTCTGCTTCCCTTTGCAGTCCCCATTCACTGTACCCCATCTCCATTCTGGAAAGTGAAAGAGCCTTTAGTTATGTGATGAGTAGCAACCAATTAGCAAGAGAAATCTGAGTTTGCATCTAAGAGCCACCCTTCAAAGACTGTGAAGATCCGGAGACAGCTGATGATGTGGATTGCGGGAGAGTGAATACATGGAGTGGGGCTCGCTGGCTCCATGACTTGATAGGGAATGAAGCTGAGAAGCTGAAGGGAGAAATGTAAGAAAGAAGGGAGATGGGTAGAGAGAAGTTTTGGAGGAGCCCAAAAAGGAGAAGCAACATGAAAATGTAGCAGAAAGATGCGGCCAGGAGCCAAGGGATGCAGACAGCTGCCAGAAGCCAGAAGAAGCAAGGGATGGATTCTCCCCTTGAGCTTTGGAAGGGTGTGGCCCTCTGGACACCTTGATTTTGACTTCTGGCTTCCAGAACTCCAGAGAAGACATTTCCTGTGTTTGAAGCCACCCAGTTTGTTGGACTTTGCTATGGCAACCACAGGAAATTAGCACAACTTTTGGTTATCGGGAAGCAGAAAGTCGAGAAAAAGGTGGTAGGGTACCTGCATCATTTTCCAGATGCCAGGTGCATCCCCATGCAGCCACAGCTGAACTTGGTCCTTTCGGATGATGGTTTGTCTTGTCCAGGTGTGGCTCCTTGAAAATGGGAACAGTAACAGTGCCAACCAACCTGATGAGGTTACAGAGAGGATTAAACTAGTTCATGCACATGTAGGTACGGGACAGCATCTGGCATAAAATCTGTACTGTTTAAGTATTAGCTTCAATTTCTGCTACTGTTGCTGTTATTTATCATTGTTATAATGATTTTTTGCCAGAATTTACATGCCTTCTGGATTGTTGCAGGGGTCTATATAAACAACGTCATTTGTATGTGTTTTTACAGAAAATAAAAGACTAGAAGTCCAATCCCCAAAATACTATAGTTATTTCTGGGTGGTGGGTTTGCCATAGAATTTTGTTTCTGTTTGCCTCTTTTTTTCTAAATTTTCAACAACCAACACATATTACTTTTGTCAGACGTTCAGAAATAACAGAAGTAAAACCAGTGAATCACCGAATTAGTAATTAGTGGAAGTTTACTGTGCACACACCAAAAAGACAGTTTGCAACTGGGAGCACTCAACAAAATGTGGAATTAGGCTCAGGGGTCCATTGTTACAAAGCCGTCTCTTTAGTGAGAAGACGGTGACTGTTTATTCTTCACAGGGATTGGTTATAATATTAGACTTTTCTTAAATGACAGGGAATTGGTCAATGGTTACCTCACATCAACCTTGGGAAGCAGTTGAAGTTTTGCTTATGATTTCCAGAGGCATGAGCAAGAAATGACCCAGGTCAAGTTAGCCTTGCAAAATAAGCTAAATTAAGCTTTGTTTGTATGACTACACTGGTTCTGTCTGCTCAGGGAATTCTCAAGGCCGGTCTCCATTTGCTTTGGATTTTAACGCTTTGGTAATAAGAACATTAAAGATTTGTTTTTCTTTTTGGTTTTTAAGACCGCTTCGTTTTAACTCTTCACAAAAGTGAAGAAGCCCAAATCAAAGCATTTTCAATGTTCGTGTTGAGAGAAAACACTATATAATAGTTTTGATAAAACATTACCATTTCTAAGAATTTTCAGCTAGTAACTGGGGAAAGAGATATGGGTGGGTGGATGCAGAAAACAGATGTGGAAACCAGTTTTAAAGGTTTATCAGTGGGCCAGGGTAAGATTCTGAGATCCCCAACTATTTCCCAAGTTAGTGCCTGAAATTTCACGATTGTGGATCGACTGGGTTCTCTGGTTCAGCACCCACTTCTCCAGGGAGATTCTTTCCAGGAAGAGAAAAACAAGTGGTCACTGTAGACCAGGGTTTGTCAACCTGGACACAGTTGACCTTTTGGGGCTGGGTAGTTCTTTGTGGTGGGGGCTGCCCTTCCCGGTCTCTGCCCACTAGACACCAGCAGCAACTCCCCTCTCAGCTGTGACAACCCAAAATGTCTCCAGACATTGCCAAGTATCCCCTGGCAGGGAGCGGGGGCAAAATCCCTTCAGATTCTGCCTCAGGAAACCCTTGGCTCAGGCCAAAGTGCTGCAGACCTTTTTCTTGAAATGAAATGAAATCCCAATTGATGTGGATTCCAAACACACCTGCTTTTCAAGTTCCAACCCTCAGGGGCCATGTGACCTGTCCATGGTGCTGACATCTGCCAGTGCTCAGCTGCTTCTCTACAAAATGGGGTTGATACCATCAACCTTTACAGCTTGTTTATGTGAGTGAAAGATAATAGATAGGCCATGTTACACCACACCTGGCACACAGTAGGGCTTAATGAATACCCGGTGCCTTCCCTGCAGGTTGCTTGGGTGTCTCAAAAATCAGAAGGACTCCTTAATAATACAATAGAATTGAACCCCCCACCATGAAAAACCAATCAAATTATTCACATGCTTCTTTTATCAAACCCAATTTTCCAAGCCTACTTTGTCCCCGCCCCCCAAAAAACCCCAGTAAAAATAAAATAAAATATAGAAACTAAGTTGATGCAAAATTATGATTTATGTTCTTTTTGTAGTTTAGGAGGGTCTAAACAGAAAGCCCTTATCACTGAGCCCCAGCTGCTGAAAGAACCCTTTAATCATGACCGACCTCCTGGAAGAATAATAGAGATTCAGGGCCAGACGTGGGTACTGAACAAGGAGGAAATACTGCCAGCGGCTACCCTACCCCTTCTTGTTGGCTGCGCAAGGCTTTAATCTGCTTCCACTGTCTTTTTGAAGTCTGGAGATATTTGAGTACAGCCTAATTAGGTAGTTGTGGGCTGAGAGAGAATTTATTTTTGTTGAACACACAGCGTGGAGGGAAATGTATCAATGATGGTTATGGAGCAAGGTGGCGTCTTTGGGACCTGTGGCTCTCAGGCCACCTTGGATTTCCCTTGTAGTGATACCCTGTTGGAGTCCTTTTGGATGGATGGCCAAAGTGTCTGAGTGAATTTCTATGGCTTGGTCCCCCTTCTCTCTGTGGCAGTATAGAGCTTAGGGCTGAAATTGCAGTGAACAGGATTTACGTCTTGGCTCTGTAGGTTATGAGCTGGGCAACCGTAAGCACATGACGACCTCTCTGAGCTTCAGCTCTCCCAGCTGTACAGTGGGAATATTAAGCCTAGCCAAACTAAGTAAGTCCACATTTGGTAAACACTTGCTCTGTACAAGGCACCGTTCTAAGTGCCAGGGATGAAAAAAAAACCCCACCACAGAGGGGAGGGGGGTGGGGGAATGGGATAGGCTGGTGATGGGTATTAAGGAGGGCACATATTGCATGGGCACTGGGTGTTATAAGCAAGTAATGAATCATGGAACTTTACATAAAAAACTAGGGATGTACTGTATGGTGACTAACATAATATAATAAAAAATATTATTATTAAAAAAAAACCCACCAACAAAAAACCCAGAAACAATATCACTGGTGTGCAAATCATGTTCCACAAATGGGTGACACACAAAGGCCTTATTGGCAATATTTGTGAATTTCTATAGTGTCAATGCCGCCATTATGGTTGACCGCAAGCTACTGGCAGAATATCGCTGAATGCAGTAGGAAGCTCTCGTGAGTGGTACAAGCTGCCTTCCACGTCATTGCTTTTAAAATACTGGAGAGAGACTTATGTACATCCCACCTTCCCCTCTTTCCTCTTCCTTACGATGGAAAGGGTTCTGGGGTCAGAAAGATTCAAAATCAAATCTCAGCTCTACAAGTTATTATCTGAGCTGATTTCCTAACCTGTAAAACAAAAAGGGGTAAAGACTAGAATTGTTTTGAGTCTGTATTCCTTATTTTCTTATACGTATATTTTTATGTGTATTGTATATATGTATGTCTCTCTATTTTTAAGCAAATATCTTTGTTTTCTTCCCTTCCCCCTCTGATTCCCTTATCATATAATAAGACATCTTAATTTTATATCATGGCGTTTGAGTATTGTTAACTTTTTATTAGAGCTCTAAAGTTACAGCTCATCAAGAAAGAGAGTGAACACCATCTAAGGACTTTGCTTCCTCTCCTGGAGAAAGAGGTAGTGCTCTTCCAGTTATGGGCAGGATTGTTGTTCTGTGTTGGGGAGAAATAAAACTCTGTTAGTGTCTCTATTTGGAGGTTATGTGGTTTCAGGAGATGCATATGAGTACTGAATCAGTTGAAAGCCTTGAGAGCAAAGCCTCAGGCTTCCTGAAGAAGAAGGAATTCTGGTTTGACTGCAAAAGAGAAATGCTGTGTTTCCAGCTTTCAGATTCAGGGCTGCGACATCCACTTTAACCTCAGTCTCCAACCTGCCAGCTTGCCCTGAGGATTCTGGACTTGCCAGCCTACAACTGCGAGAGCCAATTTTTTAAAACAAATCTCTACCCGTTCCCCCTGCTTCCTTCTCTCTCTCAGTCTCCCTCTCTCCACATCTCTTCTTGGCTCTGTCTTTCTGAGAAACCAATACAGATCTCAGTATTTCTTGACTCCATGTGACATGGTCAATAATTGGACTGAGAAGGACAATGTATGTAGGCACCAGGGGTAGGAAGGGCTCTGAGGTGACCATGCTGGGGGTTCTCTCACTGTTTATAACAGAGTCTGTGTGAGGATGCATCCTGTATCTGTCCCTTGGAGCCCAGCACTTTGACTCCCACCGAGGAGCCCCAAACTAGCTGGTCTCTAATTGTCCGAGAGGTTTGGTATTGTGCTTCTATGGAGGCCGTGTGGAAAGGCTGGACCTGGCAGAGACTGGGAGTAGAGTTTCCATGTAGTTCTCCCCTGCCCACTGGCGTCACCAAACCCTGACCTCAGTGGACATGGCGGTAGCAGGTATATCACAAAACATGGGTACCTGAGGCAGCAAGGGGACGGGGAGGAGCAGGAAGGGCAGAGGAGGCAGGGGAGAGGTGGTGGACAGGGACAGGGAATGGAGGGAGGGAGGAGTGAGACGGGAGGTGGGACCAGGGTGGGCAGGGAAGGTAGGGCACCCTCCAGTTCCTCCCACATGTTATTCTATCTACTCCATCATTGACTCCAACACTGACAGAGCAGCTTTCAAGTTTTTGAAGATGAATGTCGGAATTAACCAGACAAATCGCTCCACCAACTAAGAACGGCCATGCTCCCAGCCTCCACCGTGCAGCTCTGCAGCTCACAGATAAGCAAGAATGCTGCACAGGCACGTCTCCAAAAGTGAATCAGGAAACAGTTGCTGAAAGAGGGGAGAAACAGGTGCTAACAAGACAGGGCTTCCTCAGGACCTTATCACAGTACTCCACACAGGTTAACAAAGGAACTCTGAAGACTCTACCCCAAGCTTACCTCTCCAGCTACTTTCGCTACTCTTCCTTTTCTATCCCACAGTTGTGGCAAATCACAGGCAAGTCCCAGGACTTTTTGACTCACTCCAAAAGCAACCCCTTCAACATCTCCCTTCATCACTGCACTGATTGCTCTTTATCCTACAAAATTCCATTTCATGTTCCTCTCTGAAGTCTGGTTTAAGAGAGCACCCTGTAAGTTCCCACATGCTCACCCTTGTCTTAGCGTGAAGTATACTTTGTTTTGATTCCTTGTGTACAAACTTGTCTCCTATGCTACACTCTGATCCATTTGGGGTAAAGCCAGTCTGATTTCAGCTAGCACCCCCAGAATCTAACAGAGCACCAGGAACTCACTACCTCGTGTCCAGACACGTCAACAACACATTCTTTAACACCCTCCTCCTGGGTCCTGCTGCCACCACGGTGATCACAGCCACAGGCATCGTCTCATGCAGGGGACCCTACTTCTCTCAGGGAGTAGACAGCCATTTAGTGAGTACTTACTGGTTCCAAGAACTTTCCAGATGTGACTGGATGCAATCCCCCACAACCTACAATTTTAGTGCTAGTGTTTATCCTCTTCATTTACAGATAGAGAGGCCGAGGCTCCGGAAGATTCCGTGATTTGCCAGAAAGAGCTAAGACCCCAGCCCCCATCGACGGCAGTCTAGACCCCCAGTTTTTGAGACGACACTCAAGCCTTTGTGTCTGCTCCCCTCTCTTCCCTCGTCCATCCTCCCCTTTCTGCATCTGACACTAAACTCAATGATCAGACCATCAGCGGAGCCCATCCATCTGCCAGTTGACAGGCAGCGCCTCGGAGCTCTGGTTTTCCCTATCCTGCTTCTGTATCATTCAGCAACTTCTGTTTTCCTCTGAGGTCACCCTTAAAGGTCCATGTGTCATGTTTCTCATTTATGCCTTGTCGAGGAGATCTTGCCAGTGCATCTATCAAAGTAATCATCACAAGCCTGATGTAAGAGTATGGTTCCTCTCACATTTTTCATTACTAGATAATTTATTAATATCCTTCCCGAGCAGCACTAGATTTATCTTGATAAAACTGCTATCAGCAGCGACACAGGCAACACCACTGGGGTGCAGCAAGAAGAGCGGTGTGCTCACCTCCTTCACCCCTTAATGCCTCCGGAAGCCCAACCCGGAGCTGGCCCAGGGGGCTGCCGGGACCCAAAACATTTTATCATTTTGATAAAGTTGACCTGGGGCAGCCTCGAAGGGATTGCTACCACTCTCCCCTTTCTTCTCTGCTTGTGGCAAACACAGGATTGCCTGTGTACTGGAGAGGCAGGCAGCGAGGGGCAGATAAATTACCTTCCAAGAGTTCACTATTTATCTCGTTTTCATTTGAGCATCTGCAGTGAACAGCCTCACCTCTTGGCTTAAGCGGGCTTTCTGGGAGGCCTGCTTCTGCGGTTGGTGACGGACCTGTGGATTATTTCTGTGGCAACGTCAGGGCACGGACGCCTCAGGTGCGTGAGACAAAGTGGCCCCATCGCCTGCTCCCTCTTCTGTCTTCCTCTCTCCGGGACAGGAGCAGAGCTAACTCTGCCCCTCCCTGTGGATTATTCACAAAAATGAAAATGCAGGAGGCCTCCATGCGAGGCTGCTGCCCGCAGAAGCTTCTGGTGGATGTGGCTGCTGGGGTATACCCGAGACGGGAGATGGATCTCTGCACCCCTGCTTTGCTGCCGCTCAGAGTTACTCTTTCATAAACTGGGTTTCACGGTTCATCTCTCCCAACATCATCCACCCCAAAAGGTACATAAAATAAAGAAAGAAAAGCACACACATGCATTCAAAGGGGAAAGTGAGGTCTGTGAGAGCATCGTCCGGCTGTTACGGGGTGCAAACAGGTGCACATACGCATTGCCAGGGGAAGGGCTGATTGGTTCGGTGAATCAAAGTAGACGGACACATCCCACGACTCACAAACCTGACTCCAATGACTGACCTCCACGTGCACAAAGAATTATTTTTGCAATGTGTTTGTTTCACAGCGTTGTTTATCCTGGCAAAATGTTTGTTGTCCCAGAAGACAAAACTTGTTCAGTGAAGGGATGTCCGCTTGGTGGAATATCACACAGCCAGGCAAAGGAGGAGACAGTACAGCTACGGGACAAGACACACTCAGGGCTCAAAAGCAGAGTGAAGATTCCTTTTCGTAAAATGCTCCCCTTGTCTCTACGGTGACTGTGGCCTGAAGGACACACAAGGCAGTAGCCACACTGATGTCCTGTGAGAGGAACACACTGTATGTAATCTGAGGAGGGGGAGTGGGACAGATTTAATATCATGTATTCCTTCATCCCGTTTAAATTTTCCTTGATAACATGTTACATTTTCAATTAAAAGTAAAGGCTCTTCGTGGGACTCTCTCTCATGTTTGCCTCTCTGAATATTTCTGAGGCTGGTAATTAATGCCTTTTTTTTTTTTTTTTTTTAGCGCTTCCCCTAAAATGAGCTTGAGCCGAAACATCTGGTTCTCCCCGCTCATTTTTCTCCATAAATACTAAAATCCACGTTGTGCAGGGGCTGTGGCCGGCCGCACCGGGGGAACGGTCCTCACCCCACAGATCACTCCCTAACTGGCCAAGCCAATTTTCATGCCAATTATTCCCACAGTGGTGCGAGAAGGAAGAAGGAAAGCGGCAGGGGTCATTTTCCTGTTGCAGAAACTGAGTCTCCAAGAGAAGCAACTTGTTCTCTAGGAAAAAAGAACATGTTCAAAATCGTGCATCCTGGAACGGGTAGAGCAGAGACTCAAATTCACATCGGACCAAATCCATCACACATCCCCCTGCCCCTCTGCCAGGCTCACACTGCTCCCGGGTTCCTGACAAGGTGATACTGTGAGTTCCCATCCATTTGCTACCACCCCCTCCCTCTCTCTGCTATTGAACTGGGGGCCTTCCCCGAGCCATTTGGTGGCTGGTGAGGCCACGTCTGTGAGCCTGTGGCTCCAGGTGCCTGGTGGAGAGGAGCTGGCTCCTACAATTACTAATTTCAGGGCTGAGAACGGCTCTGGCCTCCTGGACAGATGGCCGATCGCACTAGAGCTCTCAGAGGGTACATATGTCAACAGCGGCAGGGAGTTTCAGCTGTGACCAGAGCTGGGACAGCCATCCAAATGCAGGGCCATTCGTCACTGTGGTTGATTCCATAAAATCGGTGGTGAGGAGGCAGACGGGGAACGCAGCCTCAGCTTTCTACGGCTTGGCAGTACCAGGACAACACAGCACACACCTGGCTCAGGGGGCACTGAGACTGTGCTGATCTTGGATGGACTCAGGATCCACGTGAAATCGTTGGTCTTGATTTAACAGTCACACCCAGTGACCCAGAAATATACAACTGTTTACGACGACCACTACCCAGCACCACCAGACGGGTAAGCCTCTTCCCTCCCTTGCCCAGAGACAGTGCGATGGGATGAGAAGCCCTTGCTCCATTCCCGCCCCTGCATCCACTCTCTTCCTTTCTTTCTTCGGTGCTTCACTTCGCCTTCTAATTCTGACCTCTCCAGGATCCAGAAGAGGAGTCCCAGCGGAGTGCACTGCCTGTCTCGGCCCCAGTTTCTGAGCCGGGTGACCTAGGGGCCGTGGTGACCGTGCCTGCATCTCAAACTTCTCTCTGATGCTTGTGAGGGTGAAAGGGGTCTCATATACCAGGTAATACCGTGTGCCTTCTCCAGATCAGGTGATCCGGTGGCCTGCGTGATGTTCACTCGCACAGTGACCCCGAGATTAGAAGCAGGACTTTTCGTATTCTTTACAGCAGTGGTTGCAATGAAGGGCAATGCTGCTTCCCCACCTCTACCCCAGGGAACAGCCGGCAATGTCTGGAGACAGTTTTGGTTGTCTGAATGGGGTGGGAGGGGTCTGTGCTATTTGTGGGTTGCAAGTGAAAGGGATAGGAATTTGGATTTATAAGGATCCAGAATCAGTAATCAATGCTGCGGTGATACACAATTTTGGCTCTAGAATGAAATAAGGGAGCTCAAATATGGATTCTGCTATTTACCTCCATCCTAAAGCACAGGCTCTCTCCCCTGGGGCAACTCTGTCTTCCAGGGACATCTGGTGGTGTCGGAGGGTGTTTTCAATCATCACAGCGGGGGAGATGGTTGCTATTGGCATGCAGCAGGTAGAGAAGAGGGATGCCACCAAACATCCTAGGCGCACGGGACGGCGGCCCCCAGGACAGAGAACGATCCACTTGCCCATATCGGTCATGCCAAGGCTGAGAAACCCTGACTTACAACATGCAGTTTGTGTATTTTTTCTATTACCATATTTACTTTGTCTTTCAGCTTTATAAACATCGGGAACGCCTCTGAAGCTACTTCACTGGGGAGGCGATCGGCTAGTGCTTCTTACTAAACCCTTACAGAAAAGCACAGTGTACAGAATGCTATGGAATCACATGAGGTGGGAGGGGGAATGGAGGGAGATGGGGTCCTTAGGTTGTGGAAACTTGAAAGTCTGCCCGTATTCATACTGAGCTGCAACTTGAACATCTTGATTCGCTTTGAGGAAAATATTAAGCATCAAATGTATGGGGTCTGGAGGCTCCCTAGAAAAGAGGGGAAAAGAAGGAGCATGGGTTGGACGCCCAGGCTTAGAACCAGAGGAGAAAGGGTGGAGGAGGAACATGCAGCAGGTGAAGCGGGGCTGGCTGGGAACCAAAGGGAACCAACGGCTCCTGACATTCTGCAGGAGTAACCACATGGTGCTAAGATCTCTAACACCAGGGTGCTAAGTACCAGCTGAAGAAAGTGTGCTGGAGGCAGCTAGGAGCTATCGATAAGGCCTGAGAAACACACAAGGAGGAGGACGATAGGCCTGCTTTTAGAGATTCTATCTATCTATCCATCCATCTATCTATCTATCTAAGACAGAGAGCATGAGCAGAAGGAGCAGAGGGAGAGGGAGAAGTAGATTCCACACTGAGTGCAGAGCCTGATGTGGGGCTCCATCTCAGGACCCTGAGATCACAACCTGAGCCAAAATCAGGAGTCTGACACTCAACCAACTGAGCTACTCAGGCACCTGAGCCCTGCTTTTAGAGAAGGGGTCAATGGGGTCCAGTTTGCAGAAGTTCACTTATTCAGTGTGATGGTCAAGTTTATGTTGACTTGACTTGGACCCAGGGATGCCCAGATATTTGGCCAAAGATTATTCTGAGTGTTCCTATGAGAGAGTTCCGGATGAGATTAACATTTAAATCAAGAGACCGAGTAAAGCAGACTGCTCTCCCTAGTGTGGGTGGGCTTCATCTAACCAGTTGAAGATCTGAATAGACCAAACAGGCAGACCCTCCTGAGAATAAGGGGGAACTCCTGCTGCCTGCCTAAGCTGGGGCAATGGTCTGTCTGGCTTTCAGACTCAGCCTGAAACATCAGCTCTTCCTGGGTCTGAAACCTTCTATTGCTTGGACTAGAAAACACATTGGCTCTCTTGGGTCTCCAGCTTGCTGATTCACCCTGCAGATCTCCAGACTTGTCAGCCTCCGTGATCATGTGAGCCAATTCCTTATGATTCATCTTTCTCTCTGTGTCTGTTTCTCACTCTGTGTATATATCTCCTATTGGTTCTTTTTTTTTTTTAATGATTTTTTATTATATTATGTTAGTCACCATACAGTACATCCCCGGTTTCCGATGTAAGGCTCGATGATTCATTAGTTGTGTATAACACCCAGTGCACCATGCAATACGTGCCCTCCTTACTACCCATCACCGGTCTATCCCATTCCCCCACCCCCCTCCCCTCTGAAGTCCTCAGTTTGTTTCTCATAGTCCATAGTCTCTCATGTTTCATTCCCCCTTCTGATTACCCCCCCTTTCTTTATCCCTTTCTTCCCCTACCGATCATCCTAGTTCTTATGTTCCATAGATGAGAGAAATCATATGATAGTTGTCTTTCTCTGCTTGACTTATTTCACTTAGCATTATCTCCTCCAGTGCTGTCCATGTTGTAGCAAATGTTGAGAACTCGTTCTTTCTGATAGCTGAGTAATATTCCATTGTATATATGGACCACAACTTCTTAATCCAGTCATCTGTTGAAGGGCATCTCGGCTCCTTCCACGATTTAGCTATTGTGGACATTGCTGCTATGAACATTGGGGTGCATATGGCCCTTCTCTTCACTACGTCTGTATCTTTTCTCCTATTGGTTCTGTTTCCCTAGAGAACTCTGACTAACACATTCAGTGATGAGTTCCTACTATGTGCATGGCACTAAGCCCACTTCTATGCATTATGTGAGGGAGAAAATGCCAGGTTTTATACATAGGATGGATAAATGTCTGTGGAAGTTCAGAGGGTGATGGGTGAGACAATTTGCTATATAGGAGGCAATGGACATTCGATACTAAGCTGTGAGAAAGGGAGTCCACATACATTGAGTGTCTATAATATTAGCATTTTAATTCCCCATGAAACTTCAGAAGCTAAACACTATACTTCTCATTCTCTAGACTAAGGGAGTCACACTGAAAAAGGAAGAGCCAGGATTCAAATCCAGACCTGTCGGTTCTAGGACCCATATTCTTTGGGCTCTTGATGCTCCCTGGGCTAATATCAAGATCATCAGGCAGCCTGAAGAGTAGAATCAGCACTCAAAATAGTCTCAACAAGCTCGAATCCTAGTCTACTAAAGGTTGAACTTAAGCCACCCTCCTGGCATCTAGAAAGTAAGAAGTTAACTTTCACATTCTGGATCTAAAAAAATCAAAGGCATATAAAACGGTATGAGAGTCAGTCTTGGCATCTGTAAAATGGGTATTAGATACCCATTTGTGGAGATGTTGTGAGAAATAAATGGTCTAATCTATGGAAAGCATCACCATAGTCTGCTATGACAGAAAATTTGCAACATTTTCGATATTCCCTTCTTTTCACATTGCCATTCTATGCCAACACAGTCTTGTGGAAGGTCATGTGTGCCCCATCCTGCTAAAATTAGTGATAACCTTAGTTTCTTGCAACCACTCTTGATAAACCCAGATTTCTTTCAACTCTGACACTTCTGGTTGGAAATGGTGGGTGGATGGCCAAGTGTTCTTATGCTCACATGTTCCAGAGTGATCCCTAGGAGGGTGAAGATTTACACTTATGATCTTCCCTCCAGTATCACCTAAAATGACACAAACCCTAGAAAAGTCTTAAATCTACACTTTGATCAATTTATTTTTTTAAGGTATGGTGTCTTTAAACCATTGCGATTCACAGAGCAATCAAGAGGAGCTTACTGGATAATGAGGGTCTTAAGAGCTAGACCTTGGAGCCACGTGCCTATTTCTCAAACACTTAAAAGAAGGCAATGTGGATGTCATCTGCATGTGTGCATTTAAGGGGAAAAAGGGGCAGGCGCATTGTAGGTGGAGTTGGGGGCACACACTCCCAACTTAAACATATGGATGTGACAAAGTAATAGCTGATCAGAAACTCCAAGTCAATTCATTTCATCATTAAATGAAGGCTTCATGTCACCAATGGAGCTAGATCCTCTGGAGGTAGTTGATGTCAGAGAACATAAACTCTGGTGGCCAGGGAGGTGGAGCAATGAGTCAGGAAGTCAATAACTAAACTCCCTTCTCAAGGTTATTTAGCAGATGGGAAAGTCTCCATAAAACTCCAATGGTCCCCTCTGGAACCCTCTGACTGGACTGATTTTGACAATGAGTCTTAAGTTCCAGCGGGGGCTATAAAAGAAAGCAATAATGATGACATAAGAGGCTCAACAAGGTTAGTCAAAGACTGAGCCTCGCAAGGGAGGTGGAAGTCTTCTGCCGATGTGCTTTACTGCCCATTGCAGGGAGAAGCAAATGGCTGAGAGAGGCAGAAGGGCTCCGAAAACTCCCAGGGTGACATTTCCCTTTCTAACTCCTCCACTGCCTTCCTTGATAATGAGGGAGTCTTGTTAGGGGTTGAGACTGGAGTAGGCTTGGAGAACTCCATTTGGAGACACCAAAGTGAGATGGGCTTCATTTTCTCTGAGTTCTTTCTCCCGGAGTGAGGTAGAGCGTGGTCCCATTAGGGCAATGCCCATGTATGGCCAAATGAAAGGCCCAGAGCCCTGGCTTCAAAAGAAGAGGTCACCTAGTAGACTAGAAAGAATGTCGTCATAGTCAGACACACTGATAGCGAACTCCGATATCGATTCTTTAATGCCATATCTGGGTCTTGGCGGCCCATTCTGGAAATGTGGGCAATGATACATCCTTTACAATGTCACTTGGTGATTCAATGAAATAATGTAGCGAAAAGACTTAACACTGTACTGGGCACAGCTGAAATGTCCAGAAAATGGTAAATTTCTGACGCTTTGCTTTTCGGATCTAGAGAAACTCCATCACCGAACAGATTTAGAAAAACTGTATCACTTTTCAGATCCAGAGAAACCATATCACTGAACATATATTTATTTTGACTCAGACTTTAGAGACTCCACAAATGGATCTGGGTGTGTCCATTTCTTCCATCTTCAATTCTGTTTTCTGTCTTCCCACCTGCCTTCCCTCTGCCTGTATTCCAACATAAAGTTGGCCCATCTTCTGAAACTGTTTCCTTTCCACTCTGAGATTCCCAAACCAGGCTTTACTTTACCACAACCCCACCCAGATATTTCTGTGATTAGGACCATCCTTTCCACCTCTGTAGTCCTTTGTATGAAGTCTCCTTGGCAAACTTCTACAAGAGGTTGCTCTGCTCAAAGAGATTTAAGCCAGTATTTTCTCAAAAGCACATTTGGTGGAACGTCAGGGATGTCTGTCCTCCCTGATCCTAAATCCATGCAGGCTAGGAGCCAAAATTCAGAATAGAAAGTCTCAGCTGCCATCTTGTGATGGAGAAGAAAAAGTGTACCTCATTTACTGGCACTTTCTAGAGCAAAGAGAACAAAGAACAGACTCATATCTCAATGGATTTTCTCAGGGCAGGAAAAAAGTGCTACGAGCAGTCAGGCTTTGTGGTGCAGTGAGAGGAGAAAGGTCATTCCCTTCAGAACAGACAGGATATGTGAACATACAGAGACAGGTTCAAAAAAGTTCTTTGTGCTTGAAGCAGAGAATGTGTAACAGAAGAGGAGACTGGAGAAGAAGTGTGAATATGTGGAAGAAAGTGGGCCAAGAAAGAGGTAAGAGGACCTTGGGGTGCCTGGGTGGCTCAGTTAGTTAAGTGCCCAACTTTTGATTTCAGCTCAGGTCATGATCTCAGGGTCGTGGGATGGAGCCCCGCATCAGGCTCTGTGCTGAGCGTGGAGCCTGCGTGGGATTCTCTCTCTCTTCCTATCCCTCAATGTCTCCCTCACTCTCTCTCAAAAAAAAAAAAATGCAAGAACACCAGTCAGGAAGTTGTGGTGAACGTTTCCTGTGTCCTTCTGTAGGAGTTCAAAAGGGACATCAAGAACATTTAATTAATTATGACAGGATCAGAGATGAAAAGTCCTCCAAACAGACCCCCTAGAACAGATCCCATTGCTGCAGAACAGGGCTCCCTCAGTCACTCAGAGTCAACCAGAAAGATATCTTGGAACAAGTATTTTGGGCTAAGAGGATGAAATACTCAAGTTCTTACAGTTCTATCTGAAAGGGAAAATTCACCATGAGTTCAAAGCATACCCACATTCAAGATGACAATCCAACAGTGAATGTTCAGGGACATTAACAGGAGGAGCGACAAGGCACATAGCGAAGGAGTTAACATTTGAAGTGAAAAGGATTGAGGATTATATGGAAAAGTTGAAATGCATTCAAGAAAGCAATAAAGACTAGTGAACCAGAAACTCCCTGCTCACTTATGATAAAATATCTAGTTAATACCAAATAAAAGATTCAAATAGACTTGTTATGGTTCTTTAGAAAGTCTCTCTAAAATAATGCCAATATTCCCGTTGTTTTTTTTTTTTTTAATCATTTTCACAAATAGAGTGTTGCCTTTAGGAAGGAAGATTGGCTATGGGGAGTAAGCAGCTTAGTTTGAAGGAAAAAGATAGGAGAATAACATCATTTCTGAACTTGGAATTGTTCTTAGACACTGTTTCAAGAATCCTGCCTTGCAAACAAGATCTACCATTTATTTTGTATAGGGGTGCATGGGCTTTGATCACACGCATTCACCCTGAACACAAAAAATGCATGCTTGGTTTAGGGGAAGTGGTGGGAAATCAAATTGCCAATTTCAGTCAAGGGTGAATGATGCTCTAAAAAAGAAAACATTTGGTATTTTAAGAGCACAGAGGAGGGGATGCTCAGTGGTTGGGAAAATGAGGACATCACAGAGGAGGTGACATTTGAGTTCGTTCTTGAAGAATCAATAGGAGCTCACCACCTTAGTTAATGCCTTCTGATTGGAAAGTGCAGGTCTGCCCCACTGCAGAGGACCACCAGAAAGTCTCAGTGAGGTGGGTTTTTAGGAGAGTGGGTTTTATAGGAGAGCGAATGCGGTTGGACCAAAGACCAGGCGTTTATCAAATTGCAGACCAAAGGGTCTTTAACTTCTCTCTTGATGTGTGAATTAACCAATGTTGCTTATGAGAAAAATACAGGTCTGAAAAGGGATCTGATACCAGTATTAAGGCACAGTATTAATGGAGATGGTTTTTACATCAAAAGTTTGCTGCAAACCCAACAGATTTTTACTTTCTAAGGTTGTCCGAGAACAGTAGCAGTGTGGAAAAGGAAGGGGGATAGAGACTCCATTAACGAACACTTTCCTTTCATGTCATAGATGGTAATCTAAAAAAAACAAAAGAAAACTACCCTTGACTAAGTGGTTTAGGGGAATGTATAACAATTTGTTTTACAAAACAAAAAGTAAGCAATGGAACGATATGTCTTTCTTTCACCTGAATTATTATTATTTTTTTTTTACATAAGAAGGAGAGAAGGAAGAGCAAGAAAAATAGCATCTACCCAACCCACTCTTTCTACTATTATTATTTCCTAATGGTGAGTCTTGCTAGAACCATAACGAAGCTCTGAAAGAAATAAAAACTTATGATCAGAACGAGCATTATAGACATTTATGTAAAACTGGAAGTGAATAGTATTTTCCCATCTGTTACTAATTCATAACAGGATTCTCTCTGGTATTGTGACTGAAGTACATTTTTATAATTCATTTCTTGGCTTCAACTGTCGGGGAGTTCTCGTCTTTGTTAATTTCACAACATCAGATGTTCATGAGGAAGTTACCATTATGACTCAGAGTCAACATGTTATCAATTCCAAGAGGAGACGAGGTAGCCAGATAAAGTGGTGAACCGCCGGGTTTAAAATAGAGCTGTATTTCTAAACATTCTATGCTCCAGGAAAGAACTGGGGAAATGAGGACATGGCTCAGGGGCTGGATTTGAGGATCCCATATGCGTGATTACAGTACACCAGGCCAGCCTGTGATCCAACAGCCCTGTTTGTGCTTGTGCCTCCAGTGATGCCAAAACCCATTAGATGCCCATTAGCAAAGGTGAACAGTTGACGGAAAAAGGAGTGATATGCTGCCTCGGTAGTGGGGAGAGAGAGACCGAGACAGACAGAGAGAAACTGGGGGGGAGCACTAGGCTTAGGCAATCCCACACTTTGACATGCTAGTCTAAAAAAAATTTATCACTGAAAGTGAAGGGAAACCACTGTTTCTTAATGACAATTACCACAATCACTGTTTCCAGGAACCAAAAAATGTAAATGCAAAATAGCATTTGAAACCATCAACTCCTTGGCTGGCATTTGTGAGACACACAGAGCCAGACAAAATGATACTGAACCCGGTCAAGATTTATTGCGTTTTAGTCCGGTGCACGGAATTTTTACTAAAGTAAATGTCCTTTCTGTTTCTCCCCCATCATAATATCACTCAGTATGTTATTTTACAAGTCGTGTATGCTGCTAAGTAGAAGCTACAGGGTTTTGTTTTTTTTTACTATGAAAATAATATTTATTTGGTTATTTCATATACCAACACAGTCTGCTACAACAAAGCATATGGGGAAACATTTATGACATTTCCCAGAACAAGAACCTTGTGTTATTGAACTGAGTTCATTTCTTTGACGCTTCCTAGTCTTTTTTTTTTTCCCCTGTAGAATCATATTACTGAACTTTAGAGGGGCTAGCAGATATAAGGAATTAGTACAATACTTTAGAAAAACAAAATACTTTCAAAATGAATCACACTTAAAATGTTTCTATGGTCTGACATAGTCCAAATGCAGGAATTCCTCCTAAGGAAATAACCCTGATTTTAAGAAACTGTTTCATACTCAATGTTATTGACCACCATGCTATTTACCATAGTAAAAATTTCAACACCCTCTCAATGGATCGCCAAGGTCATGAAAATTGTGGAATACCAATTCACTGGGGGCAAACTGCTGCCATTTATTTTAAACTTGATTTTTTTGTGTGAATATTATGCAAAAGCATGGCAAGAAAGATGATTAGGCTAGTTAGGCACAGACCCTAGGACTGGTCTCTTGCCAGCTCAGAGCTCTCCATGGTTACTTACACTGAAAGTAGAAAGAAAACAAGTGGACAAATAAACCAAACCAAAAAATATTCTCCATGACGATTTCTGGACCTAATCCTACTTTCTCTGAGTTCAACCTTTGAAGCTGTCTGAACAAAATGATAACAAAAATATTAAGAGTAACAGTAAAAGTTACCTTAAAGTTTGCTCTATAATAAACCTATAATATCGGTACCGTTCTTGTTCTGTGGATGAGAACACGGAAGGCTGGGAATACTCGATCACCTTTCTAAGTTCTGACAGCTACCGAGTGGTGGATGGAGCATGTGGATTTAGGCTGGTTTGATGCCAAGTCTATGTTATTGTGCAGACCACATTTGTGTCTCCTTAGAGAAAGTTGGAGAAAGGAAGACTACAAAATATGAAGAGAGGCAACCAAGAGGTATGGAACTGTGAACATTGAAAATAGAAATTAAGGCCATAATGAGCTCTGAGATAATCAGATACTCTTTGGAGAGGGGAAGAATTGATGAGAAATTTTAATCAGACTTTCTATATGCACATCTTTTATTAGTCTTTGCTGCATTATCTCCATTGACAACAAAAAGACACAAATAATAAAAATGTCCATCCATAGGGGGATGAGGGACTCAATGATGTTCCATCACCGTGATAGGATATTTTGCAGATATTAAAAATTATCATTATGAAAACTGGGTGGAAATATGTAAAATGTTTTTGATCAACTATGAAATGAACAAAGCAGAACACAAAATGACCTGGGCAATATTAATGCCATTCTGTAAAACTCTGGGTCTATGTTCTTGGACTAGGTTAGGGCATATAGAAATGAAAATAATTGCATTGTGGATCATATTTCTGTATTGAAATATAATTGGTCTATTATATCTTCCTTTCAATAATAGATATAAACACACACATATATTTTAGGCATCATGTGCTTCACATCTTTGCTCATTTTAATATATAGAGCTCAACCAGATAAAAGAATAAATTCCATGCATCCATGCAAATGTAATAGAATAATGAACCCATTGTATCCATTATATAGCTTCAAAAATTATTAACTTTTTTTGTACAAACCATTTGTATTACTACAAAACCAATATGAGGTTTGGGAGAAACTAACACTAGAGATCATCACCAAACCTGGGGCGAAGTCTCACGTTAGAAGTTGAAAATCTGTTGACTGACTCATTTTAAAACCTGTCACTCATCTTGGTCTTATATATGAGCCAAGCACTGCGCCCATCTCTTTTTAAGAGATAGGTGTTAAGGGTTGACTCCGAAGAAAATGGAAGTGTGGAAATAGAAAAATGCTAAGAATCCTGTGTCTCATTATCAGACAGAGATAATTAAGTGCAACATGAACCAGGGAAAATGCTGTCCACCACCACGACTGCATGGCACCGCCAGAGGCTGAACCAACATGACAGGTTAGAACCACAAGTAAGATTAAATTTCACCAAAAGGCATAGCCATCCCAGGACCTGGCAAATAAATGTGATTCAGTCACACTGACACTTCTGAGATGTAGAAAGAAGAATCAGTTAGAACAACAGAAGATATTTCAGGGACTAGGGTTAAATACTCCTAGGAATAGCAAGGAAAGCTTATTAATAAATTGATCTATTATTATATTATTATCTAGTATATCTATTATCTCTCTATATCTATATATTATCATCTATCTATATCTATTATCTATTAATTATATGATCTATTATTTATTAATTCATCTATTCATCCATCCATCCACCCATCCATCCATCTATCCATCCATCTACCTATACACTCACCTATCCAGCCAGCCAGCAAGCCAGCCAGCCAGCCAGCAAGCCAATAAATCATAATTTTGCAGGAATTGAAAGACCTTCAGAATTTTTGAAACATACAGACTGAAGGAATATTGACGAAGAGTTAGAAAATTTACACTTTATCCTCAGCATGATGGGAAACCACTGAAGAATTATGAGCAGCCAAGTGACAAGAAGAGATTTCCCTTTAGGAGCAAGTAGGTAGTAATTGGCATATGGTCACAAAAGGACTAGAGACTTTGATTTCCTGGAAAGGCAAGTAGAAAAGGGGAGTGTCCGAGTTGTCTGACCAAGCCTGAAGAGAGACGTTCTAGCAGATTTTCTATAAGACACCATCATACCCCTCCAAGGTATATCTGGTTAAGAACCAAGAAGGTAAAATGTCAACAAGTGTTTTTGAAGGTGGACCCAACCCATCTAATTTCAACTCTGCATACTTCCTTTAGGCTTCAGAGAAAAGTGTAGAAGATTCACTGCCAAGTCTCTTTCCTCACCACTCACCAAACTCTCCTAGCAGTACCCAAAACTATGACAGCCAAATATCATCTATGTTAAATTACTTTTTCACTAGTAGTTGATTTATAGTTGATTAGGTAATTAAATCAAATACAAGTGGGTGAAAGTAAATCTATTTTTATCATCCCTGTAAATTAAAAGTTCCGCATCATAAAAAATCATGACCATCTTGAAAATGACTAGTCAAGTGCCTTTTAGAGGCAAGCAGGATTTATTGTCAATTAACGTATTGAACTGTATAGTCAGCATAACCCTGTGCTCAAGACTTTTAAAATTATTGGCTTCCGCTTCTGAGCTGCTCCCTATCATGGTAATGAAATGTATCTAGCTATTCTCATATTGAACGATTCCGTAGGTTGGGTTTATATCTCACTATAACAACATTCCATTTTATTATTATCTCCAATCCCCTGTAATGAATACAAATACGTTCCTTTTTTCCATCACGAGTTTATCAATTTTCATTGATTTGCCTATAATGAATACAGTCAGAAAAAGAAAGGCAGACAGATCATATCCATTAAAGTGTCTTTAGTTTCAAAAGTTTGTCTGTGGCATTGTTTAATTAAAAAAAAAAAAAGAAAGTCATCAGGAAACTAATTAAAAAGAGACATTACTTTCAGGCCTGAAACAAGAATTCAATAATTATTGCATAAAGAGGCTTGAGAGCTATGGCACTTATAGAAATTTGGCATTTGTATCTAGCCCACCTGAAAAAATAGAACGATTAGTTCTTATCATATGGATAATCCTAAACTATCTAATTATAATGTTCTACACTTTTCTAAGTTAATAAAGGTCAAATGGAACTGTAAAAGCTAAAACGCATTTATGACAAGTTCAATCTTTATGACTCAGTGTTTTTGGCAGAATATATGCACTCTTGCTTTTGGGCAAAGCTCTATGAACCCACACTGGCTGTATGACATTGAGAAATTCATGTGTGTTTCTAGCTGTACAGGGCTTCATCTGTAACATGGTTTTTCTGAGGCCTTTTCCAGAAAAAAATGGCTTCCTATTCTAGGTAGTACTGAATCAAGCATGCAATAAAGCCATTGGCTTTCCCAAAGCCATATTGCTAATGGAAGCCAAGCCCAATATTGGACTCCAAGCCAAGGGCTTTCTCCAACTCTGCAAGGCAACGAGCGTCCTCTTGCAAGAGTGAGAACATAGATCCCCAGCTTCTGTAGTGTTTTCAAAACTATTTAACTGTTATTATAATCAAAATCCAAACCACCATATCTTCAGTGACATTCATGGCCCTATAGTCATTGTCTCTATTTGGGCTTAGTGCTTATATCCCTACATGAGGGTATCATTCAGTATAAAATCAATTCAGTAACATCTTAGAATTCTGAAGGAGAAAAATTTGTGAAACAGCTAAGTATTCCAGATTGCCTTCTTGCTCACCGACTATTTGGAGCTCACAGATGTACCTTGGTGAATAAAATCTGAGACTTCTCATTTTGCCCTGAAAAAGATGCTGAAGGTGTATCTAGTCCTGATGTCCAAACTTTTTTCATGGGCTAGAGAGTTTCCCTTTCAGAAAGCTACTAGTTCCTTAAGCTTCTCTCCTTAGAGCTTAAGATACAGAAACTGCCTTGTTTAGGGACAACCATGACATTTGTCACCAAATGGAGACATAAGGTACGAGGTAAGAACTGGGACTATCTTGGGGCCCCTGGGGTGGCTCAGTCGGTTGAGCGTGTGACTCTTGATTTCAGCTCAGGTCATGATCTATCTCAGAGTCATGAGATCGAGCCCCACGTCAGGCTCTGCATTTAGCGCGGAGTCTGTTTGAGATTCTCTCTCTCTGTTCCTCTTCTCCTTCCCCTGCTCACATGTTCTCTCTCTCTCTTAAATAAATAAAGTCTTTAAAAAAAACCTGGGACTATCTCAGACAAAAAGAGGTATGTGTTTACTGTTCCTAGTACTCCCCACATATTCTGCCCTTAACCCATAGCCAGCACCTAATCAACTTTGCTGAAAGAATGAGCTTTAATTTTTATTCTGCTAGAACGTTATAGTCAAAGAATGGTCCAAGGAACATCAGCAACACCTGGGAGCTTGTTAGAAATTCAGAATCTCACACCCCACCCCGGATTGATTGAATCGGAATCTGAATTTTAACCAGACCCCCAGGAAATTATTTTGCATATTAGAATTGAGAAGAACCAAGGTTTGGCATTTTGTGGTTGGCAGGGACTCACAGTAATTCTGTCATCTTCCTGCCCAGCAGAATCAACGGAGCAGTTTTGAAAAAAAATACAGATTCACTGTTCCTTATGACCAGGAATGGAACCTAGAGACACTATCAAGCACGCAAGCAAGGGTGTACGTTCAAAAATGTTCACTGCAACACTGGAAAGGTGAGAATTTGTCAGCATCTTAATGTCCATCAATGACAGAGTGGTCGAGTAAGTTGTGGTAAATTCAAACACTGGGATATCACACAATGGGGAAAACAAAGGGACTGGTGCTCCATTCATCAATATGGTTACAACCCAAAGTATCAACTGAGAGAGCAAAGAAAATTGCAGAAGAGAATGTAGAGTTAAATAATGTATATGGTACATATGCAAAATGATACTATACATTACCTGTGGACATGCCTGTGGGTAGTAACAGTGTGTAAACATAGATGGGAAAAGTAAACATGAACTTTAGGATAAAGGTTACTTGCCTCTGGGGAGAGTAAAAGTTGCAGAGATGGGTATGGCAGGGACTTTATACATGTCCATGATGTGACTATTTTTTAAAAAAGATTTTATTTATTTGAGAGAGACAGAGAGAGCGCATAAGCTGGGGGTAGGGGCAGAGGCAGAGGAAGAAGCAGACTCCCTGCTGAGCGGGATGCCCAATGCAGGGCTTGATCCCAAGACCCTGAGATCATGACCTGAGCCTAAGGTAGACGCTTAATCAATTGAGCCACCCAGGTGTCCCATGACAAGCTTATTTTTAAACTTGGTGGTAAACGCATGAATGCTTGTTTTGTTTTCTGTGAGTTTTGCCTGGTTGCAATATTTCACAGTAATAACTAGAATCCAGATTACTGGGTCCTACTCCACAATTATCCCACTAGGATCCCCAAGAACAAGGCCCAGGAATCAGCATAAGCACACAAGGTGATTCTTACGAGTAACCAGATTTGAGATTCCCTGGTGTAGATGATCACCAAGATGATTTGAGAAGAACAAACAAAAACAATCATGGATGTATGATAGGGTGTACTACCCGGAACCCTTTCAGAGGTAGTCGGCTACCATGAAAAAGCATGGATTTTGTATTCTGATGAGAATGGACTTTGATTTCAGTGTGGCAGGGCATGCAGGTAGGACCAGATGACTCTAAACCCTACTTTCCTCACTACCAACTGAAATCGTTTTAAGGATGAAATGAAAAAAAAAAAAATCCTGGCATAGGAAGCAGTCCACAAATGGCTATTATTTCTATATTGAAAAATACCAAAACTAAGTGTTTATTGATGGAAATGGAATCACCCCATTATGAAGCATTCATTTACAGGATGTCTTCCATGTGCCAGAGACATCGTACATAAAAGAGTTTTGGCCTCTGTTCTCAAAGAGTTAACAGTTGGCTGGGGAAGACAGACACCGTCTGGGGAGTACTGTAGTTTTGACTAGTCCCACATCTTTGCGTCTCCTATATGATTCCTGAGGGGCTTCCAATCATGGTATTCTGTTCCCTGACCTCATGGGCTGGCACGTGACCGACACTAGCCAAGTGCCCATCCTCCTCTCTAATTAGCATAAGAAGTGGGCATGTGATTTTCACTGGCCAATCAGAGATCTTCCCTGAAGTTTTTCTCCATGGATTCTAGAAGAGAAAAGTAATCTTTCCTCTAGGCTCTCAATGAGAGTATTGTAAGCCTTAGCTGCTTTTGGCTATGTTTCTCTGCTTCCCAGTCACATGGAAAAAGCCATTGGAACAGGGAGTGAGACCCTTAAAGGTAATGAATCATCTGATGCCTTGGATCCATTTCCATTCTTCTCAGTTATAGGAATCAATAAATCCTCTTTCTTTACTTAAATACACAGAGGTTAGATTTCTCAGTTGTTACCAGCCAACATTATCTTGATGAAAACATACCCTAAGATAACCTCTCGCATAGCATCATTTATTTGACTTCTGATTAAAATGTCAGTTATCATTAATTTGCAAAAGCATATGACAGAATTCTAATGGTCTTTGTGTTCAATAGTTCCAAAGTAGTTCTCCTCATCCTTCCTTATTCGATTACATAATCTAAGAATTTTGTCCCTGTACCACTTAGGAGTTGCACTGGGCTACTAGGAGTAGAGACTGATTTATAGTGGCTGGAATCAAACACAAAGATTTACTCATTAACATGAGTGGTCTGAAGATAGATAGTTCAGGGACTCTTAGTGGCTCCACAGGGTCAGCTGGGACATAGAGTACCTTTTATGTTTCTCTTTTATTAACCCTTACACTGATTTTCAGCTGCAAATTCTCCTCATAGTCTAAGAGGGCTGCTGGGGTTCCAGCCATTGCATCCCTATTATAAGAAGCCAAAAGGGGGTTGGGTGGAGATGACCAAAAAAAAAAAAAAAAAAAAAAAAGGAATTAACTCCAAGCCAAGGCAGTCCTTAGTAGTAGCCTTTTTCAAAATCACAAACAACACTTCCACTTATATCTCATTGACTAGAACTACAAATGAGGCTGAAAAATGTAGTGTTCAAACTTGACAGAACAATACTCTGAATAAAATCACTTTTTGCTATTCAGTAACAAAGGGAGAAAGATATAAAGCAGATAGCTAAGAGTGGCTGTCAATCTCTCCAAGTCACTGAGGACCCTCTTCACCTTGGGATACCCAACCTGAGCCAAACCACACCATCATATTCTCAACCTTGAGTTAAAAGGAAGCTTAGAGCAATTATTCCCCCCTACACACAGAATAAATGGAGGGGGGTTTAACTGGGACTGTGGGTGCAGAGAGGAATGGCCCTTGGTGTGGGGTGGCGGGGAGGGGTCAGGGAATGCTGTCCCAGGGAGGGCACATCTAAGCTCAATCTTAAAGGAGGAATCTAGAGTGGAGGACATTTCTGGTCCAGAGGCAACAAAGTATGTAAGGAGAAGTAAATGAAACCAAGTTTCAGAGCACCTTTCGTAAATGATCCCCTTCAGAGACCATGGCCCTAGAGCAGAGTTGGCAATTTTTTTTTAATGTAAAAGTGCCAGATAGCAGCTATTTTAGACTTTGTAGTTATATGTTCTCCATTGCAAGTATTCAATTCTGTCTCCTTGTGATGAGGAAGCAGCCATAGACAAGAGGCAAACACTTTTGACTGTACCCCACTAAAAGTTCATTTACAGAAACAGCAGCCAGCCTCAAGGCCTGGTTTCCCAATGGCTGAATTATCTTTCCATTTTCCTTATAGAAAATGACATCGCAAAATTTGGGGCATACAAAGAAGCAACTAATAAGTACAAACACAAAAAAATGTAGCAATGTCATATTATGGATTATGGGCCTTTGCCAAAAAATTATAGAGAAGAATTATTTTCCTGGATATTTGAAAACTTTGTGGTGTTTTTCAGCATTTTAAAATCTGTAGTTTGTTATCTTTTTATTTGAACTATGTGTTCACATGAATCCCTAAATCTTTATTAGTACTCTTTTTTTTTTTCTTTCTTAAAGAGGGCCTCTAAAACTGTATAAGCTCTCAGCCCTGCAAAAGTCAGACCCAATCCTGCCCAGAGGCAGAGGAAAATTGCTCACTGGGGGAATTGCAAGTAATTTGGTATTGGTCACATGAAATAGTGAAGTGATGAGAATCCCAGTCTCACCACCTGGGTTGAAATCCTGGTGTTACTTGGCTAAAAGAAGTATCCCAGGCTCTGTTTTTCACCTGTGCGACGGAAGTAAGCATTTTCCCAGCTTTGTGGGGTTTTGGGGAGGTGAGGTGAGATGATTCACACGCAAGGCTACATGCAGTGTGTGGTACGGTAAAGATGCAGTCACACCCGTGGTCAGGATGAGGATGGTGTGTTGCACAGGGAGGCATGTGGCTGGGGGCAGGTCGTGCAGACGGGGCCAGATTCAGAGGGCCATGTACACAACCAAAGGAACTGGAATCCATCCCGGAGACAATGGGCAATACAGGAGCTTCAGCCCCAAACTGGCCTGATGAGATTTTCATGAGTTCCCGGAGCTGTGAATCACGGCTCTAAGAAAGGAGGCAAAGTGGGCCCCAGCTCGGTCAATACCTGCTGTGTTAGCAAAGTTGGAGGTCTACTTTTTGAAATCCCTCCCGGGGAAATCTGTTGAGTTATATCACCTGGCATCAGGGCCCATAGCAGAAGGAAATGAAATGCATCAGCGAAGGCCTGGACGTGTCCTACAGGACCGGTGTAATTAAAGCTATCTATCCACGTAGCTGGTGTTGGAAGGTAGATGTGCAGTTTGTATCAAAGAATGGTGTCAGGGCCCGGTTCCTGGGTGTTCGTCAGCACCTCGCATAGGGCCGTCCATCCCAGCAGTGACAGGGCAGGCGACTTCAAGTACATGCTGCTGGGGATCTCCAATCCTTTACTCAAAGCGCGGTTACTTTGTGATGGAGGCAAGGTCAGGCAATGTTATCAGGAAATGTCCAGACACAGGCGTGCTTTGGGGCATGCAACTACCTGACCACAGGGGGCCTCGTCCAGACTGGACAAGCAATATTCTCTTATTCTCTCCTGGTACTTCAGATATCTTCCCTTTGCAGCTTTTAACACAATTGTAGTCATAACAATAATAATAAACCTTTTGGGTAATACTTTGTTAAATATCAGGCTATCACCCTAAGCAATTAGCTCCGTGATGGTAGGGAATATTTCTGCTTAATTCACTTCTGTATCACCAGTAGCTGGCGCTGTGAAGGCATATAGAGACTTGATGATATGTGTTGTATAAATAACTCAATAATTTAGGTGGGGTCCTCCTGGCAGGCTTAGGGAGTCAGGTGAAATAGGCATTTTACCCATTGAGATGTCTCATGAACCTGTATTAACCTTGTTCATGATTTGCTTCTTTACTTGCTCATTCACTTCCAGTTTTAAGAAGCTTTATTGAGATATAATTCATATACGAAGCAACACAGCCATTCGAGATGTATGACTCAATGGTTTTTAGTACATCTGCAGAGTGGTACATCTATCACTACGATCTATTTTTAGAATGTTTTCATTTCTCGAAAGGAAACTTCACAGCCCTTAGCTCTCCCCCCACACTCTTGTCCCAGCCCCCCATCCTCCCCAGCCCCAGAAACCCAACCATCTCCTTTCTCTATCTATGGATTTCCCTATTCTGGACATTTCATGCAAATGAATTTGTAAAATCTGTGGTCCTTTGCGACTGGCTTTTTTCACTCAGCATGATGATTTCAAGGTTCATCCATACTGCACTGTGTTTCGGTACTTCATTTCTTTCTATGGCCAAAAAACATTCCACTGTATGGATATGCCACGTTTTATTTATCCATTCCTCAGTTGATGGACATTGGGCTGTCTCCATGTTGGAGCTTTTATGAAACTCATGCATTCTTCAACACCGATTGGCACCTACAGTTTGCTGAGCACCCTTGTAGGGTCCTTATGTGAAGATAAGTGAAAGCCGGTCTCTGTTGAGTAGAACATTGCAGCATCTGGGGACAGAGGGTCATAGTTAAGCTCTAGCTATCTTGAGAAGAGCTAAAGACATTTCTTTAGCCCAGAAATCCAGAGGAAAGAACAAGTATGTTTGCAACTGAGGGGATGGAGTCAGCAATTGAAGCTGGAAAAGCATGAGTTTAGTGGAAGAACTGAGGAGGTTGCCCAAGGCAGATGGAACACAGCAAGCAGACGTGTCCCCCATGGACACACGCTGTGTTCAGGACACAGTGAGTAGGTTAGGGTGGCTGGTGGTTAGGGCTCAAGGTGGGGAGATGGGAGGCGAGGCTGACAGGAGCTTCTCTATGCTGGGATTTGTAGGATGAACACTGAAAAGCAAGTCTTTCTCTCCCCACTACCCCACTGGATCCCATCAGCCAGGCCCTTCCTCTGAGACACTAAGCAACAAATATTTACTGAGCACTTATGATGTCTAGATACCAGGAGCAAAATAGGGACAAAGACAAAGAATCTTCGTACTCATGTAGGTCACATTTTAGTGTGGAAAGGAAGATGATCCATAAGTGAAGAAGTGTATCATATATTTTCCTGTCACTTTTTTTTCCTTCAACATATAAAGGACTATCCTATTTATGCTGCTCTAGAACTTGCATTTTTATTTTTCACTTAAAAAGATATCTTGGCAAATTGATCCATAGAAGAACTTAAGCATTCACCTTATGTTTTTTTTTTTTTTTTAAACCACAAGGCATTCCTGCTGGAGTCAGCATAATTTATTTAAATAGCATCAGCTAATGATCATTTAGGTTTTTTCCAATCTTTATGGTGAACAGTGTTGTCATGGATATACTTAACTAGGATACCCAAAGGTAAATTAGCAGAACTGGAATTTCAGAGTAAAGAGTATGTGCATTTTTTAGCGGTAGATATTTACAGACTGTTCTTGGGAGGGGCTGTGGTGTGTCTTTCTTTTCTTTTCTTTTTTTCTTTTCTTTTCTTTCTCTTTCTTTCTTCTTTCTTTCCCTCCCCTCCCTCCCTCCCTCCCTCCCTCCCTTCCTTCCTTCCCTCCCTCCCTCCCTCCCTCCGATTTTATTTATTTATTTGACAGAGAGAGAGAGATAGCCAGAGAGAGAGGGAACACAAGCAGGGGGAGTGGGAGAGGAAGAAGCAGGCTCCCAGCAGAGCAGGGAGCCCAATGCGGGGCTCAATCCCAGGATCCTGGGATCACGCCCTGAGCCGAAGACAGACGCTTAACGACTGAGCCACCCAGGCACCCCATGTGGTGTGTCTTTCCTTCCGTGAATGAAGTACAAGAGCACCTGCATATTATGTTGCCACCCTTTCCAGGGACAGCAGCCTGCCCAAGGATACATTTTGGAAATATTACAGAGAAGGTGGTTTGTCTCAGAGGGGTAGGTGTGGGGTGGGAGAGACTAAGCCAGAGAAACACCAGTTGGCAGTTACCCAGGGTGAGAGATGATGTGTTGTAGGCAGAGGTCTGGGTCTGAATTTAGGCAACAGAACTGAGCCACATTGCCTGTGGAAATGAGGGAATGGAAAGTTTCATGCATGAACGGAGAGGTAGAAGGACCTGGAACAACATCTGCATCTGAAAGACAGGAAACAGGCCTTGAGAGAGGGATTGACTCTTGACTCTCAGAAGCCAGCACCACGCCTTCCAAAGGCATGGACTTCAGATCTGCTAGGAGAGCTGACCTTGAATGACTCAGAGGAAAGCCTGAAGAGACAAAACTCCCAAATTATCCACGTGGGAAATCGTGCTTGCTTTTGGAAAGAAGCCCTGGACAGAGCTTCCCGTCTCAGGGAGCATATGGAACGAGGCGTTCTCTCTGAAGAGGAGAGAGTGTGGTACAGAGCTGCCAGGGAGCCAGACGGCAATCTTGAAAGTCCTCTGTGTTTCCATCACTGCCACAAAATGCTCCTTCATCGGAGAGGTTCCCAAGTAAAATCTCAGCACATTCCCTTCTGGGTTCTGGGACTCAGTCTGGAGACACAGACAAGAAATTCGAGATCCTAACAAATTCCACAGCTTGAAATGTAGACCCAAATATCCATTTGTAGTTCTGATAAACAACATTCTATTAGGTCAACCTCCCGCCAGGAAAAATGAAAAATACTGTATTATACTAAAAGGCACTTGGTAGTTATCAGAGAAGCTATGACCTGATGGGGACCAGGTCCTAAAGGCAAGTGAAACTTACTGAGGTCAGTCCAGGAAGTTTGAGAATCTGAGCAGGAAGTATCTGCTAAGAGTGAGAGAAGTTGACAAGAACTTTTGTTAGTTTCCTGGGGTTGGGGGCCCAAACAGAAAAGCAAATATGAAGTTCAGAATTACCCAGACAACCAGGATAGTAGTGGAAAAGATCCCAGAAAGAAAATAAGTATATGAATGGAGCTGGATAGTCTAAGCTAGTTTTCCTCTTGAATTATTTGTTGATTTGTAAGGGGGTGACAGGATGAGAGGCAGAAACATGGGGCAGAAAGTCATGGGTGGGAGGCTCAGAAGCTAGCCAAAAGTTCAGAAAATATAGGGACTGGTGTTCAGGATTCATCAGAGTGGAGAAGCTCTAGTAAACATGGCAGACATTTCACTGGGCAGTGGAAGGATTATACCCCAGGAGTCAAGCTGACATGAAATAGAAATGTCTCTTATGGCTCAAATATACTTTGACACATCTTGATTACTGATTGCATTTTGATGATCTGCTCCTACTTGAACTTCCTGCTGGAAGCTAAATAAATACTTCCAGGAGAAAGACAACAGCATCCAGACCCTCTACAATGTTTAAAATATATGTTATATGGCATTCATCTAAAAATTACTGATGAGACCAACAGAAAAAATAAACAATAGAAATAGAACCAGAAGTGATCCATGTTTTGCATAGTACATCAAACATGGACTGAAAAGCAACCATAGTTACTTATTCAAGAAATGTAGAAAGAAAGTAAGATAGAAAATGTAGAAAGATAGCAAATAGAGAGAAACTAAGACAGAAAAAATGTAATTAACTTTCCAGTAAAGTGTAACTCACAATGTAGTCACATACACAGAGAGTATTAATGAATTGGAAGATAAATCAGTAGAAAGTATTCAGACAGAAGTTCAAAGAGAAAAAGGATGAGTAAAAATCATGAGTGGCATATGGAATACAGTGTTCTGATGTCACACACACGTAACTGGGATACCATAATTGGATGACAGACAGAAGGGGACTGAAGCAATATGTGAAGAAACAAGAACTGTTGATTTTCTAAAACTGATGAAAGACATCAACCCACAGATTCAAGAAGCATTACAAACTCAAGTAAGATTCACACACAGAAACACACACTGGATGACCTTTCCGTAAAACTTTTGAAAACCAAAGACAAAACTGTAAAAGCAAACAAAGCAAACAAAAACATTATCTTCAAAGAAATAACAATAAATATGACAGCTGGTTTTCAGAAAGAGATGGAAGCCAGAATACAAATACTGAATAAAAGTAATTGTCAACCTAGAATTCTATACAGCAAATATACATTCTAAAAGTGAAGGTAAAATAAGGGCATTTCCAGGAAAACAAACCCCAAGATAATTTGTAAAAGACATACACTAAAAAAAACACTTAAAAAGTTCTTCAGGGTCAGGAAAGATCATTTCTAGATGAAAGCATGGAAGTGCAAAAGGGAATGAAAACCAGTGAAAACATTTGAATATATTTGAACAGATATACATATAAAATGTGTATCTATTGACTATGAAGAATGACAGTATTGTTTTAGGTGATTGAAAATACATGTTGGAATACGTAACAACTATATAAGAAAAGGGAGAGGGAATAAATGGAGCTAAAGTATACTAAAGTTCTAATATCAGGAAAGGAGTGAAAACAGTATCTCACTCTTGACTATGGGCAAAGACACATGCTGTAATCTCCAGATATTATAAGAATAATAAAAGTATGCAAAACTATTTTATCAGTAGAAGGGGATGTGATGTAACAAAAGTACTCTGATAGAAGTCAAGTAGAAGAGAGAAAAGGGACACAATAAATGGGACAGAGAAAACAGTACAGTGGCAAAGTTACATCTAAACATATCATATATTATATTAAATATAAATAGATGAATTAATCAAATTAAAAGACAAAGATGGTCAGAATCGAATATAGACAGATATAGATATGTAGATATAGTCTTCTTACAAAAATACTCCTCAGATGTGAAGATAAATTGATGTTAGAAATCAGGGCATGGCAAGGATGTGCCAGGCAAGTACTATCCACAAGAAAGCCAATATGGCTTTGCTAATACAAATGTGGACCCAAGGGAGATTGTAGCTGGGCACAGTGGATGTTGTCAGCCCAGGGGAATCTGAGATTTATTCAACACATGGTTGCTACATATCTACTGTGGGACAAGGAAGAAGCACAGCTGTCAGGAATTTCAATCATCAGGGAAATGAGCTAGGGAGATGTTTAAAATAGGGAGGGGCTTGTGACTACCCATCTCAACCACATGAGACAGACTGGACCGGACTTCTTTTCAGGGCAGAAGTTCTTTTATTTATTTATTTTTCTTTGTAAAGTTCTTTTAAAATTAATTAATTATTTATTTAATTTTGTTAAGATTTTATTTATTTATTTGACAGAGAGAGAGAGAGAGAGAGCGCACAACCAGAGGGAGCTGCAGAAGAAGAGCGAGAAGCATATTCCCCACTGAGCAGGAGCCTGATGCAGGGCTGGATACCAGGACCTGAGCCGAAGGCAGGCATTTAACTGACTGAGCCACGCAGGCGCCTCTGTAAAGTTCTTTTAAAAAAACCTAAGAAAGATTCAGATTAATAAATTGGAACAAATGGGTGAATAAAAAAAGTGCCTTTTCTTGTACTTGTATTTTTAATAGGATAATCCTCTTTTTAAAGGTTTGAGAGGGAGAGAGAGAGATAGGCGGGGAAGGCCAGAGAGAGAGAAACTCTAGCAGACTCTGCACTCAGCACAGAGCCTGATGTGGGGCTCAGTCTCACGACCCTGAGATTACGACCTGAGCTGAAACCAAGAGCTGGATGCTCAACCCACTGAACCACCCAGGTGACCCTTTAATAGGATAATCTTTTTTTTTTTTTTAAAGATTTTATGTATTTATTTGAGAGATAGAGAGAGAGAGCATGACCGGGGAGCAGAGTGAGAAGCAGGCTCCCCACTAAGCAGGGAGCCTGACGTGGGGTTCGATCCCAGGACCCTGGGATCATGACCTGAGCCAAAGGCAGACGCTTAACCAACTGAGCCACCCAGGTGCCCCTTAAGAGGATAATCTCAAAAAGAAGGGGTATTTGTGTGGTTTCAGGACACTTGCTGTACATTATCATGAATACAACATTGACCAGCCCACTTAAACCTTTCTCTATGGCCACTGAATTCCTGCTCCTCTCTAAACAAGGCACTTCTCTCTGGGCTAATTGAAGTGCAATAGAAGGATAATTAGAAGCTCGCAGAAGTTTCTGGGATTCTGCTATCGTAAAATATCAGACAGCTACCTCAGAAGCCCACCTTGAGAAGGCTTAGCCCTCTGGGAACGTCTCTGCATGTTCTAAGTTGCAAGAATAATAATAATTTATATCAGCTAACATGTATTGAATGCTCACCCCCATGAGAAGATTTGTGCTAAACTCTTTAAATTTTTTTATTTTTACTTGATCTCCAACACAACCCTGTATTTATCCCCAATGAGGAAACTGAATCTTAGATCAAGCAACCTGCCAAGGTGACCTGATTTGTGTCAAGTGGATGGATGAAGGTCTCTGTGGAAAGGACGTCTTTATGGTCCTCTTCTCCCTTCCTGTATCCCCATTTCTTCCTCAAAGACCACCAGTAAATTAGGAAATCCCCCCCTCCCATCCTACATTCAAGCAAAGCCACGTTTCAGGGGGTTGAGTCTCTGCCTCAGTGTGAGGTTACAGCTTATTCTCCAATTAATTTTGCAGCAGGCTCTTTGGCTAATAAAATCTAAACAAAGAGCATTTAATCCAATTCATGGGATTTTTTTCTCCATCGTGAGCAGCCTGTCAAACACAATCAGATTCCGCATGCAAAGCAGAGAGGAGGCAGGCGTCAGCCCCACCTGCTTAGCGGGGCTGTAAGTGGGAAGCTCGCAGTCAGAGAACAGTTGGCTGGGCAGATGGCAGAGATGGGAAGACGAAGGGGGAAACCACTCTCTGACTCCAGTGCAGCGAAGGGAAGGGGCCATTTGGGGCCTTCAGGCAGAGAGACACTTCCTCATGCCTCTTGACTTGGTCCAGCCAATGGGTGGTGAGACCACTCAGAAAGAGAAGACAAAAATTTACAAAGAGCCCCCTATGGGATGACATGGAACGCATGCGATCTCTAATTACCAAGTAATGGTCAGAGATAGAGACGGCTTTCCTTTTTTTCCAGGTGAGAATAATGAAGACTCAGCAGGTAAAGTGACCTTCTCAAGGTCACAGAGCTAATAAATAGAGTAGGGGCTCGAGTTCGTATCTCTCGGATTCTCTTCTTTGCACCAGGCTTGTTGAAGAATGCTTGAAGAACCTCCATTGAGCAAATGATCTGTGGCCCACCCCTGGACACAAATGTGGAAGGCACTCTCCTTCCCTTTAAGGGATGCACAAGGTACAGATGGGGAGATAATAATTAATATATAGGGGATAATTAAAAGACAGTGATGTGCTGAGCTGTGTGGCCATGACTCTGGGTAACTTAGAAAAGGACAGATAACCACAGTCAGTGTAGCCAGAGCAGTGTGGAGGCTCCCAGAATCTCAGAATCAAAGGGGCCAACAAAACGACACGTGAATATGCTGTTGGGGGTCCTGGAGGAAGAAGACCAGGTATGATTCATCCCTCCGCCCAGTGTTTTGATCACTTTCAGGAAATAAATGTTGAATATGCAAATAAAAATTAACCTTTAAAGAATAAATAAACACAGATATTATCTATATTTTTTTCTGGGCCATGGACTCCTTGGAGAAATTTATAAAAACAATGATCTCACTTTGAAAAAAAAGATGCACATATAATTTCTGAGGGTCCAAGTTTCCCTAGAAGCCAATTCAGTATTATGATGTTCAACATCAGGGGATGATTCAGGTAGCTGCGACACATCTATTCAATTGAAAGGTGCACAGTTTAAAGACCTAATGTTTACAATAACATTAAGGAAAACTGCTTGGTTATAGAGGTAAAGGAAATAAAGCCAGGATGCAACAATTTTATGTAACATACGATCTCTACCAGGTATGAAATTCTCTGGTTAAGAGTTTTGGTTTTAGCCAGACTAGCCAGACCTATCCCTACTTCTTCATCAGCAGAGTGGCCTTGGATAAGCCACATAATCTCTGTGTGCCTCAGTTTCTTCATTTCTAAAATGGTACTTTCTGCATAGGGTTATTTTTCAGAATTAAGTGAGCAAATAGACTCTAGACAGAGCACTTCAAATGGTGTCTGGCACTGAGAAAAGCCCTCAGTAAACATCATTATCTTCTTCATCTTTATTATTATCGTATTTTATTTACTTCAAAAATTGCTTGGTAGCTTAGTGTCATCATTTTACATATAACACACACACACCCATTTATAAAGTTAACTTCTGGGAAGGGAAGAAAACTGATTTTGGATTGTGATGGTTTCTTGATAAACAAGGACTTCGAATATTTTTCAGTAAGAATATGTGTATATGCTACTGTAAGTCAAATTAGAGACAAATGTGTAGTATAATTACAAATGTGAGCCATTCCTTCCTCTGCACACCCTGTCCATAACATGGAATATTTTCTGAATAATGAAATTAATGCCTTTTTAAAATAAAGTGTCTGGGTTGAGTCCCAACATTTACTTGATATCGCTAAGAAAAGAGAGGAAACCGGCAAATGTCTGTTGACCACTGCAGAAGCCTCACTGGAAGACAGAAGCCTGATGGACCCACTCACTACCTCAGATGCTTTCATCTGCACCACCTATATCCCGAAGTGATTGGTTCCCTCCATTCCCGGGGTTCACAGCATCCAAATGGAATTACTGTGTTGCCATTTAATTAAGCAATGGGACTAAAAGATGGGGCTATTAAATATCTTTTTCAAATGTTAGCCTTTCCATTGCCTAAGGGTGCTTGCTTCAGCATTCAAAAAACCGTATTTTGGCATGAATATTTCTGTCCGCTCCCCTCCCTAGGCTTGGCTGGGGGCAATTAGAAAGCCCTGGCAAGCTCCTATTCAGAGGAGAATGAGAAGTCTGATACTGTAAGTAAAAGTTATTTAGAGAAGTACATGTTAGAGGACTGACTGAAGCAAAGTTTCAAAATCTGCCAAGCTTAAATTACCCAAACAACAGAACTCCTATGAGAGTTTTTGGGTGACCGATGAAGTCAAGATGAAATCGGCAGACAGGAGCACATATGTTTCTGGACAAAAAGGAAATCTCAGAACCATCAGGAGGGAAAGGAGGAAGAGGATATTTTCGTCAGAAAGTATGCTACTACTGCTGCCTCAGATGATGAGGAGAGGCAGGAAGTTGAGGGTTTAAGTAAAACAATAATCTCACAAATGGTTCCATGTTTTCAGTACAACACACCTAAAGTCCTCAAAGGTAGTGCTCTACCCCTCAGCAACAGGAGGAAAGAAAATATGTCTCACATTCTCATTTTTATTTATTAAATAAATATTTATCAAGCATCTTCTGTCATCCTTGTTCTAGGCACTGTCTTTTTCTAGCAGTGAGCAACACAGGCAAAAGAGCCGTCCTGTTCAGAAAGGAATACAGAGAATTAGCAAGCAAACATAGACATAGATAGTACAAGAGCAGTTAGTACTAAGTGCTATTAATGGGATCAAACAGGGTGAAATGAGAGGCCTGGGTTGATCGGGAAGGAGATGATGTATGAGCAGAGACTGAATAATGACCAACATATTTGAATATTTGAGGACAATATGTTTCAGGTTGTCTAGAGGGACCAAGAAGAGCAAAGTCTCCAAGGACGAGTTTGGTTTGTCAGAAGAGCAGGAGGAAGCCCAGGGTGACTGAAATGTTTAAGAAAACGAGTGGTAGGCAGTGAGGTCTCCCATTGAGGAGACAGGGACTTGACTGCATTTCTGTTATCTACCAATCTGTGCTGTGATATAAAACAATCTGGAATAAGATGATCAAATATATATATATATATATAGTTAAGAGGCTGGTCATTGGATCTGCAATTTGTTCAGGGAAATTATTTTAAAAAGTCCCTCTAAAGAGAAATGAATTTAATTTAATCAAATTGTAGAAAATCTGATTGATTTTACTATCAGTCAGGATGAGCTGGCTTATGCTGCAGTAACAAGCATTCCCTTAATCTCAGTACTTTAAGAAAAATGTTGTATTTCCTGCTCTCACTACATATCCACCACAAGTCAGCACAAGAATTTCACTTATTCTAGTTAGTCAGGAAATGAGGCTGATGGAATAGTCTAGAACATCTCTGATGGTTGCTATTCCGTGAGAGAGCTCTGGAGAAGTCTTGCACCGGCAATTACAATCTCCAGTGTGGATCTGACACTCACAAACATACTTTTGCTGCCGATTCAGAAGACAGAACTAATCACTTCATTCTGTTCAATGGCATGCATAGCACTCAAGAAATGAAATTCTACCATCTGTTCAAAGGAAGATAAAATTGGGATATATCTGGTAAATTCCCCTAATGACAATCACAACTCAAAGTGAAGTTATTTTTCAACGTTTACCTTCTTCTTCCTCAACCACCTATGGTGTGCCTGGCAAGCCTATTTTTTTTTTGGAAAATGATAAAACTGAAATTAGCTAAGTTGCAAAACACCAATAACATACTAGTTGGCCACAGACTCCAAGCCACAGCCTGGTTATCATATGTTGAGTGCCTACTCTATCTGTGTCAGACTCTGGATTTTAGTTCATTATTTCACTTACTATTCACAACTTCTCTATGAAAAAGGCACAATTATCTACATTTTGCCACCATGAGAATGGATGCCCTAGACTATCTGCCAACTTGTTTAAAATCATACTGTTCTTAAATGTCTTAAAAAGTCAGGTGTACCTAATGCCAAAGCACCACTGTATTCCCCCCCCCCAGTTTATTTATTTTAAAGGTGGGGGAGGGGCAGAGGGAAAGGGAGAGAGAGAATCTTAAGCAGGCTCCACTCCCAGCATGGAGCCAGAGATGGGGCTCGATCTCACAACCCTGAGATCATGACCTGAGCTGACATCAAGAGTCGGACATTTAACTGACTGAGCCCCCCAGGTGGCCCTCTACAGTATTCTTCACTCTGATATTTAAATCTATTCAGTCGATTCAGAAACATAAACAAGACACGTCTTTATCATTCAGGATGAATTGATGAAGTGCTTCCATAGCTTTTTGCCTTTGGACACATCGTTACTTCTTTTATTCAACTATGTTTTACACTTACAAATTTAGTAATGGGTTTACCTGGTGAACTGAGAGTTCAGTGGATGAGAATTTGTCAGGAACTGGGTGGGCCAGAGAAATCAGAGTTGATACTTATTTGATGTGCTTGAAAAGAAAGAAAGAAAAGAAAAGAAAAGAAAAGAAAAGAAAAAGAGAAAGAAAGAAAAAGTTTGGAAACCACCCTCCTGCCTCCCAATCCCCCCATGTGGTGCAGTCACAGCAATGCTAATAGGGGTGTGACCTACAAAACCAATTATTTCTTGTTCAAGAGACATATTTTCACTTAACACTTTTAGATTATTATTTTTTATTATTAACACTGCAAAGAATGATCCATTATCAGAATAAGCCCTCTGCCCAGTATCTGAAGTCCTGGGACATTTGTGATAACCAGCTTGTCAGATATTTAGATTGTGATTCTCCTGGGGAAAAATATATCTACAAATTAAATCCAGGACTAACCTTAATAATCTTTATTTTCTTCCTTCTATGCTAAGAATCTTGGTTCCCAATGACATCAACATAGTTGTACTCATTGCTTTTAGCTCATACCACATGCACAACAGACCTGGAGTAGAATAGCAACATGGCCATGAACAATAGGGTTTCTTAGAATGACGTCCCCCAGTCCCTGTAGATGACAGAGTGTATCTCATTAGAGATGTAAAGTGAAAGTCTTTATTTTAAAGTCACAAGACAGTTACCCCGTGTGTATGCTATGAACTTGACACGCAATGAGGATCATTTGTTATGTTTTGGAAGTTGCTTTTAAAAACATAAATTTGTCTTGTGATTATGGAAAATATTTATGAGGTTTCAGAGTAAAATCTATAGAATGTCTCATCAGGACAGTCAAGATTCTACCCTGTTTCTTCACATTGTTTCTCCTCCTTTTTTCTTTTTCTATTTTAGATCTTTAAAAACTCTTTCAGGGTTTTTAATATAAGCTAATGCATACTCATACTCCCCTTCTCTTAACGGTAAACAGCATGCTATAAACACTTTTCTCTATTTGAGATTCTTCAGTTTTGAAATGTATCCTGGTGATCACTCCACAGCAATCCATGGAGATAGTACGCATTCCTTTTTACCGGCTGTATAATACTCCACTGGGTGGATTTCTGTATTTTATTCAGGCAGGTCTCTGATAGGTAGACGTTAGGTGAGGACCTGGCTCTCATTTCTCACTAAAAGCGAGCTAATGTTATCATTACCATTATTCACAGATTTGAAATACGTGATTTCTCCTGTTTATAAGCAACCTTGAAGGGGCATGCCTTCTTAATCTGTCCTTCACTGAATGCAGACTCCAGGGATGAGTGCCTGGCATAGCGAGCAAAGATAAGCATCCTCCACACACTCATCACTATTATTCACACCCTGTCATCATGTACTCGGAGCTCCCAGGAAGTGACCACAACTTGCTACTTTGTGAAAGAGATGGCCCCCACAGGAAAGCCCACTGCTCGAGCTGCGGATGGAAAGGCTGAGAAATGGCGGGGATTTAAGAAAGTGGTGATTCTCAGACAGAAACGAGCTTCACGTGGGAATTGAGTTTTGTGTTTATAGACTCATTCTTTTTCTGCAGGAATGACGTGCTTCTCTTCAGCCAGGCTTTACTGCATTCACGAGGAATCCTGAGTGTTGCTCTGGTCGCGTTAGGGACCTTCCTTACGTCACCTGAAGATCTCTCCTGAAGTCAAAGTTAATGCACCGTATTTCAGAAAGCACGGACCTTGGAGCTGAAGAGTCGTAGCTCTGAGTCCTGGTTCTGATTTCTTTTCTTAAACCCGTAAGTATGTGCAAATCTTAGCTTCTCTTATTCTCCTCATGCACAACTGTGAAATGAGGCCCAAACCATGAGTCTGTGGTACTGCTGAAGTAGGATAATTGAAATCCAGCAGACCAAGCTCTCGGCACAGGGAAGTCACCATCACCTTCTTCACCTTCAACGTCACTAGTGACAAGAGGCAGTGTAGTGCGCCGAACACAGTGCAGGCCTGGAAACTGCCCACTTTGGTGTGAATCCTGGCTCTACGCTTTCTACATACGTGACCTCATGCAAATCTGTCTGTGCCTCGGTTTCCCCAACGATGTCTGGAGATAAAAGGAGCAACTACCCCATAGGACTGTTGTAGGATTAACTGCATGCGTACTTGCGAAGCGCTTGGAAGCAGGGGGTCGCCACTGTGATTGCTTTCATATGAGAAGGAAGGTGTACCTGTATGTGTTATTTAAAGCTGGACCTCTCATGTTTTAATTATCAAACCCTGCTCCTGAGACTTGAAGCCAGATGTATCTGAATAGTAATCTATCTGCTCATGTCTTGCTTCTCACGGTCAAAGATAAATGTGGTGCCTCAAATCCTCTGCTCCCCGATGCCTGATGCCATCCCACCCTTCCTGTGTAGGCCCCGGAGACAGCTCCCGGAGGACGTGCAAAATCCGTGGCCCAGCTGGTGTCTGGGGGGGGGGGGGGGGAATCCGCATTCAGCTGCGGTCTCCAGCCCCACCCTCCCCGTGACATGCTTCTCTTGGTGAACCCTCGAAGGCCTCAATAATTCACCGCAGCCACGACGCTCAGACAGGTTGCTTGGAAAAGTGAGTTCTGAGCCAAGGGTTTTGGCAGGTCTTAAAATATTTCCTTCTGTGCAACTGCAATCACATCTCCATCATGAGCACCTGGGAGTGCAGTAAGGCATAAAGGGGAGAGGAATGAGGAACAAATGCAGCCCTTGGTTTATAATTCACCCTTGTCACAGTGAGACTGGGCACAGCTGATCTGGCTTGTAGTGCGAGATCTGGGACAGATGAAGTGATACCTTTTTGGTTGTATCTATTTTAATTTTCCCAGGTAAACAAAGTGTGGGGCTACCCCCAGAGGCGGCTGCCAGCTGCTTCTATGCTTCTGACGGCCAAAGCTTAGAAATTGCATGCATCCGTGTCTGCAGTCCGCCAGCTCACACAAGGTCTGCTACCTATTTTTTTGTTGTTGTTGTTTTCCAGAAAATCCTGGAAGGGGAGGGGGGAGCATTCCGACACAGATAAGCACTCGAGAAGAGCTCCTCCTGAATTCCCTGTGACAAAGCCTGGGTGGGGGTGGGGGGGTTCCAGGGCAAGTCATCATAGAGGCCACATGAAATATGAAGAGGGAAAGATAAGTAAAGGTAAGTGTATGGTTTTGCTAGTTTAGGCCTTGTTTTTAGTAAAATGCTTGGTACATTGTTATGTGTTCAATAAATTGTTGAATAAAGGGGGCGGGTAGAAGAAAGAAAAAAAGAGAAGGAAAGTAAGAAAGGCCTGATCAATGGAAGGATCACTCGATGCTTGTGTCAGAGGTGGGATCTGGTATTCGATCTGCACGTTGTGAACATGCTGTCGATCTCTGCGTCTCTGTCACGGTCTCTCTCTCTTTCTCTCTCTCTCTCTCACACACACACACACACACAATGACAGGGCTTATCCATGAAATGTCCGCTAAACCTTGGTAACTTATTGACTCCCCCATGTCTCACTAAAGTAATAGTGTTAGCTTACATGTCCCGAGATTCACAACATGCTAGACATCATACTAAACACGTGAATTTTTTCACTCTCCTTGAGACAGTTACTATTTTCATCTTTGCTTTTGTAGAGGAAGAATCTGAAATGTGGGAATTTTTTTTGTTATTCGTTTGTTCAGTGCTTCTCAAATCTTACATGGAAAAGCCAAGTCTGGAAATAATATGGCTTGATTATTATAGTCCCCACTATTCCAATCTATTTACAGGCAAAGGATGTACCGGCGTGGAATAGAAAGCCCATGGAGGTACAGAACGTGCACAATAACACACCATGAGTAAGGGGCAGAGCGAGGGTGAGAGCCTCACTCCCCCATCCCGAGGCCAGGGGCCTTCCCTCCACGCTTCCCAACCTGAGCCACCAGCCCTTGACGTTGGAGACCTGTCTCTCTGCCTTTGCGGTGCGCTTTTGGGAAGGCCCCTGACCGTACACGAGCACTAATGTTTGACAAATTCTGCTGGGGATGAAATTTTTTTAAAGGGATGCTATTCACTCGGTTCATTCTTTGTGGCCAGCTAGGAGGGCAGCAGGCAACAACAAGGAGGCAGTGGGGTGGGGATGATGTATTTTACTGATTCATGCAATTCTAAGTTCCTTGTATAGAAATGGGTTTTGGTGTAATTTATTGCAAGGGCTCTAGCGATAACATCTCCTCGCTCTCCTTCTCTCTTTCTGTCTCTGCCTCTCTGCTGTCTCTTAGATCTGTTTTTCTCTTTGTTGGTATATTTCTCAACCAGACTCTCTCTGAGTGCACATTTCCAGGTTGACATAGGCCTCACAGCCTTAGAAGAAGACGAACCCTCTCTTTCCTAATGGCCTTCTCAATCCTGGATCATCCCTCCTTTGGTCATGTCCATGCTCCTAGATCAATGTCCCAGGAGGAGTGTATGCTCTGATCAATTAGCTGCAGTCACATGGCCATTTCAGTTGGTTAAGATGACAGATGGGTCAGGGTGGAAAATTTTGCAAAGGAAAAAAAAAAGTTATCCCATAATAAGAGAAGAGAAGAGATGCTGGGCAAGACAACAGACTATACCCATTACTGATCGACACCCAAGCTATTCCATATCCATAAACAGCTCGTTAAAATCCCAGCATCCTGCCCAAGTGGCTGATGAAGACTCATGGATTTGACCCGCTCTGTGTGACAGGGGTATTTGCTGAAAAGAAGTCTGGAGTGCCT